>NW_023458560.1:9065627-9075054 GCF_013731165.1 Rhagoletis pomonella | reverse complement strand
TATTTCTCGTTGTTCGCTTTGTGTTGCCGCAGTATTCGCCACAATACATACAAGTGTAAATGTTCTTCTTCTGCCTGGAAACCGCCTGGAAAAACATAGAAATATCCTCTAAAAACGTAGAAATAACCTAACAAAATTTTAGACAGGGTGTTCATAGGGATGTAGAAAAAGAATAGTTATTAAAATAACCTTAAAAATTGGCAAAATATGCATTGAATTAAATAAATGCCTTCTCGTCAATGACTCCTAAACGTAATAGAATTTTTCTTGCTGGTTTTGTCCGTTTTAAGTTATTTTATATATATTGAGTGTAACCCTGTAGCACATAGAATCAGGTGATCTTAGCCATGAACCAATTAGACAGATCTGACCGGTTGAGAAGCAGCCATTTGTAATAGCAATTGAGAAAAAAATGTGTGATGTTCGTAATTTTTAAGCTTGCTTTTTCTGTTTTGCTTCTTTCTTTATGTGTGTTTTGTCGGTGATTTATTTCAGTGATTTTTAAGCGATTTTCAATAAATTTTTTGTGGAAATGTAATTAAAATGAAGTGCGCGGTGATAGGTGGCAAAAACACGTACAAAATAATAATTTCGTTAGCACAAACATGTGCTGCAAATTGCTTGCATTTTTTTTCTTTATGCTTCGTCTTCATATTCTTTGTTTACTTTTCAAAGAAAATAACATGGCGCCGAAATTACAAACGTCAGCCAGAAAATTACTTTTTTCTTTTGCTTCATCTTGTCAGATCTTGTGTAGTTGGATCACGGATCTTAGCTGTGAGGCATTTCGGGAAAACACCTAAGGCTATCTGCACACTTGTCGTCCAATCATAGTTGCGTTAACGTCTCGCCCTGAAATTTTGAGCCGAGCACACGCATTCCAAAGGAGATCTGCACACTTGTCATTATCGGCAAATCGTAGAAAATGCAGAAACGGATAAGTACGACAATGTCGTTTGCTAATCGTTGTGCACGCATTGTTTGTTTACATTTTATGGGGAAAAATTAGTGAAAAAGTTAATATTTGCATTAAAATTGAATAAAAAACACATTTCAGGAAAAGAAAAGAGGATATATTACTGAAAAATTATGTCTAGAATTGTTGCAGCACAGCCAATATTTTAAAAATTGCAAGTTTTTGTAAATATTTCGCGAAAATATCAACCAGAAAAAGAGAAAATACCTACTCCAAGTCAATTTTTAGACGCCAAATGAATTATAATATCATGACCGAGTGTGCGAAAATGTAGTCGTCATGTAATCGTTGCGTCATGATTGTGACCGTGAAGTAACTATGATTGGACGACCAATGTGCAGAAAGCATGGGACGTTGCTGCAGTTTTTTGTTGAAAATACAGTTCTTTTGGGAATTCACCATGATGCAATAGTACAAGGTGGTATCAGTTGTGACAGCTCGATTTGACACTGCTTTAGCGCAGTAGAATAAGAAGAAAAAGGGGAATAAGTTAATCCCCATTTGGGGCATAAATATAAAATTTCATATTTTCTTCTAAACAAAATTTGCCTTTCTGTATCATATTCGTAATGAAATGAAATAAAATAAGATAAAATACCTTTTGAGAAAACAAATTCTGTATACTGAGAAAAAATATTAAAAAAAATCAATTATATTATTAGGCAAAGAATTGTTAAAGAAGTAACACTCTTTCACCTAAGGCCCTGTCTCCACAGGAAAACACTGATGTCGTGATAACCGTGTCACAAATATATTTCCAATGGAGACCGCCTATTTCTCATGGGTTGCAGGCAATTCGATAGTTTGACAGCCATATTTTCATTTGAAAGAAAGCGTGCTGGTGGTAACCTCGATGAAATTTTGATATTAAATCCAAATAACAATCTGTTCTCAATTGGATTGTTTATGATTACGTTTTAGGAAATTATTCAGAAAGTGTTTTAAAGATTTAAATGTTTTTAAACACCGAATTTGAGAGAATGTTGGGTAGTAGTGCACTTTAGCGGAACCAGTTCAAAAAGGACGGAAAAAAGTAGAGAGTAGTATTAATCGACGCGTCTTGACGCCAGTAATAATAATCAGAGACCGGAAATTAACATTTTTTATTCATTAAAGAGTTATTCGCAAAAAACACTTGCACTTTTCGCTTTGCACTTTTATTTTATATACAAGACATTTTTATAAAACACCCAGTAACCATAATAGACATCACTGGGGCGGCAGCCCCAGGTTTACCATACAGGAAGCGAATTATATTTACCTCATCATTTCCCAAGGATAAATCAAAGCTACCGCCCCAGTTGGTGCACACCAAAAGGAGAATTCTATTTGGTAAGGGTTATAACCCTAGAGCGCGGCCGAAGGCCGCCTACGCTGAAAGGAATTCTACGCAAAAATACTGTGGACGCAAGTGAAAATTGTGATTTTTGGCCATTTTTCTAAGGGGTCCCTAGTGACCCATAGGGAATAACTCTTAAATTAATTAAAAATCTTAAATTCCGGTCCCGGATTGTTATTATTCGCGTTAAAACGCGTCGATTGATACCCCTCTGGATTTTTTTTTTGTCAATTTTGGCCTGGTTCCGCTGAAGTGCACTTTTACCGCTTTTAGGCCATCGGTGTTTGCCTGTGGTGTTCTGCGGTAAGGCAGTCAATATGGCGTAATTTAGATTTTCGCAGCGGTACTTATCAATGTCAAAATGATGTGTTTGTTGTAAGCAAGGCGAGTTCTTATTATAACAAATACACTATTTTGACATTAATAAGTACCGCGACGAAAATCTAAATTCACCAGTAACACCACCTTGTATAAATTCGCCTTGCCTTGTATTAGGTTCATTCCTTATCTTTTTGCCAGAGCGTAAGCAAAAGGCGCTCACTAAAAGAGAATAATAGGAAAAGTAAAGGAACGCAAAAAACCAAATTTTTAGTCCAAAGAATGGCAACAACAAAGCTAACGTCAAATAAGAATGTAAATGTATGTACAAAACACCTTCACACAAGCACAAGCACAATAAACACTTACTATAATATTTGCCTCCTTCCAATTTCAATTCACCTTTTTTACTTTTTAGATTATTCCCACTTTTGCGTATTTTTTAATCTCCGTTAATTTAAATTCAGTTGTGTTTGACACTTTTCAGGATTTTGCCAGAAAAAATTCTTCTGAATAAATTTGACTACTTCGGACTGATGAGAGTCACTCTCACCGAGTGTTGCTCTCTCATTTTTGCTGTCATTTCCGAGTTAAGGAACGCTTTTTGGACTAAATCTGCCTACTTCGGACTTTTTCTGGGAGATAAGGAACGCTCCTATTATTGGCACGTTCCCTTTTAAAAAAGTCTTCGAAAATCATCGTGCATTTACACGATGACTTTTTCTTTGCGGCGTTTCTTGCGTATTTTTGACATTTAAGCGTAAAATTTTCATTGGTCAACTCATTCGTCATTTTTAAAGCGGAGCGAATCGCGAACTCAAAGCAAAAATACGAAAAAGTGATAACCAAAAAAATAAAAAAAAGCAAACGCCAAAACGCCAAAAAAACCCCTCGATTTCGTTCACCGTGCGTGCTTGCCTACGCCCCTGACTTCGCTATGCGTCTTGCCAACAAGCTAGACACACATGAACGAAAGACACAAGATCACGTAAGAACAAGAGAGTGAAAAAAGTCGATTTTTTTTTAGCGGGTTCTACGCCGTCTTGCTTCACTGGAAAACGAGCGAAAAGTAAACAAAGCAAAGAAAACAACGAAAATCAAAATTGGCCAAAATTATTGTCAGCCACTTTAAACGCACAATTTAGGTAAAATGATGCAACAAAATGCTTTAAAATGTGTTGTCATGTTGAATTAACTCTTCTTTACTTGAATAAAAATGTAAAATAGTGGTGCTTGTGATGTAAACAAACGCTCAGCTGACGAACCCGCTTTCGCAAACTTTTTTCTCAAAACCAGTTACAAATACAACGTCGCGTTCTTACGTGATCTTGTATTTTTGGATCATGCTAGACACGCATGACTTTCCACCCAGGGTGAAAAGTCTTTGTGTTAATTGGCTCAATCTGGCAACGCTGCTCGCAGCTGAAATTAAATTCCCCAGGGTGAGAGAAACGTCGTTCTGGCATCTTCGTTTTGCATTCGATTTTGTTCCGACTTCCAATGACGCCCAGAGAAGCTTTGAGAGAAACGCCGCTGCCAGTCCGGTAAAGTCAGCAAAAGGCGACGAACGACTTTTATGTAGTAATTTTACGTGTGATTCCGCGCTTTAGATTTGACGTTTCCTTTATTACATTCTGCAATTAATATAAAACACAAAGTAAAAACAAAAATACCACTAAGTGCAAATTATAAACAGTGGTCAAACCCAAGTTTAATGTGCGGAGTGCAGGATAGAAAGAGTTGATGTTACGCAGTGGAAGTGGTTATTAGAAGGCGCCGAAAAGCAACGTCTGGCCAGACAATTTAATTTGCCAATCTATATACATACATATATATATATATATATATACAAATACATATACATACATATTAGTGAAGATAGAAAACACGTGTCCATTTGCCAAAATTCAGAATTTGCAAAAATAGTGTGCTTGTGTGCGAAAAGAATAAATAAATACATAAGTGAAAAAGAAAAAGCGCTGAAGCAGTTCGCACAAAAATTTCAAACATTTCGTTCCACAAAAATGTCTGTACCCGTCGATATCAAGACAGAGGAAGTCATTTTGGAAAGCACCGAATACAACAGCGCAGAGGAATTGGACGAGGAGCTACAGTAAGTTCGCATAAAATTACACCATAAACACTTTGTTTTTGAGAATTGTAAATATTTTTGAGTATTGTACCTTTACCACATTAGTTATTGATTTTTCTTACGTCTCCTTTCGTCGTCTACTCGTTCATTCAAGCGACAATGGAAAACCATACGCACATACATACATATATATATATATTTATATACAGGTTCTATGAAATGCAGTATACATACGAACATACGTGCATGCAAACATATGTATCTAATGTACCTTCTGTACCGCCAGTCGCCTTTTTATTAGCGAAAGCAAAGCGGTGAAAACATCTGTGCCATTGGTGTGACAGAGAGCGGAGTGCATACCTCTCACACATGCACATGTATAGCCGTGGTGGCGGCGGTCACCGCTCACAGATGGCTATTGGAATAGGCGAAGTTGGTTCGTTTGTTGCTACTTTTTTGATTCATTGGGGGCAAAAATATGTAGCGACATCATTTGTACATTTTTTGTTTGTATGCATTCTCGTAAAATTGAAAATGAAAATTGTGGATGCGTCGGAAAGGGCGCCCATTTAATAGGGTGTATAACAGACGCGTCACGAAAGGCCAACAAAGCAAACACAATACAAAAATAACAGATGATGTGGGGAGTTCTCGTATAATTACCTTTTGTCGCATATTTCTCTCAGGCGGGCCACTAGGCAACTTCCAATCGCTGCGCCAGCATTCTTTTATTCCAACGAGAGAGCGGCAAAGTAGCACGCACATACAATGGAAATGGAGTGACGCGCTACATTTTGGCGTCCATATTGAAAACGGCTGATTTTTTGTTTACAGTGGCGGTCGAATCGGCGAGATACTACATGTGATACGTGTTGGCGCAAAAGTACAGCAGCTGATGCCGAATTGAGTTGTGCCGAGTTCGCAGCTGCGATGCGATAAAAAAAGCTGATTGGGAAATCGGGTTTTTTTGCGCGACTATTCAAAGTCGAATAAATCAAAATATCAATGTACATACGTATGTACATCCAGATGTACATATGCATATGATATAGATATGTACATCCATATGTACATATGCAATTGACATACATATGAGCCGTTTAGTCCACACATCGATTAACTCCACTTTTTGAAAAATCTTATGTCGATTTCGTTTCTACCGAAAAATACAACCTTCTCCTTGGCCTCTACGCACAAACACTAAGAAGAGGGCGATGAGAAGGCAACATTTTTGTAGAAACGAAATCGCGATTAAATTTAAGTGTCTATACTTATTACGTTTATAATAACTTTATATACCATACAGTAGTACATAATATTTATAACATTATTTATTTGATTTAATAATATATATGTATGTAGGTAAATGGAATTTTAAAAGGTAATATACCTACATTGTTTGATCGCATCTCCCAACTTTTTGTTGATGGAGTTAATCAATTTCTGCACTGAACGGCTCATAAGTACATACGTATATATGTTGTTTACATAATTTTTTGATGTACTTAGATACTAAATATGTACATATGTACATAAATATGCAATCCTTTCATAATAATACGGTTGCCAGACGTACTGATTTTATCAGTACAGTTCTGGTTTTTCTGCTCTTGTACTGATTTTATTCATTTCTTCAATCAGTACGCTAATGTCCTGATTTTTAAAAATTTGTACTGATTTGTACTGAATTTTCAATTCAAACAAAATACTTTATGAATTTCTGAAGGTTTTTACATAACGTTGGAACTTCCTTAAACTCTACTTTGAAAAGTAAGAAGAAAATAATTTAATTATAGTTGACATGTTTCAGATAATGTTTGATATGTCAAGAAGTTAATACAACAAAAATATCAATTCTTTTATAGGCATATCGCCAGGTCGTTACGTACCAGTTGCGATAATATGATGGAGGTTAAATTATTTAAAAAGAGGCTGACGTTTTTTGGTCGAGTGTTGCTAGTTATCTCGAAAATAACTTTCAGTTTAATAACAACAAAATTGAATATTCGAATGGCTTTTGCCCATAATTTACAATTCTTATTTCACTGACATTGTAAAAGAGTTTTGCATACAAGGCATAGGGCTGGTTTCTCCAACTCAACTTAACTTAGTTAAGCCAATTTTCTTGACTTAGTCATGAATAAGCTGTGTAAAACGTAGGCTAACTTTTGACTTAAGTCCCAAAAGTGGCTAAACTAAGTTAAGTTGAGTTGGAGAAACTAGCCCATAGAGTTAGATACTCTTTTTTAGCGAATTTTTAGTCTTTCAAAGTTTTTGCGTAGTTGAAAAAGTTAGTTTAAGCCATGAGGAAATATAGCCGAAGTCCATAAATAGTGGTACTTTTCCACAGCTTGAAAAAATTTGTATTTTTTTTTTTCAATACCACACTCAAACGAAGCAACTGAGAGGATCTTAAGTACAAAGTTTGCTTCCTGGCGCAAAGAGAGAAAACGGCTTCTAATAAAAAATTTTTGAAGTGAACTTCATAATAAAAGTAATTTTAAAATGAAATGTATAGAATTCTTTGATTATTTAAACACTGAAGATAGAAATGATCTCATTATTGCTATTCGAAAATGTCATAAAAATAAAATAATTTATTGGCTTTTGAGTACACTCATGTTAAAGTGAATAACACGTTTATTTTTTATGAACTATATTTTATTAATATACCAAAATATTGTTAAAAACAACTACTCTGGCGTTTTAAAGTATTATCTGATACATTCATAATTTTGCTTTGAATAAAAATGTACTGAAAAGTACTGATTTTGTTAGCATGAAAATGTTGTTGTTGTTGTTGTCGCGGCTACAACAACCCCGCCCAGGACGGTTGGTATCTCAGTCGTTGTCGTCAAGTTCCACTAACGGCAACCCTAGGAAGCGTGCAGCTTCTGTGGGGTTTGTCCACAGGCACAAGGCCGTTAGGGTTGTCGGGTTTTCCGGGCATGCGAAGATATGTTTCGAGTCATGTGGGGTCTCTCCGCATGCCGGACACTCATTCGGCACATCCTCATTCAATCTACTCAGGTAGGAGTTTAACCTGCTGCAGTAGCCGGAGCGAAGTTGTGCAAGTGTTGTGCGAGTCTCCCGAGGCAGATGAAGCTCCGTCTGGTCTATGTCCGGGGGTGGTATGCCTACAACGGCATTCACAGGTCTAGAGTCTACATAACTCGAGACTGAATCCCTGTGAATGCCGTTCAGGGCCTGTCGGTAAGCTGTCGAGTCCAGAGGTTGCTTGATGATCAGTTCATATAGATGCCTCCTGACGTGCCTAGGCGAGGGCTCCTCTGCAAGCAGCTGTCTGTTTGGGTGGCCTTTTCTATGGCTCCCGATCAGGAACTGCTTGCAGAGCATTATATTGTGCTCCTTTACGGGGAGCATTTGCGCCTCGCCGTGAAGATGGTGTTCGGGCGACATCAGGAGGCATCCTGTCGCTGTCCTGAGTGCGGTGTTCTGTGCAGTCTGTAGCTTCGTCCACTGCGTCCTACTAGTCCCCGGCGACCACACTGGCGCTGCGTAGTTCAAAACCGGCCGGCCTATTGCCTTGTATGTTGCCAGCAACGTTTCTTTGTCTTTGCCCAAAGTACTGCCGGCTAGCGACTTGAGGACCTTGTTGCGGCTCTGTACTTTATTGACAATAGCGGTTGCGTGCGCAGAGAAGGAGAGCAGGCTGTCGAATGTTACTCCGAGTATTTTGGGGTTATTCACCGTCGGAATTGATGTGTCATCGACGTGAATGCCCAGCGGTAGCCTGACCTCCTTCGTCCAGGTTGTGAACAGGGTCGCGGAGGATTTCGTAGGGGAGAGGGCTAGACAATTTGCAGTGAAGAAGCGAGAAAGTTCGGAGAGATACCCGTTTACTTTCGAACACAGGTCATCAATTCCATTCCCAGTCGCCATGATCGAGCAATCGTCGGCATAAGAGACAATCGAGACCCTCTGGTGGTTGAGGGAGCTTTGAAATGTAAAAGTTAAACAGTAGCGGGGAAAGGACACCACCCGGTGGAACCCCCTGTTTTATTTTTCTCTGTTTACTCGTTTTGTCTCTAAACATTACCGACGAATGTCGACCACTCAGATAATTTGCCGACCACCGTTTGAGCCTCTGTGGGAGAGAGGAGGCCTCTATATCTTCTAGTAGCGTGGAATGGCAGACGGTGTCAAACGCCTTTGACAAGTCCAACGCTACTAGAATCGTTCTCTCACAGGGACGGTTTCGGTTAAGGCCACGAGTTATCTGAATGTCTAACGTACTGATTTCAGGCATAGAAATCTGGCAACCCTACATAATAATAATAATAGACCCAAGTCGCCAAAAATCAATAAAAATTAGCTAGGAATTAGGTGTCTTTTAGGTATTAATTAGGCCCTCCAAAATTAATTTAGGTGTTCCACTGGTTTCCGAGAAATTCGCAAAAATGTGTGGGTCAGCTAGGTTTACGCACTAAATTGGTTTTAGTGGCGTTGAAGAACACTTAAAAGACAACTAATTCCTGGATATATTGATTTCGAAAATTTGAAACAAAAATTTAAAGATTGTTCAGCTAGGTTAACAGCGCTAAGCTAGCTGAAAAACACATTTTTGCGAATTTCTCGGAAACCAATGGAGCTACTAAAATGGTTTTAGTGGCGTTGAAGAACACCTAAAAGAAACCTAATTCCAGCATATATTTGGAAAATTTAAAACCTAAATTTAACG
>NW_023458560.1:9063783-9065527 GCF_013731165.1 Rhagoletis pomonella | reverse complement strand
ATATTTTCCAATTGACATTCGATAATCACGCGCACATATAAGACAATAGGGGTATTCTCCAAATCTTGAAAAGCCGTTGCACGTAGCACGGATTGTACGGATTGCATAACTTGCAAACACACAACAACAAAATACATAGGAAACACAATTTCCTATCGTTGCAAAATATGCAACGTCGAAACCCATGTATATATTTTGCAAAAAAGCATAGCAAAATAAATGCGACCCTGTGCTAGTCGTTTTGTTGTTGGAATTGCTACATATTTCTCTCTTTCCTCTCATCTCGCTCACTTCATTTTTTTTTTGCTGTATATTGTTATTGTATTTGATACAGAATTTCGCTGCTTGCTACCTATGCATGGTACCACTTTGCAATGGGGTGCTCTCGTATTCTTCGAAATTTGGAATAGTATTTTTGCATTTCGTGCAATCCTTGCATCGTGCAAGACTTCGAGAATACCCCTAATATGTAGTCAATTATATGATATGTATATGGGCAAATCTAAAAAACAGGTGACCTTGGTGTTATTTAGCTTTATTTTCACTGTTGGAAACTATATCAAGCTGGTTGCTCTTGGATATAATTCATTGACGTATACTTGAAGCCTAAAAAAAAATTTGGATCAATTTATTGCATAACTTTTGAATTATAAGCGTTTAAATTTAAAAAAAAGTACTAGGTACTCATGAAATTTGATGTGTATACATATGCGAACGGCAAAGCATAAAAGTACGTTTACATATAAATATAATCTCAATCAAAGCTCGTTAGCTTTCAAATTGGTTGTGCTTGTTATTCACACAACTCGAGGAAAAGTTAAACTTTTTCTCTGTGCCACCGTGGTCACTTTTTTTTGCAACACATATTAGGCCATTTAAATATATTTTAACTGAATATTTTATTAAAAATACCTTTACAAACCTATTTTCCTTACTAGCGTCAATTTTTGTTTACTTTAACATTTGACATTCCTCCTCTTCTTCGCAAGTGTAATCGATAAAACTGGGTTGAACACCAAAAAGGTATCGGTTTAATCTGAGATATTTTTAATTATAATTTTGCATGGCTAATCTCTTTTTCTAATAACAGATTAGGGAGTCAAGCACGAAAATTAGGATAATATTTTTATATATAAAGGCGATTCAGTTACGCACATACAAATGTGGGTTAGGTTAGAAATTAAACATTAATTTCACTTAATTTTATTCATTTTGCTGATTTAATTTTTTTATTCATTTTCATTTTTAATTCTTTTAATACATGACATTATCGGTATGATTGATAAAATATACTTGTATATACTTGTGACTCAAGGGCATCAAAATATCTTGGAAAGACCGCATATAGGTAGATTTTCAAGTTTTATGCGCCAAAAAATATTTTATTGCCTCTATCTACTCAAAATTTTTTATCAAATGTAAAATTGAAATAATTTGTATTACAGATAGGTTATATTAATAAAATATATATATTAGCCAATAATTTACTATTTAAATATATTGACTACCCTTATTTATAAAATGGTGTACACTATCATTGGTTAATTAGTTTTTGCTTTCAGAATCTTCGCTGGCCTCAAACTATTCCTTTGTCACATCTTTGACAACGGATTTAGAGGGTAACAGCAGCTTTATTGTGTCTGGGGAAAACGATTTGATGTTTTTTCTTTTTTTGGTCATGAACCGAAATACTGCTTAAAAAACGAGTCCGAGCTCATCAACAGCCGGTTATATATGTCACGGT
>NW_023458560.1:9061965-9063683 GCF_013731165.1 Rhagoletis pomonella | reverse complement strand
ATTGTGGGTGTCATAGGATGCCATGCCGTCGTCGATTCGCCACTTCTCGCTCGCCATGTTTGAGTTCCGGTCGCTTAACGAAAAATTTTGCATGTGAAAGCAACAACAAAGTTAGCTAGCACGGATAGACGATAGCAAGTTTGGTTGTACCTCATTGAGTTCGTTCGTTTCGCCACTTGCTAACTGATGGCGAATCGATGACGGCTAATAATCAATTGTAGCGCATTTCCTCTTACTATGCGTATGCCTAAATGTATGCAACCATTTGGCAAGCGAACACAGGGTGCTTCTAATGATAATAAAAATTGTATGCTGAGATACACATGCTAAGCCCTTCGAAATTTTGTGCTGGGATATGCGTTACAGCTTCGCAAATTTTACCCCTACCGAAACCAAAGATGTATATACATCAAAAAGTAATGAAAACAAGTGAATTTTGTATGTAATTTTTAAGAGGGGCAAAATTAATTATGTCATAACTTTTGAAGCACACCATAGTCTGATATGAAATTAAATGGGCATTCAGCACTTATGCGTACAATTCTTATGTAGTAGGTAAGAAAAGTGTGCATTAAAAAATAGCGAAATGGCAAGTAACTCAAAGTCTGTAACTCCACAATTAACAATTTTCAAAATTTTCGGTTTTTCGCGTATTGGTTTTGCAGCATTTAATTTTAAGAACTTTTTAAGTATGTATTGTATTCTACAAACAATTACGAATAATTTGATACCTTAGCAAGAGGTGTGCTTTCAGAATAAACTAACTTTTAAAGATAAAACACTCTGCGACCTTGAGCGTAATTTTTATTCCAAAAACATCTTAATTGAAGGCACATTTGGAAAATACGTCGAAACGATCTAAATCTTTCTATAACTGCTATTCCTTATAAAATTACATATACCTGTAAAATGCTTCAAAAAATTGGTCTATTGAAGTGTGTAAAAACCCTGATTTACCACTTTTAACGATGCTCCTTCTTTTAGTCAGAATATTTCGAGAGTGGTATCAAAGCAACTTTTTTTCGACAAATGTTCTGATAGTTGCTCTTACTTAATTGGAGCCTTCTAAATTCAATGGCGCCCTCAGTTTTACCCTATTGGCTCAACTTTTCGAGATAGAGGTACTTGAAACTTTGCTTAAATTTTAAATATTTTATAAAAAAGTCCCTGATTTTTTAAGATATTTTGCTAAAATTTTGCACATAACCGTTTTTTAACATTACCTTAACTACTTCATAAAATCATCGAAATCGGTTCACTAAAACATCTAGCTCCCATACAACTGATTGATCAGAGACGTTGTTTTGCGTTATAACTCTTCCAATTAAACAGGTTAAAATTTAGTATAGGTTCTATTTAACATATAGCACGCACACATATCTGAGTAATCAGTTGTATTGGAGCTATATGTTAATGTGAACTTATTTCGATAATTTTAAGGAATAATTAAGGTAATATTAAAAAACTGTTATGTGCAAAATTTTAGTAAAATAACTTCAAAACTGAGGGAGTTATTTATAAAATAGTTCAAATTTAATCAAATTCATTCATCTCGAAAACCGGAGCCAATCTGGTAAAAAGGGGCATGCCATTGAATTAAGAACATCCCAGTTAAGTTAGTTCAACTTTCAAAATATCTGCTCAAAGTTTACAACTTGAACAGCGTAATTTGAACCCAGCTTATCCTTTTTTTCTATTTCATGTTTATTCCTCGTCTA
>NW_023458560.1:9060553-9061865 GCF_013731165.1 Rhagoletis pomonella | reverse complement strand
CAAACATCGTCGCTGAACAAGTCGTAACTAATAAAAAATTAAAAATTCGCATTACAACTCCCACATCATTTTATGAAAAAATAAAAAATATTAGTCAGGACTTTTTCCATTTCAATTACGTTGTTGTTACGTCGTTTTGCATTTGAGGTGACGAGGTATACATTTGTATCTATCCGTATGTAGTCGTTTGTTATTTGACAGCAACTGTATAATCACAAAGAGGGTGGAAATACTTACTTGCTTAAGTACGTGACAAGAGGCAAAAACATTTGCAATTTCCCGTTTACTGTACCTCCATACGGTTTCTCCACATTGTTTATTGGTCGTGTCCAGCAGCTGTTTTGGTTTGTTTACGTTATTGCCACTTGTCAATACATACCTATGTACATATACTACATATGGGGCTTACGGATGGATAGGATGTCATTTACTAAAATCACTAATTTTTTAATAAAACTTGAATAGACAAACTAAATGATACACTTTGGGCACGCAAACCTTATCACCACTTAAAAAAAAAATAGGTACAATTTGTAATTAATAAAAAAATGTGTTTATTTAAATAGAGTTAACATTAACAAAAACAATATCTACATTTATGTAAATAACAGTTTCAAACTGTAAAAAATTTTAAACTTTTTCATCAAAATTTTGTCGAAAATTTCGGCTATGCAATTTAATAGCCCATTTCATACTAGTATAATAATTTTCAATTTTTGAGTGACCTGAAATTCTCAGCGAATAGCAAATTTGAATTTTTGGCGAAAATTTTATGATTTTTATTTTTTCTTTTTGTACAAAATTTGAAGCTATTATTTTTATAGTTTTTGATTCAGTGTGAACTACATATATTTACATTTTTTTTAAATTTCGGAATTTACAAAATTGTTGCTTATTTAAAACAAAAGTTGTGAGGTTTACGTGGCAACCAGTGTAAGCAGTAAATCTAAAAATGCGAACAGCACAGACTCTTTTCGTTATCTGCTCTGAAGTTTATCATAGGAAAGATGGTGCAAAAATGTTTTTCGCGAAATATTGACGGAAAAATGTATCTATCTTTACCTAGCAGAATTAAAAATATTTCCGTTGCGTGTGATTTAGTTTGAATATATAGCATTTTCAGTTTAAATGAAACTTTTTTCAAATTAAATGAAACCATTTTCAAACAAAGCGAAGCCTTTTTCAAATTAAATGAAACCTTTTTCAGGACAAGCGAAACCATTTTCAAATTAAATGAAATCTTTTTCAGATTCAATGAAACTTTATTCAAATTAAAAGAAATTTCCTTTTAAGAATGTTTCATTTAATTTGA
>NW_023458560.1:9034742-9060453 GCF_013731165.1 Rhagoletis pomonella | reverse complement strand
AATTAATGCCGTTATAACATTTTCAATATCTCAATTCTATCGACTAGGTGTATGGTGTCAAGTTAGCACTACATACCATTTTTTCTTAAAAAACGAGAGCTACAAATTTTTTTTCCCACAACAAATTTACAACAAAAACACTACAATTAATGCCGTAGTTAACTTTTCCAATTTCGAAAAGTGTAGTGCTAACTTGACACACGTAAATACGTTGTCGAAATATACGGATCCTCCAAAGATATAAAAAGTTCAAGTCACGTTTTAGCTCCAAAGCAGAAGATTTTCCGGTAAGTAAGTAATTTTGTACATTGTCGAATTTCGACAGTAGCTGGCACTCCTAGTCTAATTAAAATCTCGAAAGTTTTACGAAAGCTTGTTGAATTTTTGTTAGTATTGTGCACAGTTTTAATCTCGGCTTTACACAGCTTTTGTTAAACAACGAACTATCTTTTTAGAAAAAATAATAATATGTTAAAAATTTGGCAAAATGTGGTGCGGCAATAATTTGTTCGACCACTGTATGTATTTTTGGTTACTGCTATGAATTCTTGCTCTAGCTGTTGTTACCTTTAACATAGTATAAAACATCACTTGAGCCAAATGGGGGATTGGTTGACATTTTCGAGATCAATCGCTTTCCTTTATTGGGGGAATCCGATAATTACTTGTACTTCATAACTCAAATTCATAAAAAATAAATGCATAAAATGACTTTTATACTTGCAAAGCATTAATTTTTTATTAATTTTATTTATTTATTTATTTATAAATGCATAAAATGACTTTATGCATAAATGACTAAATGCATAAAATGACTAAATGCATAAAATGACTTTTATTAAAAAATTCAAAAAATCTCAAATGCAAACATGTGTCAACTCTTTCTTTCAACAGGTAATTAGAAATTATTTTGAACTTTTTTATACTACAGTTCACATCTTATGTAAGTCAAAGTGCGCCTAATTATTTGCACCACCACTGTAAGGTGTTAACCAATTCGTTAATATACATATCAGCTGAACAAACTCTCCGATTTCGATTCTAAAGCGTTTCACTACAAATCGTTTTATCTTGATGGTTTTGTACAGCTGTGCGGTCATTTCCGTTTTCCATGTCTTCTTGTCGCGCCTCAAACAACGGCTGATTTGCTTTGCCAATTGGAAATATTGTTTGTATACTGCCTGGATGGAGGTCCAATCGGTGTCGATTGGCGCATGGAATGCCATAGTACGCAAGTTCATTCTGAAATATACGAAGCATTAACGCCAGCGCAGCTACCGTCGCTGCCGCCCCTCTGTGGAGAGCGGCATTACAGTCAGACAGACGATTACATGCATGCACGCCATGGACCTGCACCAATCCATGGAAAGACGGCTGTTGTTGGCGAGATTTGTTGGCATTTGGCTCATAAAAAGGCCAAAAACTAATAAAATCGTCATTGGAGCGGGCGGCTGCGGAGCCACATTCCAAAACCGGCACCGACTGCTGCAACAGCGCTTTGGAATTCACATGAAATTTTTTTGCCAGAGAGTGATTATTGTTTCTCAAGTCTCTCTTGTTTTTTTTTTTTTTTGCCATGTGTTAATGGGTGGCCAGATTGGCGAGCGAGTTGATGTCGGTGCATATACATATGTTACGTATAACTTAACTGCAAATTTAGGCGATAACACGAAGCGAAAATGCGGCTGAATGTCGGCACTTGTTTTTGCAATTTATTGCGTTTTCTATTATTTACCTGCCGCTTTCTGACGAAGTGTACTAGCACTTTGCGTTTGTTGTTCTTATTGCATTTTTTGTACCTTTCGTCTGTATATTAAAAGCACATGATTATTTATACGTAAATTGGCATGTAAAATGTAAAAACAACCATTCGCACATATGCAGTGGTGCTCACGTATTTAGCACACCTACAACTTTTACAATTAGGGTAGGTACTACCAGTTAAAATTCTACTTTATGATCTGGTAACTTTACTATGAAATTATAATCGATATGTGAGCACCCGTAATGTGCAACTTTTCAATAAGTATTAATATGAGCTTGGAAAGGATTTCACTAAAATGTTTTAAGGATTTGTAACTACCCAAACAACAAAACACCATAATGTTTTTAAACTTGATAGAAAAAATATAATTATGTAGCTCTTTACGCATGTTGTACATAAATTTTATACAAAGTTTGAAACTTATATCTAAATGGCTTACATATGTATACATACAGTGGTGGAAAAATAAATAGGTACACAACATTTTAACAAATTTTTCCTATTTTTCTTTTGTTTATTTAATAGTTATTATTTTTATACAAGTATAGTTCATTATCTAAAAAAAATCCGGTATGTAAATTAATTTTTCAAACTTGTGCAAAATTTATAAAAATTCTGCAAATTACATCTAAATTTTCAACTTTTTAATAAAATTTTTTAGATATTTTTTTTAATATGCAGTTTTATAGCCCATTTAATTTTAGTAGAATAAACTGCAAGTTTGAAGTTGCTAAAAATCGCGTTAATTTTTGGCAATTTTTTTACGTATTTTCTTCCATACAAAGTATATTCGACATTTTTTTTTTTTTTGAATGGGAAAAAGCGCGCAATACATTCAGAATGAAAATTATCAAAAATCAAAGCGTTTTTTGAGGAGCTATAAAACTGCATACTCAAAAAAATCTTAAAAATCTGATTAAAAAGTTGAAAATTAGTTGCAATTTTGTTTAAAATATGAATTTATAGGGGTTTTGTTAGATAATGAGCTACATATACTTTAATATAAAAAAAATTAATACAACAACATGAAAAATTTGTTAAAATTAAATTTTATAAAAAAAGTGAACGAAAAAACTTTCTATGTAAAAAAGTCTCTGCACGGAAACTTTCTAGTGGGTGCATGTACATATCGTCACCTGAAATGCAAACATCGTCGCTGAACAAGTCGTAACTAATAAAAAATTAAAAATTCGCATTACAACTCCCACATCATTTTATGAAAAAATAAAAAATATTAGTCAGGACTTTTTCCATTTCAATTACGTTGTTGTTACGTCGTTTTGCATTTGAGGTGACGAGGTATACATTTGTACCTATCCGTATGTAGTCGTTTGTTATTTGACAGCAACTGTATAATCACAAAGAGGGTGGAAATACTTACTTGCTTAAGTACGTGACATGAGGCAAAAACATTTGCAATTTCCCGTTTACTGTACCTCCATACGGTTTCTCCACATTGTTTATTGGTCGTGTCCAGCAGCTGTTTTGGTTTGTTTACGTTATTGCCACTTGTCAATACATACCTATGTACATATGCTACATATGGGGCTTACGGATGGATAGGATGTCATTTACTAAAATCACTAATTTTTTAATAAAACTTGAATAGACAAACTAAATGATACACTTTGGGCACGCAAACCTTATCACCACTTAAAAAAAAATAGGTAGAATTTGTAATTAATAAAAAAATGTGTTTATTTAAATAGAGTTAACATTAACAAAAACAATATCTACATTTATGTAAATAACAGTTTCAAACTGTAAAAAATTTTAAACTTTTTCATCAAAATTTTGTCGAAAATTTCGGCTATGCAATTTAATAGCCCATTTCATACTAGTATAATAATTTTCAATTTTTGAGTGACCTGAAATTCTCAGCGAATAGCAAATTTGAATTTTTGGCGAAAATTTTATGATTTTTATTTTTTCTTTTTGTACAAAATTTGAAGCTATTATTTTTATAGTTTTTGATTCAGTGTGAACTACATATATTTACATTTTTTTTAAATTTCGGAATTTACAAAATTGTTGCTTATTTAAAACAAAAGTTGTGAGGTTTACGTGGCAACCAAGTGTAAGCAGTAAATCTAAAAATGCGAACAGCACAGACTCTTTTCGTTATCTGCTCTGAAGTTTATCATAGGAAAGATGGTGCAAAAATGTTTTTCGCGAAATATTGACGGAAAAATGTATCTATCTTTACCTAGCAGAATTAAAAATATTTCCGTTGCGTGTGATTTAGTTTGAATATATAGCATTTTCAGTTTAAATGAAACATTTTTAATTAAATGAAACCATTTTTAAACAAAGCGAAGCCTTTTTCAAATTAAATGAAACCTTTTTCAGGACAAGCGAAACCATTTTCAAATTAAATGAAATCTATTTCAGATTCAATGAAACTTTTTTCAAATTAAAAGAAATTTCCTTTTAAGAATGTTTCATTTAATTTGAAAAAAGTTTCATTTAATTTAAATAAAGTTTCATTGAATCTGAAAAAGGTTTCATTTAATTTGAAAACGGTTTCACTTAATTTGAGCATTTTCAGTTTAAATGAAACCAAACTTTTTTCAAATTAAATGAAACATTCTTAAAATGAAATTTCTTTTAATTTGAATAAAGTTTCATTGAATCTGAAAAAGATTTCAATTAATTTGAAAATGGTTTCGCTTGTCCTGAAAAAGGTTAGGCGAAAGTTTGTTGCACTTTTTGCGGTCTTTTAAAAAGTTTAAAACATTGGTTTATATGGGATTTGTTAGAGAACTGTATTTTCATTGAAAATTCTTAAAAACAAATAATTAAACATATCGCTTTGAAAGGGGGGGTGCTATAGATATGTCCAATACTGTACATACATACATTTGGATATGCATAGATCCCCAGCAAAAATTTTGAAACTTTTTGGGAAGAGCTTATTTTTGTATTAATGTAGTAACGTAGTTACATGTAATGCAAAGCCAAGAAATTTTACATTTATTCGATTACCTCCCATGACATGCACATGTTAAAATAATGCATTCTGTAAACGAAAAGGCAGCGGTTACTCTCGGAAAGTGGTTCCCCAAAATGAAAAGTTTTTGCTGGGTAAATACATAAATATGTATGTTTTTAAGTGTGCATATGTATTTGTACGTGGACATTTATAATTGTGTACATTTATGTAGCCTTTCCACTGTCACTTTAAGTTATTAGGTAAATATTTGTGTCATCATTTGCAATTTTCCACCGTCTCGTGTGCATATTTACACACAGTATGTGTACATTAAGGCGTATCACGAAATAAGTTTACCGTGTGTCAGTTTTATGTGAATACTCATGTCGACACAAAATTTTGGGTGTAACAATTTTTTTTTATGCACAGGCTAAAAACCTGTAAATCGCGTTTCTTGTTATAACTTTCTTATTTGCTATCGATTTTTTAAATTTTGATGCCTAAACTATTTAATGGCCAATTTTAGTCCTGAGCGAGACCTTTTCAGCGACATAAAGATTAAAAGATCGGATATAAAATAAGACAGTTATAGCAAATAACGCGATTTAGCGGTTTTTAGCGGGTGCGTAAAAAACTTTTTTAGACCCAACATTTTCTTTCGACATAAGTGTTTAAATAGAACTGACACGCTAAACTTTTTTTCTTTCATAGCTCGTGATACGGCTTAATGTACATATGCGTGTAACTTTGTATGTACATTTAAATCTACATATGTATGTATGTAAGTATGAGCACATGTTGAAAATATAGTTAAATCGGTAGGTATAAATATTTTGTATTTATCGAAAAATATCCTGCGTGTGCATTTATGTATGTAGATCAGTGGTCGGCAAAAGTTAAATTGTGACTGTGTTGGTGAGAACAAGAGAACTGCTCCGCATGAGCAACCCAGTAGGAAATTACGAGAAGCGAAACAAAATTTTTAACTTGTCGGTCTTCAATAAAAACATATAAATACATATATTTAACACATACATATGTACACATATGTGCATCGCTCATTTACTATGAAAGTATCATAATCCCAAAAAAGCAAAAATCGGGTTAAGTATGCAAGAATGAACATTAGTTCTTATGAAGTGTAAAAATTTCATAGCTGTAACGATTACCAGTAGCTCACTAGAACAAAATCAGTCTTATCCTGAGTTTCGCCCGAAAAAAAATTCACCCGAAAAATGTTCATCCGCGCAAAGTAAACTCACGGAGACAAATGATAAAGCTGAATATCTATTAATTTTTCCCTTGGGAGTATATGTAAATTCACAACTTTAAAACTGGTTTTCTCGAGTTTTTGGTGTTTTTAGTTATGAAAATATTGAAGTAAAACTAAAATAAAAAAAATTCAAAATTCATATGGATTCACCCACGTCAAATATTGAAAATTTAAATAAAAAAATTGAAAGTCATGTTCATCAAAATTTTCATATCATTATGAAATGATTAAAAATGTCTTCCAATCGCATATATATTCCCTTTAACAACCACCCTTTAATTCTTTGGAAAAAATTAACTTTTTTTCATTAAAAAGTCGTTGTATTTCTTCATCAGAATGTTTCCTTATGAAAATAATCAAAATGTCTTTGAATTGCATATTCTCTATTTTTTAAATGACTTATAACACAAAAGGCACTGCATGTCACCAAAAGCATTTTCAAGCATGTAATATTTCTCGTGTCGGCCGCTGTGGTGTAGTGGTAAGCAGTGCGCGCTTTCACTCATCAGCACCTGGGTTCAAGCCCTGGTCAAAGCAGCATCCCAAAAAATATAGAAAACGGTTTTTTCTTAACAGCGGTCGTCCCTCGGCAGACAATGGCAAACCTCCGAGTGTATTTCTGCCATGAAAAACAGCTTCTCATTAAAATACAATCGCCGTTCGGAGTCGGCGTAAATTTGTAGGTCCCTCCGCTTTGTGTGACAACATCAAGGCGCACGCCACAAGTCAGAGGAGAAGCTCGGCCAAACACTAACATATGTGTAAGCGCCAATCTATTATTATTATTAATATTTCTCGTAAGGCATTTTTGCATACAAGAAACAAAGCGCAACACCCAAACACGATGTTGATTCGTTGCTCTCTAGCCAACGACTAAACGATAGAGCGTAAGAACACGTGTGAGTTCATGATTCAATAATACAAGGTTGGCTAAATATTGACATTTGTGTCAATCGACTGCCTTGTAAGGTTGCATTTGAGAAGGAAAGAGAAGCGGGTAACAATTTTATCCCCTTTTGTGAAAAGGTAGTAGGAAAAGTAGTGCGGTAGTGCTGAAATGGGGGTTTGTTTTTTTTAATTGAATTAAATATGTGAAGCGGATTCCACTGACCTACACAATAGACAATGAATTAACTTTTTTATGGTATAATAAACATGCCATATAGATATTAAAATGAAATAAAATTCTGACCAAAGATAAATCGTGTCGACAAATATTCCTAAATATTCAAAATAAACCATGGGTGCATTGAAATTCCAGTATATATTAAACAAAATAAATGGAATTTAAACAAATCCTTTATTCAAAGGGATTATATGAAGAAATATACAAATAGTAATGATGTAATTGATATAATGCATACGAATGAATCCATTAAAAATTATATTTGTTGCATTTAAAAATTACATGTTAAATATCTTGAATTGAATTATATTTGGTTTTTTACAAATTTTAATTTTTTAGTAATGTTTTCTACTATTTTCTCCAATCAGTCTTGCTAATCATTATATTGGTTACATTTAAAAGTTACATTTTCAATATCGTAATTGAATTACATTTGGTTTTTTACAAATTTCGATTTTTTAGTAATGTTTGCTACTATTTTCTCCAATCAGTCTTGCTAATCGTTATAATAGTTACATTGAAAAGTTAGATCTTGAGTATCCTAATTTAATTACATTTGGGTTTTTTAATTAAAATTTAATTTTAATGTTTTGTACGTTTTTTACAATCAGTCTTCTTAATCGTAATATTGGTTACATTAAAAAAATATGTCTTCAGTATCATAATTTAATTACATTTCGTTTTTTAAACGTGTAAATTTTTGTAAATATTTTCTACTATTTTCTCTTGTCAGTCTTGTTAATCATTATATTGGCTACATTTAAAATTTATATCATTAACAGCTTAACTTGAATTACATTTGCTTTAAAAATGTAAATTTTTGGTAATGTCTTCTATTACATATCGCTTGCGCATCTGCTTAAAAGTCAACGGATGCGGACAGTATCCTATTTATTTCTTCTAAACCATTTTCCATATGTTGTCTCTGGCGTTTTCGAGTCTTCTTTATATGTCTGAAGATTTTCGTCAGCGTATGCATGTAGTGGGGTTTAAAATGGTTGGATGCAATAATTGTATGCTTTGTGGTAACTTCCAAAGACCTTCGTACAAAAGCTGTTAATAGTTTTCGTGGTTGAAAAACGTATACGTAAATAGATTGACACCGGAAATACCGTAACCTTCAATGAAACCAGCCAAAGGTGTATCATCTTTACGCACGAAATACTTGTTTGCCACATCTACTGCAAATAAAGAAGTAAATGCTAAGTCAAACTAGGATTTAGAAACAGGAGAGCTTTTCTATGTATTCACCGTTGTGTTTGCCACTTCTTTTTGTAAAAAGTGTGCTGCACCAGCGGACGTGGACGGACACACAGACGATCCGGACCTGCACAAGAAAATTTATTTATTA
The DNA here is from genome assembly GCF_013731165.1 of Rhagoletis pomonella. Taxonomy (NCBI): domain Eukaryota; kingdom Metazoa; phylum Arthropoda; class Insecta; order Diptera; family Tephritidae; genus Rhagoletis; species Rhagoletis pomonella. Next base: position 9,052,006 of record NW_023458560.1, on the reverse strand, counting down.
ATATTTGCACTTTCACTTTTATGGTGTGGTATACTTACTTGTAAATGTGCCAAACTTTACTTGCTGTAAAACTCTAGTTCTTTAAAACGATTTGTGAATAACTCTGAGACTCTGCAAAGAAATACATATGTAAATTATTGTTTTAATTCAAAATATTTCCATTATTTTAGATTTTTTTGGCATACTTACTTGAATTTGCGCAATAGAAAAATGAATTTCCACAAAACAATCGATGAAAATATCCGCAGTGTTGCCTGTTAAACTTTTTATACGAACACAATATTTATCCTTGTATTTTAGTAGTAGTTTTTATAAATCAAAAAAGAAAGCAACACAGGCTAAGGCAGAATACGGGAGCGAGACAACTGCCAGGTTATCCAACCTTGTGTTATTGAATCATGGTGTGAGTTGATCTTCCACAATTGTGGTATGAAGCGCCGACCACTGATGTAGATTCTTCTGTAGACAGCTGTTCCAACCCTGCAGTAAATCGCGCTAGCTCAGAACTAGGTTCTCGATCTATCCCAACGCAATGCTTTCAACTGTCTGTTTTTACATGGCGATGTCCTACGAAGTGGAAATCGCCACCTATGCAAAACTTTCGAACTAGTTCCATTTTTGACAGTTCTGGGACAATAAGTTTTTTATGAGAAAAAAGTTTAAAACTAGATCACTGGATATTTTTTCTTTACTGAATAACTGCTTCCATTTTGGGCAGACCTACGGCAATAACTTTTTTATGAAAAATTTTTGATTAAGTATTCGATTTTTTTCATTTTTTTCTGTTCTTTTACAGATTACATTTTATTTCGTTTTTTATACTTTTATTTTATTTATATTAAATTTGATCATTTTCTCTTCAATTTTTAAGCGGCACTCAACAATTTAAATTTATTAAATCTGAAAATCACAACTGCCTCTACCGCGATTTGAACTCGCGACCAACGATGTTAGAGTCGGAGGTCTTCCCGCTGAGCTATTTGAGTATTGTACGAGACGTGAGAATTTGTGCATTTAATTTTCAACAGAGCTCAACTAGCTCACCAAACGTTTGAACTGTCCCTCTCTGCAGCCGTTTTGCACTAGTTCAGAGATAGTTCTGAAATGTGTAGGGCGGAGCTAGCGCTTTAACAGACTGTCTCTAAATTTTACTGCAGGGAATATACATGTTTTCTCGAAACTACATACGTATCTATGTACTCATGTATGTACATATGATGCTTAGTATATTTATAGATCATCCAACATAAGGTTTATATACATACATACATATGTTTGTATGTACTAGAGGTTTACGCCGATAGGCTTTGCGGCGGCGGCGACGCCGGCGCGTCGGGAAACGCCGGCGCTACTGCTCATAAGGTAGATTTCAAAGAGTCATGAGGCTACTAATCTTATCATTTCAACTCGTCAGCGTTAGGCATTCGCCATGCCAATTATTCTGTTATTATAATTCCATTTTTTTCATTATTGAATTAGTTTTAAAATTAAATATTGTTACTTCCTACTTGAATTAAAATGTTGAGTGTCTGGCGCTGATTTATGGGCGAACAGAAGAAGTATATACATACATACATAATCACACGGATCTCTATGTTCTCTACAGATCCGTATATGCTATTAAATGTAAAGAAATAAAAAAAATTTAAAAGTTTAGTTATTGGGGTAATTTATGTCGCTCTCAATAAATTTTTGCAATAATCTTATCAAACGTTATGTTAAATTACGGAGTTCTTACGATTTTTTGCGGATTACACATTGAAAACAAGGTTGGTCTACTTTTTTTCCAAAAGTTTAACCCATCAACTCGAACCAGAACGGGCCTTTTAGACCCACTGTTGAAAAAATAGCTTATAGATGGTTAACATTTCCACTAAAATATGAAGCGCCAAATTTTTCTAAGGAGAACCGAATGTAATGAAAAATAATACTAATGTACTGTTTAGAAAACACTTCGATGCGAGGGCGCAAAGCCTTCTTGGGGTTTGACCCCCACTAAGGAATGCTAACGTAATTTTCACACAACCACCTAGTACTTGTATACGTATGTGGGACCCCAGAATAAAATAACTTAGGAATGTAAATATTAGCAAAAAATGTGTTTGTTTAAAATATTTAAAAAATACATAGAAAAATCAACTTGTATTTACTTTATCTCCAATAATTGAGGAGCTCGATGCAAAGAGGCCGCTTCTACTAAAACTGCTTTCTGAGATATTGGCGTTAAAGTTTTTGATGTTTTATAACTTTCTTGTTGTTGTACTAGGTGTATAAAAAGTAGTATTGTTGTAGTATTGAAAAGAATTGTCTACTGCGGGAAAAAATCGTTAGATTACCAGTATTCGACCCTAATTTAACTGTAATAAACGGTTTCGTCGAAAAATATCTTACCTATGTTTTTTACGAGTTACGCTATTTTTGGAAAAATAAAGGAGATCATATTCTTGTCTAGTGTCCCAAATTATGCAAAAAAAAACTAATTTAAAAATGTACTTTTCATTTCGTAAAATTGTGTTTTATATAAGTAGAGTTTAGTTCCTTCAAACGATGTATTCAATGTACATACATCATGAAAATTTTGTACAAAATTACTTAGGCGCCGAACGCCGCCGCCGCGTGAGAAATGACAAAAAACGGCGCCGGCGGCGGCGTGGCTCGGCGGCGTATACCACTAGTATGTACTACATTAGGGAGGTAAAAAATAAATAAGTAAAGTCGGAATTGTAATGCTCTCATCACTTAGGATTGTTGCATACCGCACCAAATTATTCCCGTTTTGTTTTTTTTCGAAATCGAAAAAATATTTAGAGGTCGCTCAAGGCACTCACAGTTTTCTATGTAGTTTCTATGCGGGAAACATTTGTTTTAGTAGAAATGGTATATAATTCTTGAAAAGAATAATACCCTATTGTTTATTGCACCATTTTTTAATAATAATTATTTTTTATAGGTCCCCAAAAAAAGCAGGAAAAATGCAATAGGGGACCACTAAAAAAATCGCTAGTATTAAAAAATAGTAAAATAAACAATTGGGTGTTATTATTGGAAGTCTCCTGAAGAAACAGAGATTTCGTACTTCACTTTTTCTAATAAAATTTTGGACCCCCCTAATGAATTTGGCAGAAGACAGGCCCATATCGATGGTCAAACGTCCTGCATAACTTTTGAATTATAGGCGTTTAAATTTAAAAAATAATGAAAACAAGTGAATTTTTTATGTAATTTTAAGAAGGGCACAATTAATTATGTCATAACTTTTGAAGCACACCATATTCTGATTTGAAATTAAATGGGCATTTTTATGTGTACACTTCATATGTAGTAAGTATGTAAGACAAAGTCTGTAACTCCACATTTCAAAATTTTCAAAATTTTCGGTTTATCGCGTATAAGTTTTGAAGCATTTAATTTTAAGAATTTTTTAAGTATGTACTGTATTCTACAAACAATTACGAATAATTTGATACCTTAGCAAGAGGTGTGCTTTCAGAATAAACTAACTTTTAAAGATAAAATATTCTGTGATCTTGAGCGTAATTTTTATTCCAAAAACACCTTAATTGAAGGCACATTTGGAAAATACGTCGAAATGATCTAAATCTTTCTATAACTGCTAATCCTTACAAAATTACATATACCTGCAAAATGCTTAAAAAAATTTCCTCTAGAAGTGTGTAAAAACCCCGATTTACTACTTTAAATGATGCTCCTTTTAGTCAGAATATTTCGAGAGTTGTATCAAAGCAATTTTTTTTCGACAAATGTTCTGATAGTTGCTCTTACTTAATTGGAGCCTTCTAAATTCAAACCTCAGTATTACCCTATTGGCTCCACTTTTCGAGATAGCGGTACTTGAAACTTTGCTTAAATTTTAACTATTTTATAAAAAAGTCCCCGGGTTTTGAAGATATTTTATTAAAATTTGGCACATAACGGTTTTTTAATATTACCTTAATTATTCCTTAAAACCGTCGAAATCGGTTCACTAAAACATCTAGATTCCATACAACTGATTGATCAGAGACGTTGTTTTCCAATTAAACAGGTTAAAATTTAGTTTAGGTTCAATTTAACATATAGCACGCATACAATTTATTATTCAGATATGAAATTAGAGTTATAGCACAAAAACACATATCTGAGTAATCAGTAGTATTGGAGCTATATGTTAATGTGAACCTATTTCGATAATTTTTAGAAATAATTAAGGTAATATTAAAAAACTCTTGTGTGCAAAATTGTAGTAAAATAACTTATTTATAAAATAGTTAAAATTTAATCAAAATTTCAAGTGCCGTTTTCTCGAAAAATGGAGCCAATTAATTAAGTGAGTTCGACTTTCAAAATCTTTGCTGAAAGTTTACAACTTGAACCGCGTAATTTGAACCCAGCTTATTCTTTTGTTTTCTATTTCATGTTTATTCCTCTTCCAACTTTTGAAGCGCTTGATTAAAATGAATTATACTTCTATAAATCGATTTATTAAAAGATTACGAATAAAATTATATATAAAACATAGGTGTGCTCACAAATTTAAAAAATATTGTTTTTTTTTTTTGAAAGTGTACATATTTTTTAGATTTGCCCATATAACTGAATTGTGTAAAAATTGTTTATGAGTTGTCAATGTTTGACCATTGATATGAAATAAATGGAGCCGAAAAAGCTGCAATTGGAATTGATCACGTGGAGGTTCGTACATTTAAACAAAAGCCGCTGTTCGCTTTAGTATCGATTACACTATATATGTATCCAATCTGTAGACAGTATATAATTAAGTATGTGTATATTTCGGTATAGAAATCGACCTATTTGTCGATATTTTTACCGCAAAATATGTTGAACTTCATTAAACGAGTATTTATTATATTATAATAAGAAGTTGCTTGTTTTAAAAGCTATCTAGAAAATTAAAAAAAATTTCGAGAACTTTATTCCCAACAACCAAATGCTTGGTAAAAGCAACAGCAGTAATGTATTGCAGCGCTACTCTCGACAAACCTGTTTGACAAATATGTTTCAGTTTGAAGAGGTTTCTGTCGTTAGTACCCCGCTTTAGCTATTGAGCTCTTCTGCCATTTCAAACTGGCTTTAACGATTGTGGAATTTCAAAACTGTCGAATTTTCTGCATCACAAGTATTCCTAGAATGAGAAACAAAAAACAAACCACCTCAATGCCACTAAGAATAAGAAAAAAACGCCTCCATGTGTGCGCATACACAGCAGAATTCGCAATGTTGTGGAGTTGCAGAACCACATTCCATTGCGACGGTAACAACACTATTCACATCGGATTGTCGCATCATCTCACCCACCAAACCAACCAATGCATTGCAATGTATGCACTTTTCTGTGGCCTGCAGGAAATATCTCGTTTCTGGAAACTTAAATATACCAAAGTGTGTTTAATATGGAATCGATTCGGAACAATCATCCGAATCACACAAAATCAGGTAATAAACATTTTCCTTCTAGTTGAAAATTTTTAATCGAAAATTCAGAAATTGTCTTCATTTATAGTACAGTGTACCCGCAACTACATACGTGAACCCTGCCTTGCGTGAACCAACATTTAGTAAATTTGTCTATATAAGGAATGTCCAAATACGTGGAATTTGACTTTCTGAGTTTGAGAAATCGCCTAATATTAATAGGGCAATTCTGGCTAAGACAGTAAAAAGTTTTCGTAAGACAAATGAAAGACAAATGCCCAGATAGTTCGAAAGACTTTTGTTATTCTAGCACAAAAGTCTTAGAAAAGAGCTATCTCATTCAACACTCGTGGTAAAAATTTATTTTAAGGGAAAGCACTTGTATATCACTTAGCTCGCGTCGCGAAGGATGGATGCAATCTACGATCTGTTGAGTGTCTCGGCGAACTTAGCCGAGGAGGGATCAAAAAAGGTCTCGAAGCTTATACTCTCTAAAGAGGGAGGATATATCTCACACGATTGGTGCTCTAACAGGCCACTTATAGGTAGAAACGCAGAACGACTCGTGGCCTTTGTGTGTCCCAGCGTATCAGTGACAGCCATATCTATCTACCTACCTACTTATACTAATATTTAATGGACTACAAAACTGTGCATACTCAAAATTTTTCTAGGAAATCGAATTGAAAATTTTTATGCAAGTTTTTGAAATTTTTTTTGCATTTGCAATTAAAAAATTTGGTTTTTGTGGTTTTGTGGTTTTTGGTATTGAAAATATATATACCGAAGTATGTAAATAATATCGACAAAACGTCAGGGTATGCATATTTTGGACGCTGAATGTATGTACATACATACATACATATGTACATATACACACAAAATTCATCGAACTGTTTAGGACATATGTGCATTGCTGGGTATTGAATGCATCAATGAGGTGACGTCTATGCAGACGCCTTTATTTCATCTCTCATCTCGCCACACCGTCACCAAGTTCTTCCATAAAAACTTATATATTATTTTTAGACATGTTAAGGTCGTTTTGCATGTTTCGAAGATTTACTGGCTCTTGTGCTGTGTTCACGGTTAATAGCAACTAGTGATGTGCCGAGTCGCCTATTTTTGGTACTCGAGTATTTTGATACTCATTAAAAAAAGAATCGAGTCAGGATTCGAGTCAGATACTCGAATCAAGTATTCGAGTTCAGAGCTCGGTATTCGAATACGTTACAGATTCGACTGCTGAACATGCACCCAGCCGAAATGCCGACTTTTTAATTAACATGATATTATTATTAACTCCAAGATAGTATATCCGATTTATGTAGATCAAAATATAGAAATCTAATTCTTACATACTTGCAAATAATAATTAAAATTAAATAAATATAGGGTTCAATAACAGTTGCTTTATTTATCATAGTAGAACTAGAACTTAGTAGTATGTCATAAAAAAATATCCAAAGTAAATAATGAGTTAAAACAAATAAATCTTCAGTACCTTAAACGTTCAACTAGTACTTCAATTATAATGACAATATTCCATGAGATCTAGATTCATAAACAATAAAATTACTCCTTTGGAATTTAAAATTCCTTTCATCTTTGGCAATTAATACCTATAACGATATTAAAATTAATTTAGTTGTGTGGTGTATTTGGTAAATATATATATATTTTTTTTAACGCTAAACTGCCATTTATATATCAAAAATACCTGATTCGGTGTTTGATAATTATAAGTACTCGAGACCCATACTCGAGTCTGTGTATGCGAATACTATAATTTGCTTACTCGAGTACGTGAGTACTTCTAAAATACTCGAGTCAGAACTCGAGTCGACTCGACTCGGCACATCACTAATAGCAACTTTGGACAGTACCGTTTGGATAAACTTTCATAAGTTGATGTCATGTTGACGTTTATGTATGTACATATCCCGCAGAAAATCTGACTAGCTCAGAACTAGCATAGAACTAGACCTTTTTCCGACAGTACTAGTTTTAGCTTAATACCCAGGCAATGCAACTGTCTAGTTTTACACGGCGATGTCATTAGCGGTGGCAATTGTCGCCCAGTGCATTACTTTGCAACTAGTTTTTAGTCGGTTCCGTTTTGGACAGTTTTTTTTGAGGAAGACTCGATTTTTGGATATTTTTTTCGTTTATTCTTTTCTTTTACAGATTACATTTTTGTTACATATTTTAATTTTTAAAAAATTTTTTGTAAGCTGCACGCAACAATTTAAATTCATTTAATTTGAAAACTCACAACTGCCTCCACCGCAATTTGAACTCGCGACCCACGATGCTTGAGTCGGAGGACATCTCGCTGAGTTACTTTCGTATTGTACGAGTAGTGAGCATTTGCACATTTACACAGCAAGTTTCAACTGTCGCGCCTTGCATTCCTTTTGCACTAGTTCAGAGATAGTTCTGAGATATGTAGTTCGGAACTAGCGCTTTCTCAGACTCTCTCTAAATTTTACTGCAGGGTATAGAGTATGTATGTATATAAATACCTACAAATTATTCATGCATACCAGCATAGGTGAGCTCAAAAGCGTTGAATAAAAATGCTGCAAGTCGCGCCATCTTAGTATTTGCCCAAAGTAGTTTGTGCTGTAGTAAACCACAGAGGTGAATGAAACTGCATTCCAATGTCAGCAATACGAAATGAAATTTGTGATGGCAGCCGAGGAGCTAACGAATACGAAATCGATTGAGATTTATGAATGGCGCGAGAAAATAAACAAAAACTTATGTAACATACATACATATGTACATAAGTACTATCTGCGTACACACTGATTGTATGTTTATTGAACATCATGCATACATACTTGCATATGTATGTATGTATGTATGTATGTATGTCACCACATTCCCACAAGAAATTATAAAGTCTCAACCTGTGAACTATACAAGTATGTACTTAAGTTAGTAACAACAATTATTTGGAAAGTTTGGCAATAAACAATTTTTTTTGGTTAAACTGTTTATTAAGCTTGGCTTGCACATTGACCGCTGTGAAGTGATAACACAATACACTAAATTTATGTGCTTACATATATCAGTAGAATGCTGATAATCAAGGACGCCTAATAATGGTGGCGCCTCTCTAAGGCTTTAGAGCCAATAAGAGGATAGAAGAATTACATAATAGACTGCCGCCCGCCCACTGGGTTGGTAGGTTGGGATGGCTGCCTGCATCCAAGAGTAGAGAACTCGAAGGGAACGCGAGAATTCATAAGTGCCTGCTGCGCTTAGGTTCGCCATGAAATCAAAGAATTAATGGTGAAATGAGAGCCGTCTAGCCCTCGCTGGGCATGGCTGCGACAGAGATAGTACTCTAAGCTTTCAATTTCTTCCTTATCGCGGCAGCTGCGGCGGAAGACTGTGGCTAGCAGACCCATTTCACTTGCATGCATTTACATTAGTAGTTGTTGTTGTTGTAGCGGCTGCTAAGCCCCGCTCGGGGCGGTTCATCCATCAACGTTGTCGTCTATTTCAGCTAGGGGGAGGCCCAGGAAGTGTGCTACTTCCAAAGGGGCTGTCCATAGGGGCAGGGGCGTTAGCTGAGTGGGGTTCCCAGGGCATGTGAAGAGGTGCCGGGAGTCATGTGGCGACTCTCCACATGCCAGGAATTGGTTGGGCACATCCTCGTTGATTCTGCTCAGGTAGCTGTTGAGCCTGCTGCAATAGCCAGAGCGAAGTTGGGCTAATGTAGTGCGGGTCTCCCGAGGCAGACAAAGTTCTGTCCCGTCCATGTCCGGTGGTTGTGTGCCTAGAACGGCATTCACATGGCGGGAGTCTACATAACTTGAGACTGATTCCCTGTGAATGCCGTTCAGGGCCTGTCGGTAGGATGACGGGTCCAGAAGTTGTTTGATATACCTCTGGACTTCGTCTGTCAGTTCGTAAAGATGCCTCCTGACGTGCCGTGGCGAGGGCTCTTCCGCGAGCAGTTGCCCGCTGGGATGGCCACGTCTGTGGCTCCCAGCGAGGAACTGCTTGCAGAGTATTATGTTATGCTCCTTTAATGGAAGAATCTGGGCCTCGTCATGAAGGTGGTGTTGAGGCGTCATCAGGAGGCATCCTGTCGCAGTTCGTAATGCCGTGTTTTGGCAGGTCTGTAGCTTCATCCACTGCGTCCTGCTAGTCCCCGGCGGCCATACGGGCGCTGCGTAGTTTAGAACCGGTCGGCCAATTGCCTTGTATGTTGCCAACGACGTTTCTTTATCTTTGGCCCGAGGATTTTCGGGTTATTCACCGTCGGTATTGTTAGGCCATCGACGTGAATACCCAGTGGCAGTCTGACCTCCTTGGTCCAGGTGGTGAAAAGGGTTGCCGACGATTTCGCAGGGGATAGGGCAAGGCTCCTTGCAGTGAAGAAGCGAGAAAGTTCGGAGAGGTAACCGTTTACTTTCGAGCACAAGTCATCAATTCCATTCCCAGACGCCATGATCGAACAATCGTCAGCATACGAGACTATATTAACACCCTATGGTGGCTGAGGAAGCATTGATATGTAATAATTAAACAGTAGCGGGGACAGGGCACCACCCTGTGGTACCCCCTGTTTAATTTTACGTGGCTTGCTAGTTTTGTCTGAAAATAAATGACGAGTGTCGACCACTCAGGTAATTCGCCGACCACCGTTTGAGTCCCTGTGGGAGTGAGGAGGCCTCTATATCTTTTAGTAGCGTTGAATCACTGACAGTGTCGAACGCCTTGGACAGGTCCAACGCTACTAGAATAGTTCTCTCACAGGGGCGGTTTCGGTTTAGGCCACGAGTTATCTGAGTGTTTATGGCGTTAAGTGCTGTTGTTGTACTATGCACTTTACGGAACCCATGTTGATGCTTCGCTGGGGTCAGGTGGTTCGTGAAGTACAGGAGCAGCAGGGCCTCGAGTGTCTTCGCTACCGGGGAAAGGAGAGTTATCGGGCGATAAGACTCTCCTTTGTTGGCTGGTTTCCCCGGTTTGAGCAGTGGGACCACTCTCCCCATTTTCCAGATGTCTGGAATGACGAGAGTGGTCATAGACAGGTTGAGGACCTCCGTTAGGTACGGGAGTAGCAGGACCCAAATTTTTCAGCATCAACATGCATATTCCTTCGGCTCCAATGGCTTTGGAGGCTTTCGCCTTCCCGATGGCTGCCCACACCACACCGCTGGTGAAAACACGAGGCGCACTAGGTTTTGGCATTTTGGCAGCCTTCTGGTCACTCGACGTTTGGCTTTATCCACCGGAGGATGCAGAATGAACTGCCGGCTAAAATAGCTCGCGCATCTCTCCGGGTTCGACGAAGCGTGGTCACCAAAGTTTATCTCGACTCTGTCGTCGCTCGTCGTCGGGTTGGACAACGACCTCACGGTTGACCAAAGCTTGCTCACACCAGAGGCGAAGTTGCAGGTCTTCAAATGCTCTTTCCATATCTTCCGCTTATGTACGTTCACAAGTTGCCGAATCTCCGAATTGAGATCCCTAATACGGGGATTTCCGGGATCGGCCTGACCGTTGTCGCGCTCATCAGCTAGAACAGCCGCTTCGGCAGGAAAATTCGGACGTGGATCCTTAATACATCCTGCTGGTATGAAGCGAGCTGCAGCAGCGGTGACAGCCCTGCGGAACTTACGTTCACCTACATGAACGTCGGTTGGTATGGGTAGTGCAGTGAAGGCGCCCTCAGTAATATCCGTGAAGCCTTTCCAGTCACCTTTGGAAAAGTTGACATAAGTCCGGTGATCCACGGAAGCAAAGTCGGCAGGTTTATCAATCGAGATGACTATGGGCAGATGGTCTGATGCTAGAGTCAGCATAGGTCGGCCATGATACGCTGTTTATCAGACCAGCGCTGACAATTGTTAGATCTAGTGAGCTGCAGCAGCTGCCCATAATCCTGGTGGGTGCGTCGTCGTTCATTGTGCAGTATGTCGAATCGTCTATCTGCTCAGCCAGATGTATTCCCCTACGATCATTTGACAGGCTTGAGTGCCAAAGATCGTGGTGCGCGTTAAAGTCACCAACTACCATACGGTTTTCACCTCTGAGTAGGGGGTATGTATACGTTAAATATTTCAAGTTCAACATCGCCTGACCGGATAGCAATACCCTGACATTCTAGGAGGGTATCCCTGCGGTCGATGTCTGCTTCAATGACACGAAACTGCACAGTGTGGTGCGTGATGAACGCTACACCTCCACCATTATCTCGCTCGCGATCTCGACGGTGCACGTTGTATCCGGCGCAATTCAACAGGGTTGAATTGGCGTGCAACTTCGTCTCTTGGACCGCAGCTATTAATATTCCATGCCTTCCCATAAAGACAGTTATCTCGATCTTGCTCTGGAGTCCGGTACAGTTAAATTGTAGCACCTTTGTGTGCCTTGGGAGATCGATTGTGATGTGTGGTGTTAAACAGTTGTGTTGCCTGCCGGCCCCCTGCTGTACGTGCTGCAAAAGGGGGTGCTGCCTTGTGGTGGTGGTTGGCGGCGTCGCGGGGGAGGGATGCGATGGGGCAGCACAGCAGGGGCCCACATAGTCACTATCCAATCTCGCGTGTTGCGAAGTCCTGAGCACGCCCTAAAGTGGCACCAGCCGAGGCAAGAGTTGCACTTGACTGATGTAACGTTACGGTATATTCTGGACTGACAGCAGATTTTCGGAGGGACTAGGAGTTGCCGGCGGCGGTGTGTGGGTGCTATTGTGTTTGTTTGTGTGTCTATTGTTGTGTTGTGTTGGGGTGTGGGTGTGTTGATTGTGTGCTGCCCAGGCGGGTGGTGGTTTGCCGTTCGGTTCGCACAGCATGTGGCCATGAACGACGTGGTCCATTGCCGGTGCGTACGTAGGCCCGAGCAGTTACGGAGGTGACTCCACCCGTCACAGGCATTGCACCTGACCGAGGTGGAGTTTGTATGCAGTCGTCTCTGGCATACGCAGCAGGTGTAGATTTCTGGCCCTGGGTTTGACTCTATGCCAGCCCTGAGCAGAAGGGTGCGGAGAAGGTGTAGCCCTAGAATCGAGCAACGTTTGATGGATTTCGCCGACTTAAGGGGTTAGATCGCCGAAACAACAGCCCTTGGTCGGGTAAAACCCGAGTCATTCCGGTACGTAGAACCGGCCGTGGTTTTTGTCCGATTTCAAAAATTTCCAATATGGCGCTTAAGAAACCTTAGTTGAGATCGGTCAATTAGTTTTTGGGATACACTTACATGACATTTTTTTAATAAATATTGATGAATTCCTTAGCCACACTGCTCAAATAATCTGAAAGTCCGCTACATAAAAAATATAAATTCAGGGACGTATTTAAGAAAAGTCGCCTAACTTCGACAATTTTTATAAGATTGCAATAATTGAGATATCAGTTTATTTAAAATTAGATTTAATTTTAGATAGTAACATATTTTGAAATTTTGGAAATTATCGATGGCCAAAATTTAAAAAATTAAAAGAAATACGTTTTTTTTTATTTTACTCGATAAAAAATCCCAAAAAGCTAAGTCCGACAATAGATTATTATATACCATTTTAAATGCCTCATATCACATTCGATCCCTGACATTTAATTAAAAATACTCATTCAAAAACTCATAAATCTACAAAATCGAATTTTCTGACCTAAATCGACAGGTCACTGACCTCTAAATGACCTTTAAAATATCTATAAAAATAGGCAATAATATTTCCCATAAAAACTAATAAAATTAGGTTGTATGGTCTTGAAACTTCAAAAAAAAAATAAAAAATTTCGATGGGCACCCTAATGTATGTACATACAAACCTATACTAAGTAGTAGATGTATGTATATCAAAAGAGGTGTACCCAATTTTTTTTACATACACATTACGAGATCTAATGACTTACTTTTTACGCTCTTTCAGACTACAATTAGAAGATTCCGGAGGTGAATACATTCAGTATCAGGCGGAACCGCAAATCCCACAGCGTCAGCGCCACACTAATTCCGGCATGAATACGAGCAGTGCATCAATAAAGAGTGGTGGCAGTGGTGGCGGTGGTAGCACCACACCAAACGGCAGTGCCACCAATAGCGGCAATAAAAACCTGCTAGAGAGTGAGAAACGTATGCGACGAGAAATCGCCAATAGCAACGAACGACGACGAATGCAAAGCATCAATGCCGGTTTTCAGAATTTACGCTCGCTCCTACCACGCCACGAAGGCGACAAGTTGAGTAAGGTAAGTTACACCACACCACACCAAACCATGCCACAATATGTGTAATTGTATGTATATGTATACAAAGTATAAGTATGTACTCATGATATGCGCGCCTTTTTTCGAAAAAAAAATTTACATTTTGTGAATGCTGTGGAATTGAGCAATGCCCCCTATTAGCAATTCCTGTTCTACTTCTATGTACACGCATATATTATGCAATTTCCAACGTCTATGTACGCGCCAAATCCCTAGCTATGTCCTACATTTATTGCCTGGATGTCACAGTCATTTGGCTTCCCAGTAAAGACGCTGCTATTGATTGATACATGCAATTTGATTTAAGTCAACGTATATTTTTGGCAATTTCACCTTAGTCACACAGCTAAGAAGATCGTTATTGGTATAAAATTATTTAAAAATTTCACAAACTGTATACAAGTATGTATGTACTTGTATCTTATAAATAGTATAACCAGAAATTTGCTGTGAGCCTATTTGCGCAAACTCGCAATAACGGGCGGTGGCGGAAAGTATAGCCAATGCTCTGCCTATGCGTGCATAAATATGTACATACAATCATATATTTGTGGCATACTTAAGTGCATTTAATTTTAAGAAAAATAGTTGGATTCTATTTTCCTAGCTTGAATATTGTATCCCAATAAACTTCAACCGACAACGGACCGTTCTGAGTACTCCCATTGTAGGTGTGCAATGTATGTAGGTGTGATAGGTGGGTTGTCAGTAGGGTTTTCGTGTTAATTCGAAAGATTGCAATTGAAAAAAAAAAACCGGTAGCCTATTTTGAAATTAAGAAAAAACCGCATAAACCGGTTTTATTTTACATATTTTATCTTATCTTGGTATGAAGTCATGACAAAATAATACAATAAAACTATTAACAGCAAAGGGCAAAGCAAAATAAGTACAACGTTTTTTTATATCAAAACTAAAACAAATAAAAATCAGCGAAAAGTTCACGTTTGGTATTTTTTATTACTTTACTGCATATTTTCTGATATTTTTTGGTTTTGCCGCCGCAGCCGAAAGCTTAGAGATGCCTACTGCCACTCGGGAGATCCCTGGTTCACTTTCTGGATGCAGCAACATCAACAAAGGTCTTTTCAAGCAGTTGCCGCCCCTTGGCACTCAATGGCAACCCTCTTCGTGTACTTCTGCCATAAAAAAGAAGCAGAACATGAATGCGGAGAGGAGCTCGCCCAAACACGTAGAAAGCGTTGAATCGCCAAGCATTCGTTTATTGGAATCAAATATGATATACTGTTCATCCCCAAATAACTCAGGATATCAATTTGAAACTAATTAGGAGCTTGACTTCCCTTGAACCGCAAAGCTTGCAAAACCTAAAAGTTTTATTCAGAGGTCAAGATTTGGATCAAATGAAAAATCCGGCTTGTTCGATCAAAAAATTCGGTTTATTCAATGTTCGAAAATCCATATTTCAAAAAAAAAAAACCGTATATAGATTTCCAAAAAAATACTGTGGAAACCGGTCTCGAAAAACCTTAATCACCCTAGTTGTCAGTCACCCGTTTTAGGTGCCTAACCGGCCGTCTTCACGTGCTGGAAAATATCGCTTGCGTGACGACGCATGCGAGATCATCCCGCTCTGTAGACCGCAAAAAGTACGAAGCATACTTTTTCTCACATACCGAGCGGTTTGCGAGATCTCGCATGCTTTCAACTATAATTTTTGTTATTTGACAGGTATTTTCTCATTTCGCAGAATTCTTCAGAGTAGAAACATCGTTTATTTTAGTAGAAAATACAAATTTAGCCTGAAAAGCTGTAACCTTATTTTTTGGCGACATTTTACAAATGAAAAAGTGTGCTGCCAAATGTCCAATCAACAAAACTATCCCGCTTGTGAGAGAAAAAAGCAGAACGCAAGCGTGATTTTCAAGCATGTGAAGACAGCCGGTAAAATATACTTTATTTTTCGTGTGTGTGCATACTGATGGTGTTGCTCTTAGAGCAACAGACTAGCATAAACCGTGGATGTGTTTAAACATATGTGCATACATGAACACTAAAAGTACGACTCTGCATTTCTAAGGAGCACACACAGTTTGAGGGTTGCTGGAAAGCGGATCGATATTATTTTCCAGAAGCATTTTGCGGCACACTTGTAAAAGCTGCAGCTTTGTCATCGAGCGCGCAGTCAATATCGTTGGAAAGCATCTGTGATGTAAGCTGTGCGAAGCTTTGACCCTATACAATTATGTAGGTATGTATGTATGCACATACGAATGTACATTGTATATACATATTTACATATGAAAAAAAATATGTACTGCGTACATGTACTAAATATCGAACGCATGCAACTGCTTGCTACTTGTAGACGAAATTTTGAAATACCTCAACAAATTGCATGATGCAATACTATCCCTTGAATGCTGCTGATTTTGTTATTGCTGGGATTTTGTGCTTTGGGTCACATGCATTTAAGCTCAGCATCTTTCCCGGTGAAATTATTATATAGTACACCCATCGGCATGCATACGCACAATACAAAACATACCTCTGTATATGTATGTGTGGAACACACATACATCCGAGGCAGCATCTGGGAAAGGTCAAAAGTTCAATAACCGCTTAGATAAATAGTTCGTATATAACAAATATGTAGTAAATAGTAGTATGAATGCGAGTAAAATTTTACAAAATTGGTAGCTGATGTGATGTATGTGTGTATGAATTGCTTGTTTTTTTTCACAAATCATATACATATGTATGTAAGTATGTAGATAAATGTTATATATTTTTTACACTAGCTAACTTGTCCTCTGGTTGATATTTTTTACAATTGAAAACTCGACAAAGCGATACCAACTTTTTGCATAATCTCCTCGCCTGCAGTTGAATTTAAATGAAGATTAAAATCCGTCACTATCGAAAGAAAAGTTCCCCTTAGAAAAACCAATCGGCCCTATGCTGAATATCGTCATCGTCATCGTCGACGATCGTCAGCGCATCAGTAACATGGCTGACGATGGCCCTATCGTCACTTTTACTGACGATGACGATATTCAACATAGCGCTTATTACGCGCTTAAAGGCGCATAATGAGACACGTACAGAAAACAAGTAATTTTTAAGGGACCACCTGTGAGACTCTACCTTTCCGATGCAAAAAGAATTATCGAAATAGGTTGACGTGGTCCAAAGTTATGCGGTAACGTACATAAAAAAACTATATATGTATTCCGACGAATTGATAACCTACTCCTTTTTTGAAGTCGGTTAAAAATTGTTCAACAATTATACAATTAAAAAAATTTAAATATAAACCGTTTATAATAACTTTTAGGGAGTTTATAATAACTTTTAGGCCGTGTAAATAAAATCGGAGAAACCAGTATTGAGTATTTCCATGCTTTCATTGCATGAGGTCTGTTCATTCAACAATTCTGTTACGACTTGTTGAACAGCCGTGTCATTATCTGATCCCGTTTTTAACACTAACAAATATACGAAAAAAATAGAAAATAAATAAATAAAACCACGTAAAGAGGATGAGGTTTTTGTATAGTATATCAAGTTTTTGTGTTTTTTAGCCAAGGCAACTGCACAAATTATATTTGTTTTAGGAAGTTAAATTTCTCTTTTTAA
>NW_023458560.1:9028180-9034342 GCF_013731165.1 Rhagoletis pomonella | reverse complement strand
AGCCGTCTTAACATATTTTTTTAACCGACTTAAAAATGGAGAAGGTTATCAATTCGTCGGAATATTTTTTTATGTATGTTACCGCATAAATTTGAACCACGAACCGATTTCGATAATTCTTTTTTTTATCGGAATGGTGGTACATCAAGGTTGGTCCCATACTAATTTGGTTTAGAACCGATCTTTGGATAATGAAGAAATCAACGGTACTCCTAAAATTTTATATGAGAATTGAAGTCGGCTGTGTTTTTTGCTTAAAAATTACTGGTTATTTAATTTGAACTCTAGTAGAATAAAGTAAAGTTTCAAATGGCTAAAAATTACGGTTGATTTTTTAGATTTTTTGCCCCATTTGCTTCCATACAACGAATACACACAATTTATTTTTATATTGAACAAAACCGGAGCATCTGTTTTCCGATATTAAAAGCGAATTCATGTTGGTTATTGAAATATGTTTTATATGATTTAAGGATAATAATTTTTTTAGAAAGCGCTATGCCAGTGGATATGAAATGTGTGCTTATTGTTTTTCAAACGTTTTATTAATATTTAATTTTATCGGTTTCTGAGATGTAAATAACGCATGATTAAAACCTATTTTTATATGGAAGAAAAAGCACAACACCCTACACAAAAAAAATCTCAAAAATTAAGGTTACGTTAATAGTCGCAAATATGACCAATTTTTTTTTTCACAAATCGACAGAAAATATTCCGTTCATTCATTTTTTTATAGTAAGAAGTTGGAAAAAGACGAAGGAAACAGTTTTTGTCCATCAAAAGTGTCAAAGTTAGCATTTATAAAGTGTCATTTTTGGCTGCTTACACTGTTAAAATATTTGGTCTATTGCCTTGATTTTTTCTCTATTTTGTTTAGTAAGTGCTATATTTTCATATGAACCTATAACAAAAACAATAAAAGCAAAAGTTAAAAGAAAAACAATTGCTTAATTGAACAAAAATCTCGAATCAGTTGCAGTAAAATTCTTCTGACTTTTGTTGCTTTTATTTTGTATAAAACTGCCAATTTCGTACAAAGCTATAAAGAAATTTTCTTATTCAAATATCACTTGTTGGGCTAAACCATTCAAATATAAAAATTTTATATTCCAAAAATTGTATTTTTTCCGCCTAAATAACAATGTGCGTCGTAAGGTTCCGTGCCATACGTTAATCGCTGCTGAAGTGAAATCCCGAAATTTTTTAAACGAATGATTACGGGTTCAAATAGTGAGTCCCATGCGACAATTACAAATAAATAAATAGTTCATTATTAGCCGCCTGAACTAGGCTAAACCAGTGGCATGACCCTTCCCTGTCAACAGCTTATGCGATTATAGTGCTGTCCTGCATCACGACAATGATAGACCACTCACATTTAGTGAGTGACCTGGGCTTAGAGGTGTTGAGGCATCCGCCCCAAAGCCCAAACCTTACTCCATGAGAATTTTACAACCAATTTCACGAAAGCAATTTAAGTGAAAAATGATTTAAATTTTTTGAATTTTATATGGAAATTGACAGAAAATAAAAAATAATTTTCCATTTGAATTCGTGGTGAAATTGGCTATTAGTATTTGGGCAGAAATTTTGAAAGCTCTACCATGTTGGAATTAAAATGTTTTCGTTTGGAAAAATATCAAGTGAAACAAGTTTACGCCTGTCTAACCCAATATTTATTTCAATTTAAATCGTTATTTTCTTACAGACAAAACAGAAACAGTTGCAATAAATACTATATGCGTAAAAGACTTCTTCGATCTTAAGCAGCGCATTAAGGCCAACTGATGTAAGCGACGTAAAAGCATAAACAGACGGCAGTGTTGATCCGGATCAACTCGGGAGTTAACTGCGGTTGATCCGAATTAAGTCCGAGTTAATCCGGATCAACGCTGCCGTCTGTTTAAGCTTTAAGAAAGCATCCATGGACCACCTTCGCAAACAATGCCATTTTTTTACATCTCGCCAATTTTAGATTAGATAACACCTGCGCAGTTACAATAGCCGTCATCGATTCGCCAACAGTTAGCGAGTGGCGAAACGAACGAACACAATGAGGTACAACCAAACTCGCTATCGTCTATCCGTGCTAATGTTTTATTAGCCGTCATCGATTCGCCACTTCTCGCTCGCTATGTTTGAGTTCCGGTCGCTTAAAGAAGAATTTTGCATGTGAAAGCAACAACAAAGTTAGCTAGCACGGATAGACGTTAGCGAGTTTGGCTGTACCTCATTGAGTTTGTTCGTTTCGCCACTTGCTAACTGTTGGCGAATCGATGACGGTTATTAAATGTAGAAACAAAGTTCGCTTACAACGCCGCGGAGAAATTTGTATGCGAGACATGTCCAAAGTTCGATAAGAAGTAATGCCAAAAGAGAAACTGGAAAAAAACAACTGTGAACTCACGATCGTTTTACAGAAACAGCTGATTTCATGTGCATGCATATACATATGGATGTATATGCATGTGTATATACTATATGTATCTAGTGCTATGTGGAATGTATAAATGAAAGTGCACACACTTAGGCACTTTTATACATATGTATGTATGTATGTATGTTTGTTCATATATCTGTGTATGGCATATATGTATGCACAAATAATCGTGGCGGTAAATCAGCTGTTTTCACAAACGAATTAAAAACAGAAGTCGGCAAGCAAACATGCCACTGCACTACGTGTATACATTCACTGTACATATGTGTTTATACATTTGTGAGAATGAATTTATGCACATACATATGTACATTCACATATTTGTATAAAGAGCGAAAATGATATCAGCCGTGAATGCTTGTCGTTGAACGATTATGAATAAGTATGCACTGAAGAAAAAGCTATTTTCGGCTACAACGAACACTTTGTCGTGAAACAATACACTACATCTAACTTTTCCCGCCCAACACATGTTTCTATGAAATTGTTTACTTAAGGGGTCACAACACCCTGCCGGCCGAAAAAAAGGTCAAAAAATTAATTTCTGACGCATATGCAGTTTATAGCAAAAAAAATCCAATAAAAATTAAATAAATAATAAATTTTTGTTGTAAAGGGACCAAAAAATTTTATCAAAATTACCACACAGCAATTTCAGTCTTCTTCGACAGGAGCGTAAAAGACTGTGAGATGCCTTGTCCACAGTTAAAGATTAAGAAGGGAGGAGCTTTGGCGCTAGGCGGGGAAAAATTTTAAAACTTGGTTTTGCAAAACTGTTTTTGATGAAAATTCGTTGATATATCTTTAATTTTGTATTAAATTTGAAACTTTTATTTACATATATGGTTTTGTTTATATCATGAACCATATTTTTGTAAAAATATAACAAAAAAATATTTCGGGTGCAAAACATTGCGAATATTTTAAAAAGAATAGGCGTGCGCAGATATGTCTGTATATGCAGGCAAGTGTATGTACTACATTTCTTCTAACACCAACTACACACATTTTGACGCTCTATTTTCTCCCTCTCGCTCCCACTGGTCAATCGAATGCCACTTTTACATATGATTCAATAATAAGCGGTTAGACCAGGGGTTCCCAAACGTTTGAGATGATGGAACCCTTACATGAAATTACTAAAAAATAAAAGGCAGTGCAATTTAAATACGAATAAAAACTTTGCTAAAAATAGTCTGAAACCTGTATGCGCATTTATGGGGCATCTTCCAATTTCGACCTGTATTTGTTTTTTGTATAAGTGTAAGCTAAAACCCTGTTCAACAACGATACATTGTGACAGAAGGAAGCAAAGTAAAGATAGCCTTTTCAGCGACTTCATGGTATTCACTCCTAACACTAACCCAAAATTCGTTCAGAGACACAGATTCAAATGTGTGTTTCAATATCGAAGTACTCTGAAGATCTATGCATGCTTCGTGATTTTGTACCCAATCGATATTATTACTACTACCATCCCAAAAATAATCTGACAAAGATTTCAGGAGATCACATTTCATTTGGCAATTCATCGCGTTTCTTGTAGATAGTTGTAAAAAGGTGGGAAACATTAAATGCTTTTCTTTTCCACACAGGTAATCCAGAGACTAAATTTTCTTTTAAAGGGTGGTAATTATATCTCTCGCCAAAAATACGGTTGTTAATTTTTCATGAACAAATTTCGTAATTTCACTAATCTTTCCAAAAATGCGGAATATTATAATAATAATACATAATAATATTTTGGCGCTTACACCTAAGTGTTTGGCCGCACTTCTCAAACTTGTGGTGTGCGTCTTGATGCTGTTACAAAAATGGAGGGCCTTACAGTTTTACGCCGCCTTCGAAATACACTCCGATGTTTGCCATTGCCTGCCGAGGGGCGACCGCTGTTAAGACAAATAATTTTTAGCAAAAAAAACCGAC
Source organism: Rhagoletis pomonella (assembly GCF_013731165.1). Lineage (NCBI taxonomy): Eukaryota > Metazoa > Arthropoda > Insecta > Diptera > Tephritidae > Rhagoletis > Rhagoletis pomonella. The sequence goes on along the minus strand of NW_023458560.1, from coordinate 9,029,973 downwards.
TTCAACTCTCATATAAAACAAATATATATATATATATATATCATGATCCACTGATCGGATCTTAACCAGATTAGTATGGGACCACCTCTGAGACACTACCTTTCCGATGCAAAAAGAATTATCGAAATCGGTTGACGCAGGTGGTCCAAAGTTATGCGGTAACATACATACAAAAAAAAAATAAAGAAATATTCCGACGAACTGATAACCTCCTCCTTTTTTGGAAGTCGGTTAAAAAAACGGCTGACTTCCAAAACGGCAATTGCTTTGCATATGTACAAAGTATAATGTTCCATAACGCTGAACTACAAAATATTGACAATGTATACTTTCCCTAAACGCATCCCAAAAGTTATGGAAACGTATCGCTAGAGCAATCCGCGCATCAGAAACAAACTTGGTGCTTCGTTTGTTTTTGGTTACCATTGGTGTTTTTAAAACGGAAAATTCGGAAAAACTGTTATATTGAATATTTAAAATATGCAATGTATATGGTTGCAATGTTTCGCAACTCTGCATAAACAAACAGTTTGTTGTTTGCAGAATAACAGTATCCAAACATTATATTTATCAATTCGTCGGAATATTTTTTTTTCTATATGTTTTTGCGATATTGCTTTGACTAGGGCTCGAACCCAGGTCATTCGGAGTGGTGGAACGCACCTTTAAACATTTGGTTACAGCGGCCAACAACACATACAAGCAAAAATATGTTTTTATGAGTTCTATGATAACATCAAATTTATAAAAAATTTATGATTCAACCAGTTAAATGTGCTTTATATGCTTATATGTACAAATAAGCATACTGCACAAAAACGTATACAGTTAAAGCTCTCTTAGACGGACGCTCTAATAAGCGGACACATTCTTGGGAACGAACAATTTTTGGTTTTTTTCCCATACAAAATGCTCTTCCATACACGGACTTTCCGATAAACGGACGCGGACACTGAAAAATGTTTGAAGACAGGAGTTATTTCGTCTTGTCCTCGTTCACCACCAGACCCATACGCTTTGCTTCCTTATCCAACTTGGAAAAGGCAGAACAGACTTCGCGGTTTATGTTACCGATGATGTCGATGACATCGGCATAAGGCAGCAATTGCACGCTCTTGTAGTAAATTGTTCCTGAGCGGTTCATATATACATACACTAGCCAATGCCCGCTTGCTTCGCGGCGCCTAATAAGATCTTTTGCGCTGGCCAATACAAAAATAGCGTTTAAAATAAAATCGGTATGTAAAGTAAAATTTTTTACTTTAAATTGAAACGAATAAAGAGCCGAATCCTCCTCACACATAGACCAAGAATAGTGGCGCTGTAATACCATATGGAATACGTCCGTCACACTAGCTGACCCACTTCTCCAAAAAATGATAAAAATTACTCAGGAATTAGGTGCAATTTAGGTGCGATTTAGGGCCTCCAAAATTAATTTAAGTGCTCACTCGGTTTCCGAGAAAATTGCTAGCTGACCCACCCACTAATTTTCGTCGAACACTGGTAAATATTATTCAGGAATTAGGTGCAATTTAGGTGCAGTTTAGGGCCACCAAAATTAATTTCGGTGAACACTCGGTTTCCGAGCAATTCGCAAAAATGTGTTTTGGGTCAGCCAGCGTGACGTCTCGCTAGCTGACTCACCCACTAATTTTCGTCGAACACTGGTAAATATTAATCAGGAATTGGGTGCAATTTAGGTGCAGTTTAGTGCCACCAAAATTAATTTCGGTGCACACTCGGCCTAAACTGCACCTAAATTGCACCTAATTCCTGAATAAGATTTACCA
>NW_023458560.1:8996378-9028080 GCF_013731165.1 Rhagoletis pomonella | reverse complement strand
CCTAAACTGCACCTAAATTGCACCTAATTCCTGAATAAGATTTACCAGTGTTCGACGAAAATTAGTGGGTGGGTCAGCTAGCGAGACGTCACGCTGGCTGACCCAAAACACATTTTTGCGAATTTCTCGGAAACCGAGTGTGCACCGAAATTAATTTTGGTGGGTCTAAACTGCACCTAAATTGCACCTAATTCCTGAATAATATTTACCAGTGTTCGACGAAAACTAGTGGGTGGGTCAGCTAGCGTGACGTCACGCGGCCTGACCCATATATTTTTGCAATTTTCTCGGAAACCGAGTGAGCACTTAAATTAATTTTGGAGGCCCTAAATTGCACCTAAATTCCACCTAATTCCTGAGTAATTTTTATAATTTTTTGGAGAAGTGGGTCAGCTAGCGTGACGAACGTATATGGAATGCTAATCCCTTTCGATGTCCTGTTTTACCGATGGTCTTATTTGTACCTGTGAGATCTCTGCCAAGCGTGCGTAATATTCTTCTATGATCTTGGAACTTCAACATTGGTCCGTAAACCATGCAAGCCAATAAAAGTCCTTATAAGATAACTAAAGAGCACAGATGAACGTTTTCAGTTATAGGAGGGTCAAGAATACTCGCCCCCAACAGGATGAAAAGTTTTCCCGTACATTGACTAAATGAGTCGTGTGATCTCTTAAATATCGTTCAAATGAAGCCATTGATGTACCCACCGGGTTCCTTTTTTACGGATGTGGTCGAATCTTTCTTATCATTTTGCCAACATCGCATTTAGGGTGTATGAGGTCGTCAGGCAAATGTGCACTTACTCAATGTTGTGGTCTTTACATGCATACGTACACGAATCCTCCATTTAACCATATGAAAGGTAAATTCATCTAAGATGAATATAGGACCAAAGCAGACCAGACTCAGTGTGGGTTTCTATATATTTCGGCGGTAGCGCAATCCATTAGGTCCCTTTTCTGCAAAACCACTGCTTGTCATGACGTAAATACGCATTATGAATTTCAATCAGATTTTATAAAATATAGCGATTTAATTTTTTGGAAACGAATTTTTCATCATACAGGTAGCCCACTTTACGAATTTGAACGAAATCGATTAATAAATAAGACTTTTATAAGTAACTCTGCTCCAGCGCCACCAGCGTGTTGTCTAGTAGGCTATAATATGACTATATATGCAAGTTATAACCTCTGACAATTTGACTGGTTTCTGAGTTTAGTCCGAACAATAATAACGCCTATCTATTTGTCAATGTTATTGTGGCTTATTAACATTTTATTTTTAATATTCTTATTGAGCTTTGTACCACGATTGTTTATTCGGAAACATTGAAAAAGCAAAAAAGTCTAAGCGGTAGAAGTTATAGCAGCTATTTCGGAGATCACCACATCTACTCATCAGACTTCTTTTTTCTAGACTTCAGCAGGGATCGAACCTGCGTAATCGAGGTAACAAAAATCTGTTCATAAATAGCACTTTTATCGGGTCCGTTTTTCGCAAATGCTTTTTTCATCATGCAGCTTATACTTTGAATTTGAACGAAATCGGTTCATAAATATGACTTACAAATAACTCGACTCCCGCGCCGCCTAGCAGATCTATTTTTGATAAACGTATCTTCTATCATCTTGGTAGCTTACATTTTGAATTTAAATGATATCGGTTCATAAATACGATTTTTATAAATAACTCGACTCCAGCGCCACCTAGCAGGTCTATTTTTCGCACACGTATTTATCATAATGAAGGTAGTACACGGTTTGATTTTCAACGAAAGCAGTTCATAAGGGGCCTTCGATGAGGTAAAGCCTATTAGAACAAGGCATTTGTGAGCGGCGACTTAAATTTGGAGAGTACAAATTGGAATCCCCTGAACAATAGTCGATCTATTAGATTGATTTTAAAAACAATAAAAGACCAACCTATAGTGATTTAGTAAACGACCAACCTTTAGTGAGTTAGTTGATACTCTTCCATCTTCAATTTCATGTACGAAAAATAATCATAAATGCTTTACGACACAATAGTATAGAAGAGAGTTCAGTGGAAGAGTAAAAGCCTTTATGACCGAGTCTCCCATCTATTATTACTAGCATTATCATTTATTTTATGTACATATATTGGCTGGCTTCAACAGCTGAGTTGTCTGCAATGCCGGCTACCAGTGAATGCACAATCACGACGATACGGACACAAACGTCTTATGTACAAATACATTTGCCAGGCGGGCGAGCGGTTCATTGTTGTCGGCATTTATATGATCACTTCGCCACTAACGATAAACCTAAATCTAACTACCCAGTAGAAATTTGATGCATACGACATCGCTGTTGGTGGCATGTTGGTTCATTTCAATTTAACACGCGTGGTTTCTCAGAGCGTATGCGTACTCTAACCATACACTTGTACTACTGCTGTATGCATATGGCTGTATTAATTTTTCAAACATACAAAAATGCATTAATGGAACAGTATTAAAGCATTCTTACAAGATATGTATCCCCATATGTAAATGCTACTTTTCTGATACATTTTAATATACGGAGACATACAAAAAAGTAGCATTTACATATTTTACATATATTACAAAAACTCCACTTCAAATTTATCAAGAAATGTACTAAAAACAACGACAACGTACATTCGCTTGAAATTCGCTAGAATTTGAATTTATTCGTGGAAATTCATGACTACGCATGAATTGTTCACACTAACAGGTCTATTCTGCGCTGGTAATAAAAAGTTTGTAACCGGTAAATAAAGTTCTTGTCAATTTTTAAACCCTTTTCGCATTCTGTATACTCTTGTAACCGGTAAATTTTGTTACCATCTCATAAGCTGGTAACAAATTATTGCCCCGTGAAATATGCAATGTCAGGATTTGCACAATTCTTCATAGCTGAATTGCTGAATATTTTAACTGCATTACCAACGTACCTAGAATCGCGGTGACAAGAACTGGTAACATTTTTTGGTAAAATAATTTTCCGGTTACAAAATCTTCGGTAACGTGCAGAATAGACCTGTTATTCATATAGCAAACATTCTTCATGAATGCATGCAACCGATTTCTACTGGGTATGTATGTACATACATACGCACTCATATAAATGTATGTATTTATGTAATATGTATACACTCCCTTGTTTATTATTTTGTCCCACGTTATAACACTACCATTTGATCAGCTGATTATAGGTTTGATCAGCTGATTTCATGTTTTCCACGATTATTTCTTGCGTACTTATTGCTTCTTAAGTTCTGGGAGAGAAAATAAATAACTGATTATAATAAGGTCACGCCCTTCTACAAATGAATATATATTATAAGGGACCTAATTGCATATATGTATGTATACACACAGTGTCGTTCACGTAAAAAGTTACGGTTGCCAGACGTACTGATTTTATCAGTACAGTACTGGGCTCGAATCGTAACATCCGTTCACGGATCGAAAGCGATACGAAAGAAAATTATGTGACACGTCAAGCAGTATAAGCTGAGTGGGACCAAGAGTACACAGTGGTCTTGAAGCAACCATAGCTATGACTAAAATGCCAACCAAAACGGCTTACATAACTGTCTTTGTACATAATCATAGATCAAAATTTCGTTGAAAATAAAATTCCATCTGCTCCTATGCTTAAAATATTATAAAATGTTGATCTAGAACTTTCCAAATCCAGTTATATAATCGCGAAGGTCTATGGTAATATAATTATAACACTTTCTTATATAAGCATAAAATATTTTAACTTAGTTATTCAAGAGATAATATTACATAATTGCATATTTTAATAATTCTTATTGCATAAATTTTATAAATTTACAAAGTCAATATAAAATATTATTTTATATAAATTCATATGTGTTTTGATGAAAATTCAACGACAGTTTTTTTTTTAATTGATTATATATTTAGGGTCGTCAATCGAATTAACTTTATAATTGAGCCAAAATCTTAAAAATACGCCATGAATGGATTCTTCAGCTTGCTCCGACCACATTCCGAAGCTGTCGTTGCCTAAAAAATGCAGACAATGTTCCAAATGATTTAGAAGCACGTGAATTTTTAATGTTTCCGACATTTCTGTGCTTCGGAAGGCTTTAGCGAGTTTACTTACATGATTTTTTAATTCTGACCCAACTGACAAAGCAGTCAACCCATTGGTGGAGTTTTTTTCACTCAATACATTTAAGGTATGTGCTCTCCCTTGTATAACTTTTGGATGGCTGGTTGCCCGAGCAGTGAGCCAGATATAACAAGAGCATGAAGTTGTTCTTGTTTCTTTTGTCGAATCTTCATAGTTAGGCATGTTTGGAAGAGGCCGCGTTGCATTTGGTATATCCTTATCTCGGTCACAGAGAACCCTACGACATGTACCACAAATGCCTAATGGGAACTTCGAATTGGTCAATCTAAAATTTTCACTAACGTATTTTTTAATAAGACACTCCAATTTTCCGGTTATATTAAATTCTGAAGGTTTTGACGATCCGAATTTAATCTTTCTCCCACAAGGCGCGCACACTTTAAATCTGTTCTCTTCGTGATTACACTTATGTTGCGGATGACTTATAGAAGACATGATGTGCAATCAAATAGCTTACACCAGAAATATTATCATCGAGAAAAATACTATCTGTTTTTTTTTTACACTAATATACAAAACGATAACTTTAGAATACTCTGTTGAACAAGAAATACTAACAATTGCAGTTAAATTTTTTCCAAATTTTCATTTGACAATATTTTAGGCATAGGAGCAGATATGATTTTAATTCCAACTGCATAATGGTGTATGGGTGCCTTCCAAAACAGGTATGCAAGCAGTTTTGGTTGGCATTTTAGTCATACCTATCATTGTTTCAAGACCACTGTGAGTACGTTCTCGTAGATATGTCGTAATGCGAAAAATGTGTTTTTACGTGACGAGTAATACGATAACGTATGTTACGATTCGAGCCCTGATTTTTTCAAGAAGAAGAAAATAATTTAATTATAGTTGACATTCAGATAATGTCTGATATGCCCAGGAAATTAATACTACAAAAAGATCAATCGTTTTATGGGCATATCGCCGGGTCGTTACGTACATATATGCAAGAAAAATGTTCAATTTATCAAACTATTCAAATGAACACATTTGAAAACAGCGCATTAAAAATGGCAAAAGTATGCCGTTTTATGGTGTTTTCATTTCTACCAAAAAATTTCGCTTTTTTATTACCCCTTTCTCTTTTCGCGTTCTATTCTAAAATAAAGGCAAAGGGTAAGAAAATTGTGTGTTCGTTTCCTAAAATGTCACACTCTTGCAAGACAAAAAAGGCACATTCTATACCCTTTGAATGTGCTTTGTCAGGGGAGATGGTTGCCCTGAAAATTAGATGGTTGCTTAAAACGACAATATTATGAAATGCGTGAGCTTGACAAGGACAAGAGGGCAAAAGCATGCCCTTTTATATGGTTGAATGTAACATCAAACACGTTTTGCACCGTGCAAGGCAAACATTTTTTGGATGAAACGAAATCACCATTACTCACTCATTGATTTGTTATGTGAAAGACACGCACGTCAATTGCTTCCTTTAAAATAAACATCTGACCAGTGTTGTCACTTCAGAAACCAAATTAATAAAACTGTGGTAGATCTCTAAGAAAGTGGGTCGAATAGGCTCAAAGTCATTGTTTATGCTTTAATAATAATAATAGATTGGCGCTTACACATATGTAATGCCATGTTCTGACCGACATCGAAAACATGCTTTCGTTGCTTAAACTTGTTTTCGACCTAAAACTTGTGTTTTCGTCCATGTAAAATCTATCAAACGAAAACCAGTTTTCGCTGAAAACTACTTGAAAACTCACGTTCCACTCATTCCAATCGATGTCTTCACTAGCTTTTTTCGATTATTTATCGAAGTTGAAGTCATATTTTATCATCTTTAATACGCTATTTCGGATTTATTGTTAATTGGCTGGCCAAAGTAAAATAAGAATGAAAGTAAGTGGTTGCTAATTAAAAGAAAATGAGGGAAAAGCATTTTGGTTTGGTTTTTGCGTAGCGAAACTGTAATCAGAGGATGTAAGAAATGTCAACGAAAACACTAACAGCCGGTGTGAACAGTCTTCAGCCCACAATCCCAAAACTCGTTTTCGAAGTGTTTTCGTTGTCGATCAGAAAATGGTATTAGTGTTTAGCCGAGCTTCTCCTCCGATTTGTGGCGTGCGCCTTGATGTTGTCACACAAAGCGGAGGGAACTACGATTTTACGCCGACTCCGAACGGCGATGGTATTTTTATGAGAAGCTGTTTTTCAGAAATACACTCGGAGGTTTGCCATTTCCTGCCGAGGGACGACCGCTGTTAAGAAAAAACCTTTTTTATACATTTTTTGCGATGTTGCTTTGACCAGGGTTTGAACCCAGGTGCTGATGAGTGAAAGCGCGCACTGCTTACCACTTCACCACAGCGGCCGACATTGTTTATGCTTTGGTGGCGAATATAAAGGTCTTAAACTGCACGAGATGATTTTCTAAGATATTCAACATCGCTTCACCAAATACGCCTGTGTAAACTATGGTTCCATTTTGGCAGCAAAAAAATCGCATGCCCCAATTTGGCAGTTGGTCAACTTTTGCCAGGCGATTTTTTCTCTATGGTGAATTTAACCTTTCCGTGATAAAATAGATCAAATATGGATCACCCATTTTGAATTTCTAAAATTTTATTCATAATCAGCGACTTTAAAACCCCTAATTGTAAATTTAAATTTTAGGTCCGCCATTTTAAATTTTTCCAATCTGGCTTCAGATTCGTAATCAGATACGAGTCCGCAAGTAAAAAGTTTCCATCACGTCCAGATTTTGGGGCCAAAGTGTCAAAAAATCGCGTTTTTTGCAATATTTGAGAAGCTAGAAAGAAAACGTCATGTGATAAAAGCTCTCACTTATTCTCAAATTAAAGCCAGAACCCTCGACTATTGTCCCTGTACCTTAACCTGATGGTCACTTATTTCATATTTCATATTTTCATATTTTATTCATTAATCAACAAACAGTAAGTTCACAGACTGTGTAGCAAAATTATATTAGGCTTAACATTATCAATAAACAATAATTAGTAAAGTAAAGCTATGTTAAGTGTCTTATGAGCAGGCTCTTAAAAGTAAACTTGGTATAGCAAAAGTCAAATCCCAAAGAAAAAGAAAAATCATTTAATTCCGAAAGTGTCCGTCTTATAGGAGCATTCATCGCATAAACTGTTCTAGCAAAACCCACATAAAACATCTCGTTACAACGAAGGATCCGTGAAGGTACATTAAAACTAATTTTCATGAGTAGGTATGAGCAATCGATTAAGCCATTAATAATATCATAAACAACGCACATCGACAGCAGTGAACGTCTCGATTCTAGTGACATGAGACTTATGAGCAAACAACGAGAACTATAGGGTGGGATCGGTTCCAGAAAGTTCAACCGCCGCAGGGCGAAACGTACGAAAGCCCTCTGGACCGACTCCAATCTCCTAATATGAACGGCATGAAAAGGCCTCCAGATAAATACTGCATATTCTAACTTCGACCGAACTATGGGTCAGAAAACGACGAACAGTTACGCCGAATAAAAGCCAACATAGCATACGCCTTAGAAACAACAAAATTTATGTGGGTGGTAAAGCTGAGTTTGGGGTCAAAGTAAACACCAAGGTCTTTAAATTCATCAACCTTTTTTAGCGCAACATTCGAAAGGCGATACGATGTTGGGAGATTGTAAACGAGTCTACCATAAGAGGTATAGTGACACTTAGCAATGTTAAGAAATAGGCGATTACGTTCGCACCACTGGAACAAGTTGTCAAGCTCGCCCTGTAGGACGAAAGAATCTTCTAAGGACTTAATTTCAGAATAAATTTTTAAGTCATCCGCGTAGAGAAGAAACTTACATTTTGAGAAGCAAGAGGAAATATCATTAATAAACAGAATAAACAGCAAGGGACCGAGGACGCTTCCCTGGGGAACCCCAGAGGAAGCTACGAAAGAATAAGAAGACGCACCGTCGAGGCGAACGACACAACGTCTGTTGTTTAAATAGGATGAGATCCACCTCAATAATAGAGAGTGGAATCCTAGTATTTCCAGTTTAGCTAAAAGAATTCTATGGGATACTCTGTCAAAGGCCTTTGAAAAGTCCGTGTAAACCGCATCAATCTGAAAACCTTTTTGAAAAGAATCCAGGCAATCTTCGGTGAACACTGCTAAATTAGTTAGGGTAGATCTACCCGGAACAAATCCATGCTGTTGAGGACAAAGCAAGTGTTTTACCTCAAAATATATTTTCTCCTTAATTATACACTCAAACAATTTCGACACGGTGGTTAGTTTGGAAATCGGCCTATAATTTTCAATGTTGCTTTTATTGCCGCTCTTGAAGATAGGCGTGATAAAAGTTAATTTCCAAGCATCTATAAAAATGCCAGAAGACAGAGACTTATTAAAAATATGCAGTAACGGAGCAATCAGAGAAGAGCAATTTTTCAATAACACAGCAGAAACACCATCAGCGTCAGTTGTAGTTGACATCTTAAGCTGCTTAATGCCATTAGCAATATCTAGTTCTGTCAAGCTTAACTTTCCAAAGTTGATGGAAGTAGCGAAACTTGACAGAATCTCATCGGGAATGACATCACTAGCGTTGTCTGAGATATAATTCGCGGAAAAATAATTTGCAAACAGATTAGATGCATCAGATAAGGAGTTAGCTAAAACCCCCCTAAGATGCACAGATGTAGGTATATCAGAACATTTTTTCTTTGATTTAATGTAATTCCAAAAAGATTTAGGGTTACATTTAATGTTACCTTCAACGCTTCGAGTATAACGGCGATATAGCAACCTATTGAGCTTATTGAACTTAGCTCGATAATACATAAAACGCCTGCGAAAATGGTCATTGTTAGACAATTTATGCTTTTTAAAAAACTTATTCTTTAAATTCTTCACTCGTTTAAGCTCTTTTGAAAACCACGGTCTTTTATTGGTTTTTGTACTAAGCCTTGGGATGTGACTTATGCAAATATCAAGTATTGTTGTCTTAAAAATATCGTAGCAGCCAGTAACATCCAAGTTTCCCAAAAGCCCAGGCCAGTCCAAATCAAACAAGGTATTCAAATCAAAAAAGTTACAGCGAGAATAGTTAAACGCAACTGGCTGCAAGCCAGATGGTAATTCAAAATATTGATAAAATTCTACTTCCAAGACCAACGGATTATGATGTTGATTTGGGGGTGAAATGAAACTAGCTGCCTGCGAGAGCTTATAGTTTGTATTATAGCTTACAAAAATTAGATCTAATAATCTATTTAATACATTAAAAACATTATTCACTTGTAGTAATTCAATACATTGCAAACTATCAACTAAATAGCATTCAGAAAAAGTAGTAACATTGGCCGGCGTAAGAAAGGTATTACCATCCAAACATCTCCAGGAAACATTACCCAAATTAAAATCGCCAAAAATACAAAGTTGATTGTCGCCAATAATATCTTGAACAGACAAAATGTTGTGGAACATAAGACAAGCAAATGAACAGCAATCCACAGGCGCCATTCAACTTAATACACAGTTGATCGAGCAAGGAATCGGGATTGTTCAGCTGAAGAAACGAAGCACGAAGGTACTTGCGTACAGCTATAAGAACACCGCCACCCCTGCTAAGACCAGTTTTAGCATAATCTCTATCTTTCCGAAAGACATCAAAAAGTTCAGGGTTGAAAAACTCAGCATCGAAAAAATTTTCATTAAGCCAAGTCTCAGTTATAACGAAGCAATCATAATCTAGTTCTGAGCTCAAAGTGTAGATGGACTCATTTTTTGTTCTAATTCCAGAAGTATTGTGGTAGTATATTCTAATTTTACCGCCACCAGTAGTATAGGCGTCCTTTACTTCGTTGGCTGAGGCTGGAGACCCTCTTGAAAAAAATCAAAAGGCCGAACTGCAACATTGGCGGGCCACATATTTGACTTGAAAACTTTATTATAGTGTGCTTGCGGCACACCAAGCTTAAAATTGGCGTATCTCATGGTGCTTGGATCAGCACCACTTCGACCAAGCTTATAGCACAATAACAAACTAGAGTTAATATCCGCACGATTAGCCACATAAGCAATTATGTCATCCGACGTTACAGTGGCTACAAACGATGATAAGTGCAGCCATTTGCGACGAACTATTAACCCAGCTGGGTTTCAACATTAGAGCCGATAATACGATGATTACGCTGATTTTGTTTTTTATGTCGCCTATTAGCAACAATAGACCACTGTGCATTATCTGTTTGCCCTTTATCAGTCGCACTTTCAGCTTGTATATTGTCATCATTAGCACCTGACGAATTGCCCACGGCAGAACCAGAAGCAGCATTCTCAACACTATCATTAGCAGAAGCAGAACTAGAAGCAGCATGCATAGAATCACCATCAGTTTCAGCAGTGTTAATATCAGCAGTAGCAGAGCCGGGAATGTTATCAGCTGTACTTCCAGATGAGTCGGTGGTAGCAGCGTTAGCAACAACAATCGTGTTGTCATCAAAAGTAGTCAAACCAGTATTGCTTTCGCTCTCATTGGAAATTTTGAGTACAGGCAAATTAGCATCAGCAGTAGCAGTATCAGTGTTAGCATTGTTATTATAGTTACGGTGACCAGATTTCTGTGGCCAAAATTTCTAAAGCATCGGATCCGAGCAAACAATTTTGTTTTTAGAATAAAAAAATCTTAATGCAGTTTTATTTAAAACAAAACAAAGAAAAAAAATTAAAAATTTTATAATTTTTTTATGAAAACATAACTTACTATCTAAAAAAACATGTAAATGAAAATTTCCAAATTTGTAAAACATTGAATTTTTGCACAAAGTTTCAAATACATGGCCTTTGTTAGATAACGAGCCACACTTTCATAAAAAGGAATAAACATTAAATAATCGAAAGGTGAATAGCCAATGAAAGCTAAAATGTCTCTTTCCTATTTATATTTTCGCAACTCTATCTACAACTTATGTTTTTCATATCCACGTACCCACGATTTTTTTGGGGGTGTTAGTATTATTTTTTATAATTTCATTAATTATATTTATATATTATTTATAAAGATGTTGGCTATGTTTATGGCTCACAAATATTTGTTCTATGTCCTTTGTGATAACGAAAGTGCTGCATCGTTTGTACGAAAAATTGTTTTTGGACCAGAGCACAGGGAGAGTCTTAATAAATGAATAAAGAAAACGCTAAAAATCGGAACTCAATCGGTACAAATATGAAAAATCGGCGCACTTACCCGTCCCGACTTTTAAAAAATATTCAGCAGGACAATTTTCTCAAAATCGGTACTGTCCCGCCAAAATCGGTACGAATGGACACCGTACTTATAGTCATTTATTGAACAAGTTCAGTTTTTGCAGTCCAATAAACGACTATAAGTGACATTTGGATCAAGATGCAGGGGTGGTATTTTCAGGGACAGTATTCCAGAGTTCTAATTTTAATTTAAGCCTGAGTGGAAGGATCTATCACCATTCGTTTCTTTGCTAGACTAGAGCTTCCCAAATATGTATAACACTTTGAGTTTTTAAAAAACACCGTCACTGGCGCATTTGTGGGCGGAACTTGTTCATATTAACACCTTATACTAATATTCACTAAGGAAGCTTGTGTTACAAATTTCCTCCGGGTTAATTTTTACTATATATGGCCAGCTTTTTCGTGATTTTTCCCACTGTGGAACGCAGTTTTTTAGCCCATTTAATTTTTGTATAACAAAGTATGAGTTTTATTTGGAGGAAAATCCGTAGAACCGCCAGGAAAAAAAAATATTAAAATTATTGAATGGGCGTAATTAATATTTTTTTTTAAACCTGATTAAAAAGTTGGAAAATTTAGACGAAAATTCGTGGAATTTTCCTTAATTTTGAATAAAGCTTGAAACCTTTGTTTATATTATTTTGTTTAAAGCATGAAAAATAACAAACAAATTTTAACATGCAAAATATTGTGAATAGAGAAGGGTGTGTCAACACTTTTGCTGTTAAGTGTATGCACTTTCGATCACATTCGTTTCGTAGCATATGATCGGTGTCTGCGGGAATTTGGCGTGCGTGCGTGTCACTTGGGCCCCAATGACGCTAGGTTGCTACGAAACAATATGCTGTGTGCTGTGCTCTGCAGCGTGAGCTAAATTAAAACATTTTTTTTCTATAATCGTCCCCCACTTGTTATGTTTACCACCGTTATATGCGGCATATTTCCATTTTCAATAGTCTAACGCGTCAAGTTTGATCGGGTCCAAGCAGCTGAGTAGCAGCTGAATCGAGCCGGTCAGTACCGATGTGGTTTCGGCGTATCGTTATAATCGGCGGCGCTGTCGTCGTCGTTGTACTGTTCGTCCGTAATCAAAAAACCATGTGGTTTCCCAATATATGAACATTCATATATGTATATGTACATATGCATGTACAACACTACGAGTATCTGGCCTGAAACGCACACTGTTGCTTTTAGTCAAAAGCTACGACCCAGCCCCAAAACTACATCGACAAGTTTGTGTGTGGACGCATACATATGTATGCACCTGATTTTTTCTTCTTTTTTGTGCAAAAGTATATGTAGCTGTATGAATGAGCGCCACTCACACTCTCAGCTGTTTTTACAGCGCCGGTATATTTCGAATCAGCTGCTAAAGCAGCAAAGTTGAATGAGTTGAGGTGAGCTAAATTCCCCCCACGTCATTTTGATTGCTTTGACTCACTGACTGCAGCGCAGCAGCTTTTTGCGTCGTGCTTAAAATGTTTACCCTTGTGTGGAAATTTTTACACGAGCAAACCTATACGCTACTATTGAAATGTTCATTAAAGTAAAAATTTTATACATCTCCAAATGATGGGATATATTTTACCCCCTATCTATAATTACTTATGTATGTGTTCTTATGCACTTTTTGTTGCTATAAATAATAATGAAGTACGATTTGATCAGGTAGCTAATTAGTTATTATTGGTGATCAATGTGCTGTATACGCGGTTAAATATTCCTCAAATATTCATTTGGGCCTTCTAGCGATGGTTTGTGCATAGTTGGAGTTACTGCGGCTAATCACGTAGGCCATCAGTAACGGGCGCAAATACCAAGAAATTTTCATTGAAATTTTAAAAGTTTCAATTCGATTTCGATAAGGGTAAAGTTTCAAGTCTCTAAAAATTACCGTTGACTTTTGAGACTTTTTTTGTGTAGGCAGTTGCGCATTTTCTTCTTCCAAAAATGTTCAAAAAATTATCAAAAAGCAACGGTAACTTTTAGCAACTTGAAACTTGCATTTAAGAAAATGGTATGGAAAATATGTAAATAAATGAATAAAATCGTCAAAAGGTCAGGGTATTTTAGACGCTGATTGTATATGAACTAGGGCTGGGACTATCCGGATATACATATGTTCGGATATTCTTGTATACGGATGAAAACCAAATGGTACTGATATCAGGTTTACAGCGTGGCGACGAATAACTGTTACCCCGGTTTTTTTGAGAAATAAAATTAATTTTCCACAGATTTTACTTTAGTTATATTAATTAGTTTTTAAATTTTAATCCTTCTTTACATTTGCCAGCAGTGTAAGTTTTGAGAGAAAAGTTCATTTGGCACGCAGGTCTTCTTCAGTTAATTTATTCCATATCTTCTGTAACCATAGGCAAATTTTCTCCATTTTGAGTCCCTTATACTCCCCCTTTTGTCCAACATAAGGCCTCATACTTAAAAATCGAATAGACTCGGAACTGGTGATTAGGACGGCCATTTATTCGACCAACCTTCTACAGTTTTTTTTGTATTTTTTTTTGTACAAATCCTAAGAAAAAATACACCTGAAAAAAACTTGCGTGCCAAATGAACTTTTCTCTCAAAGTTTAAACTGCTGGCAAATGTAAATAGGGATTAAAATTTAATAACTAATTAATACAACTAATGTAAAATCTGTGGAAAATTTACAATAAAATACTTAAAAGGACCCTTTTATTTCTAAAAAAAAAAAAAAAACGGGGTAACAGTTATTCGTCGCCACGCTATATATTCTTTCATTTTGTTATCCGGATACCCAGGTAGTCTAACTAGTGTGTTAACGGATTTGTAAAATTGTTTCCGAAATTTCTGAATCGATAGATCAAAATAAATAGAAAGTAACAGTTGTTATTTTTTTCGTAATTTTTAGATTTAAATGTTCGCCCAAAGCCGGTAAATCTTTCGCAAAATCTAGATAACTAGTAAGAGCCGCCTCATCAGATGTTTTTATTGCCCGTGCTTCCGAGACATATGTACACCAGCACGGGCATGGCGAGTGACTCAAAGAGTGTATTTCTGTACCACGGGAGAGTACTTCACTTCTCAATTTCCTACTCAGTCCAAAGTAGCAATTGTTGGCAAGAGAGATTCTCCGTTGGATTTCAAAACTGACTTTATTATTGGTGTTAATGCTGGGTCCCAAAAAACGAAGTCGTCCACTTTTTCAAATTTGTAAATGTCAACAGTGACGTGGATGCCAAGACGCTTATACGTTGTCTGTTTTTGTGCTGACAGGAGATACTTTGTTTTTTCCTCGTTCACTACAAGACACATTCACTATACTTCGCTATCTTATTCCGAGAAGGCAGAATAGACTTATCCCTTATTTATACAGATGATTTCAATTTCAATCGGCATTACCCGAGAGGTTTAGTTTTGTGGCTCTTATTGTCTTCTCCAACATCACATTAAAGAAATCACACGAAATCCGATTACGACGGAGATAGTTGTATTGCCCAAAGTCATTTTTAGTTTCGCGGAAATTTCAGGTCCAGCAGCTCAGTTGTTTTTCAGTCGCGTAGTTGCTTTCGTACCTCTTCTCCGCGGCGGTATTTAATGAGTGGGAAATGTGGTTCCACTGCGCACATACGCACACCATCCTCAAATGTGACAGAATTCAAAATTTTGCATTTTTGAAATTATGCGCTAAAAATTTACAAAGACCTTTTATTTGCCTTTCAGCAAAAGCTGTAGCAAATATTTGTTATATTATGTTGAAAAACCAAAGGTAAAGTCAGTCTCCCTTGCCCATATGATTAGCAAACGTGTAACTTTGAGTTGTCACCTTTGAAGATCGTGTGTGTTATGTCGGCTTGTGGAAAAGTCAGTTGTGATTCAGCTTTTCGGCGTTGAGATTTCCTTGTATTACTAATAATAATAGTAGATTGGCGCTTAAACATGTGTTAGTGTTTGACCGAGCTTCTCCTCCGATTTGTGGTGTGCGCCTTGATGTTGCCACATAAAGGGGAGGAACCTAGAGTTTTACGCTGACTCCGAACAGCGATTGTATTTTCATTAGAAGCTGTTTTTCATGGCCGAAATATACTCAGAAGTTTGCCATTGCCTGCTGAGGGGTGACCGCTATTAGAGAAACACTTGCACTGCTAACCACTTCACCACATCGGCCGCCTTGACCTTGCATTAATGGACGCACATATTTTGCGGAGTGTACGTACGCTAAAACACTGAAAGCCACGTAGCTTAGTATGTCTCTTTATGCTGCAACTTATTACTATATATGTACTATAATTGGGACAAAACATCGCTTCCTTCGTAACGGGGGCAGCTATCTTACGTGCGCTCCAAGTGCCCATAAGAGAAAACCGTGGATGCCTCGTTCTTCTCTTCTGTAAGGGCGTGGGCGCAAATGACAAGCTGTTGAAGAATCTTGCTTTGATTTAGATTGTGGCTAGACGCTCGTCCACTGGAGTGAACGGCAGCATTCGGCGACGGAGTCTCTCACCCACCACAAATCCAACCAGATTTGAGCTGCTTTATGTGGCAACGGTAGAAAACGTTCGCAAGATCCTATGCTTTTGTTGCCCTGTCCCGTCCATGGCATATCTTGTAGGGCGGTGATGTCAGCCTTTGAGGACATCAACCAGTCGAGCAGCGGCACCTTCCCCAATAAGGGCCCGGACATTCTAGGTGCATGCCCCCAAATCGTAGTCGTTTAAACGTTTGCCGTGCCATCAAAAGAAGGGAGTCTCGTCCGAGGCATCGTTTTTCTTTCATTGCTTTTTTTTTTTTACTCAGTGGGTCCCAAACCCAGCGCACAATCTACTGCCCCATATGCAAGATCATGATTCAATAATACAAGGTTGGATAAGCTGGCATTTGTCTCGCTCCCGCATTCTGCCTTAGCCTGTGTTGTTGTCTTTTTTGATTTATAGAAACTACTACTAAAATACATGGAGAAATATTGTCTTCGTAAAAAAGTTCAACAGGCAACACAGCCGATATTTTCATGGATTTTTTTCTTGGAAATTCATTTTCTTATTGTGCGAATTCAAGTAAGTATGCCAGAAAAATGAAAAATAATGGAAATATTTCGAATTAAAACAATAGTATACATATTTTTTTGCAGAGTATCGGGAGTTATTTAATTTTTTTTTGAAAAACTAGCGTTTTATAGCAGGTGCAGCCGCTGCAAGTAAGTTTTGCGGGCTTGGATCTCTGTGTGTCCGTCCACGTTTGGCTGGAGCAGTCCACTCGGAACTACAACTGCAGCGGTTTATTTGGCCAAGTGCATCCGTTGCATACTTACAAGTAAGTACAAGGCGCCATAAGTGTGAAGATTAAAATATTAACAACGATTTTTTCATGTACAGGTCAGGATCACTTTGTGTCCGTCCACGTTCGCTGGTGCAGGTCTTTTTCACAACTGTAGCCTTTTGTTTGGACAAGTGCAGCCTTTGCATACTTACAAGTAAGAATACAACCCCAAAAAAGTGAAAATGCAGATATTAATAAAGATTTTTTCTTGTGCAGGTCAGGATCGCTTTGTGTGTCCATCCACGCGCAAGTTGAGCCTCATTGGTTCCAGGATTCGCATCTGATCGCAGGTACAACTTTTTCCTTACCGCAAGTAACGCAAGTTCATCGTCGTCCTCTGGATAGTGCTTTATAATAAGAAAATAAGCAAGAAAAAATCGATTTTAATATGCACTAAAACAGTGGTACATATGCTGGCAAATATGCTCGCAAAACAACAAAATTTAGTGTTCAGTTTAATGTTTTTTTTTTTCAATAACACCTAGATGTTAAGATGTCTAAGATGTCTCCACGATTAGCAGAATCCGAGATATACCGATTTGAAGAAGTACATGATTAGTCCGAATCACGAAAAATGCAAACTTAGACAGATCATATCTCCGAAGAAAAAAAAATATAAAAAAATTTCCTCGAATACGTGTTAGCTTATTTCATGTATAGAACCCATAAAAAAAAATAAGCCAATCGAAAGTGTGACACCAAATTTGGTGTCCGATATGGAAAAAAATTTCTCATATACACATTTGATGATTTGCCTTTTTTAAGATATTTGTCCTTTTTGCCTTTTCTAACTTTAATTGTAAAGGGCAAGGAAAAATCCCCTATTCTTGATTATATGAAAGTTTCAAACGTTCCATATTTAAAAATGGCGTCACTTGTATCAACTCACGTGGAGTGCACGTTTAGTACATTCAAGGCTTTTCTTAGCGAAAATCTAATGAAAATGCTGCCAGAAAACTTCGAAATGCACCTTGTGGTTCAATGTTACTACAAGTATATGGATTGAAGTTTTGCGAGTTAAAAACTCGAAAGGAGAAAATAGTCAAAGATTCAAAGTACAATTTTTTCATAAAATTAAACTAGTTCATAGTTTTTCTCTTTTTTACTTGTAAAATAAACATTTCTAAAATAAATGTATTTTTGATAATTTTTCGGTGTTTGTGTTTTTAGCGCCTTCTTTTGCCCTTTTTTTTTGCGATTTTTGGTGTTTTTCCTGTCTATTTCGCAATTTTATTTTGCCTTTTCTTAGCCAATTTAGTTATTTTATTTTGCCTTTTTTATAGGTTTTTAGGTCCTAAAAATCCGTTCCCTGATGATTAACAACACTGGTTGGAGCAAATAGTAGAAAACATTACCTAAAATTTAAATTTTTTAAAAGCAAATGTATGTAATTCAATTTAAGATATTGAATATGTAATTTTTAAATGCAACAAAAATAAAAAATTCATCACTAATCGAATTTCATCGAAATGCCAATCACAAAGCATATAAATGTACCACTAATTTTTTAAAGGATTAATTTATATCGTCGTTTAAAGTACAAAATCGCGTATCATTCTGCAAAACCGCGTAACTGGCATTTTGGATTTGCTCACATAAGCTCTTGGCTCAGTCCTTATCCATTCGTCCTTAAATATACTAGCCAGAAATCTGATTGCTTTATAAAAAAGAGAACCATTTTGAAATATGAGTGTTCTTACTCTCTGGAAAATAATTTATGCAACCTCACATACGCGGTTTTGCGTTTTGTTGATCCGCGGTTTTGCACTTTAAACGACGTATACATTATATCATATGCAGGCAGATTCTGCAATTCACTTCCGAATGAATTTCAACCTCTGCCAATTTGAATTCAACTTGAATTCGACTCATATTCACTCGGAAGTGATTTTCAGAACCTGCCTGAGTGTTGTCTCTAAAGGATTTGTTTGTATTATATTCATTTGTTTAATATATACCGAAATTTTAATGAAACCATGGTTTATTTTGAATGTTTGGGAATATTTGTCGAAAATACTCTTCCTTGGGCAGAATTTTATGTGAATAAAATTCTCTCCTTCGTTTATGTATATAATTTTGAATATCTACATAGCATGTTTAATATACCATAAAAGTTAATCCATTGTCTATTGTGTAGATCAGAGGAATCATTCTTTATATGTTTAATTAAATTTTTATACAAAAAACGCATTTCAGCACTACCAACCAGACTATTTGTCCTCCTACCTTTTAACAAAAGGTGATACAATTTTTACCCGCTTTCTTTTTCTTTCTCAAATGCAACCTTACAAGGTAGTCGATTGACACCAGGGAAGCCAACTCGTGGGGAATTTCCCGGTTTCGGTTTACGTGGGGAACTGGTTTTTTGTGAGAAATTAGTGTGACTAATTTTTTTCTTTTTTGTTTCACTGATTTCATAATGAGTTAAAAAAGTTGCATAAGAAATACTACTGTAACTAAAAGTACTGCTTTTGCAACCCTGCCAATTATGCAAACAACCGTTGATTTTTTTAGAAATTGCCTTGTCGCATTTACTTTCCTATAGTGAATGAAACAATTTATTTTTATATGGCGGAAAACCGCAACCAACCCCAAGCAAAATTTTAAAAGGAAAATTTTTAGCCACTTGAAACTTGCACCTTAATATACTAGAACTGAGTGTGCTACAATACTGCATACCCGAAATCTTTCTAGGGAATCGAATTAAAAAAGCTCGAAATTTTTACGAAAGTTTGCTGAATTTTTCAATATTGCAGAAAGTTTGAAACTTGGATTATTACGGTTTTTATTATTAAACTATATTTTTATAAAAAAACTCAAATTAAATAACTAAAAAAAAAATTATTCTGAAAGCTTGTCAAAATTTGGGGCGACAATTTTTACGACCACAGTACAGTATGTATGTAAGTATTATATGTACATTTTTTTTATTTTTTATTTGTTCACTAACTTTACAAAAATTTGGGTTGATTTATGAATACATAGATAAATAAAATAGACAGAAAAACCACCAAAATATATCAAAATGCAATATATATTTTTTTTTTAATAAGGAGATATCTATGGGTGGGGAATTTTACGAAATTTCGGGCAAAATCGGGGAATTTCATAGTCGAAATCGGGGAATTCTCAAAAATGAGATGGCTACCCTGATTGACACACATGTCAATATTTATCCAACTTGTATTATTGAATCCTGTTATAAAAAATATGCATGATAAGTAGCTGTACACCTTATTTTTACGGTCACTGTTTTTGCCATAAAAAGATTTTATCTGGGATATAGTAACGAAAAATAACGCAACCGATGATAACAATTTATGAATGGGTTGAGTTGCCACCACTAACTACTCGTAGTTTCAACAACATGGAATAGTTTCCAATTGGCGTCTCTATCAGCTGCTACAGTTTTATTCTACAATTTTTGTACATAATTAACATCTATTTATGTATATATATAGGTATGTAGATAAAAACATACTCAGATACGTTTGTTTCCATCAGCAGCGACTGAACAAACATAAACAAATGAGGATGGGCGCAAGTGAGATAGCAGAATACAGCTGGTGACGCTCTCAGCATTTGCTGGCTTTCCATGCGGTTGTGGCAGTGGATTTCCGTTCCAAATTCGTGGTTTCTCACCTTCCACTTCCAGTGTAGTTATATAGCTTTACCGAAACAAGTCGAATTGTGAAACGGTTGCAGTCTATATTTATTTCTCTTTTCACTGGGGGAAGAGCGAGCGAGCGCGAATGAAAGAGAGGGAGGCAGGGATGGTGAGAGCATTAATGGCGTGTGTGCTCTTTGGTACTTTGAGACGAAAGATTTTTTACGACACGGCGGCAAAAAAAGTACAGTCATCACAAAAACGTAAGCCTCTTCGCGACGCTAGTGGCGGCGGCGAATCGTTACGGCACGGCACAGAAGTCAAAATGCAGCATTGAATGCATACCATTCAAATGAACAGGCGTATGCAACAGTGGCCGGATAAACAACCATTTGAATAAAAGCAAAGTACTCGCTATTTTTGCACTTTGCTTCGTGTTTATTAGCTTGCTATCTGATAAGCTGACTACAACTCGTTGTTCTTCATTTTTTTATTTGTTTACTTTCCCATATATGTACATATCGTCGTTTAAAGTACAAAACCGCTTATCAACAAAATGCAAAACCGCGTATGTGAGGTTGCATAAATTATTTTCTAGAGAGTAAAAACACTCATATTTCAAAGTGGTTTTCTTTTTTATAAAGCAATCGCATTTCTTGCTGGTTTATTTCAGGACGAATGTATAAGGATTGAGCCAACAACTTACATCAAATTTCAGTTACGCGGTTTTGCGGAAGGGCGGTACGGCCGCGGTTTTGTACTTTAAACGACGATATACATACATACATACATATGGTCGTTTAAAGTACAAAACCGCGTATCGTCATTCTGCAAAACCGCGTAACTGACATTGGCTGCCAAAAATTGGATTTGCTCACACAAGCTGTTGGCTCAATTCTTATCCATTCGTCTTAAAATATACTTGCCAGAAATGCGATTTCCCTGTAAAAAAGAGAACTATTTTGAAATATGAGTGTTTTTACTGTCTAGATAATAATTTATACAACCTCACATATGCGGTTTTGCATTTTCCTGATACGCGGTTTTGCATTTTGTTGATACGCGGTTTTGTACTTTTAACGACGATATGTACCTACTAGATTCGCCAAAAAATTCTTGACTGTTTTTGTTGGTAGTGAGTTTATTTTTACATCTGCGCTACATTGATTGGTGTGGGTAGGCCTCATTCGTTGCACTTCGTCTTCGTATCTTCAGCTGATCAAGTCAGCTGCATATTATGTATGTATGTATGGCATGTGCATATGTACAAATTCTTGCATCCAAATTAGCAAATTTGTATGACCGACTGGGCAGTGGAATGCGTAGCTTGTTTTTTTTTCGGCTTTTGTTTATAATCACCCTCATTGCGAGAGTCGTGTCGAATGCAAGTGGTTTTTCGAGAGTCGAATCGTATCGAAAATTTCACGTCAAATTTCCACTCGACTAATGTATTAAAACGGAAAAACTTGGCAGCATTGTATGGTTTTCGACGATTTTGGTCGTTTACTTATTTCAGTACGACAATCGACAATGTTACTGTTGTTGAGTCGTACAATTTAGCCTAATTTATGACTTATCAATGAGGCTGAATAATACATACATACAACAGTGAATGTCACTTAAAACCGCACACCAAAGATCACTAAACCAAGCGCTGCGCCGAATAAATTGGCCCGTCGTGGTTGGTTGGTTGTAGTGCTACCCAAGATGACACTTAAGATTCAATTAGTGTTTCCCGAAAGTTTTATGTCTTAAAGAAGTCAGACCTGGGCATTCGCACAGGAAATAAAATACTGTTTCTTCACTACCAGGTAAGCCGCAGCTGCGGCATATCCTGTTGTTGGAAGACCTATTCTATGTACCTATAAGCATGTTTTCCTAGACACTAATGACTGGTGACAGTCGTTACAATTCTAAATACGTCTATCCTTGACCTACTTAGCAGGTCCTCTCTTTCTTTTTCAAAGCTCTCGTGCTATCTTCCAAGTTTTTCCGAAGATCTCTGACCACCAGTTCATCTGTTCTCTCGTTGCCTTCTATGTTCCTATGGCCGGGAACCCAGACGAGAGAGAGGGGCATTGACTGATACGCCGAGCGTAGCTCCATATTGCATTCTCTGAGTAGCTTAGACTTGGTTCAGTAGATCAGAGGTTCCCAAACTTATTTTTCTCGTAGACCCTTTTCAAAGCTTGACTGCTTTCGGTGGACCTCCTGGTGCTCATTTCCAACATATTCCCTAAGCTCATCAAACAATTTGAAGATTAAATCTAACGATATCATTTTGCATCGCGGGTGAGTTCCAAAACTAAATTCGGAGTGGCAAAAATAAAAATAAAATATTTCTCTTTCTTTCATTTATTAAAATAATGTGATTGCAAGATTTAAAAAACAGAGCTCTAAAGCCATGAAAGCACTATTTCGCTCTGATGTGTTATATTTTTTAAGAGCACTAAATAAACTCCTCACATGTTCGGTTCACTCATGAATTTGCATGTGATGTATTTGTCAAATAGTTTATTTTTGTTGATGGCATCATTTTTATTTTTATCGCTCCGATTTTAAAAGTGATGCGAAAAATATTCGTCACTAGCATTTTTAAAACACAAAACTTGAAACAACCAAACTGCAAAGCTTTTTACGCCAAATTCCAAATTAAGAAACTGACAAAAAGAAAAGACCGAATCTAGAAGTGTACCACCGTCTCATCCTCTTCAAAGCAGGATGGGCAAATGGAGTTGTCATTTATCACAGTCATGTGTTTTTGCGTAACTCAGTGCAACTAATATATATTTCTTTCGGATCTGCAACTAAAAATATATATTTTTTTTTTTTACATTTGATCGTGATTGATGTGCTTAAACTGATAAATGGTATAAACATAAGCAGAAGAAGCTGGCTTCCACGCTCTGCATCTACCCTTAACATTTTTATTAAAACAAATTTGTCGCAATTTCATCTCTAAAGCAAATATTAAATATCATTTAATAAACACTTTAGATTTAAATAATCACAAACCCATTTTGAATATTCTTTGTGGGACAGAAGCCGAAATATTTCTTACTAAAGAAAATTCTGCAGAAAATGAAATTAAAAATGCTTTGAAACTTTAAGTTAAATTTTGACCAAGATTTCAGATAGAGCACCTTGATACTGCAATTTAAAAGCCGTTACGGCTTTCGCGCCAAAGGCAGTAAACTCTGATGATACGAATAACATTGATTTTGGTATAAAAAAAGTACTGCGTTTATAATATTATGTACAAATAATGATCTCAGTGAAAATGAACAAATTTACTAAATTATAATTTACCCTGGATTCCAAAATGTAAATATACAAAGAATCAGGCCTTCTCATTTCTAGACCACCGCGTATGGAACTGTCCAATATCCGCAACAATGCCTGAATGCTAGTTACAAGTAAGTTTGCGCAAGTTGGACATTGTAATCTGCAAATACTTTAGGAGGACGGGTGCTTTATATTTTTACAATTCGTAATGATTATACGTAATTTTTTTTTTTTGAAAACTAGACATACTTTCGGCTATGCAGTTTTATAATTCATTTAATTCGCGTTGATTTTTGAGTAATTTTTTTGTTGAAGGTGTTGCACTTTTTCTTCGGTACTCAAATTTTTTTGTACCGCCAATATGTATAAAAAAAATGCAAACAAAAATAAAAAAATATTAAAAATTCGAATTCTTAGCCGCACAGACACTTCGTAATCCTAAAATTTAATGGACTATAAAATTGTATACCCGAAAGTTTTCTAAAATATCTGACAACAAATTTGCATGAAAATTTTTCGTAGATAGTTTTGAGCTTTCATTTTTATGGTTTTTGTTGTTGTGTTGTTGCATTAAATAAAGGTTTTCCTATATATTTCTGTTTTCTTACACGCAATAAGTACTGTAAATATATTTTATAAAGGAAATGGTACCTATCGACGACTTTCAATTTATTGGCACATTGACCTGCATTTAGGCACATTTTTACGGAGAAATTCGGCACAATTTTAAATTTTGATTTTCCATCACTGCTTGATGACACAAAGTGAAAGTAAGTTCACCAGTGCTTCAAGAGCACTATACACCACTTAAAAAAATTAAAGATAAATAAATAGGCTATCAAGCAACCATTTTGGTTCCTTACTATCGAAACAAGACAAAATTTCACTTGCAACTAGTATTTTTTTCACGACAACGTAGACCCCTGGGGGTCCACCTGGACCAATTTGGGAATCAATGCACTAGATGATATAGCCTGGGGGCTACTCTGTAATCCGATACGACAGAGAAATGTGATGCGATAGGCAATCACCCCTCTGGATTACCTACGATGTGTTTGCGCGAACGCGAATCATTTTTTTCGCATCGCATTACAGAGTAACCCCCAAGGAGTGTTGCCTGGCTGTCTGAGTAAATAACCGCTCTTTCTTTCCCGGTAGCACTAGTAGTAGTTTAGTATCATATAGCTAACATGGATTACCAGCCGAAGGGAGCGATTGACACTAAGCTCTACGGACCTAAACCTATGCCTACACCGCAGTCCATCTTGGACCCGCAGCTTGACCCCTTCTCTATTCCCTTCTGGATGGGAACTGCATATGTACATTCATGAACAAATTGAGGCTTGATACCTTTCATTTCGTCGTTGTTGTTGTTGTTGTTGTTGTTGTTGTTGTAGCGGCTACAACAACCCCGCCCAGATCGGTTAATATCTCAGTGGCTGTCGTCAAGTTCCACTAACGGCAGCCCTAAGAAGCGTGCAGCCTCAATGGGGTCGGTCCACAGGGACAAAGGCGCTAGAGTTGTTGGGTTTTCCGGGCATACCAAGAGATATTTCGAGACATGAGGTTTCTCTTCGCATGCCGGACACTCATTCGGCACATCTGCGTTTAGTCTGCTCAGGTATGAGTTTAACCTGCTGCAGTAGCCAGAGCGAAGTTGGGCTACTGTGGTTCTTGTCTCCCGAGGCAGATGAAGCTCCGTGAATTCCACCTCCTTCGTCGAGGTGGTGAACAAGGGGTAGGCTCCTTGCAGTGAAGAAGCGAAAAAGCTCGGAGAGATATCCGTTTACTTTCGAACACAAGTCATCAAAGCAATCGTCGGCGTAGGAGACAATCGAGACTCCCTCTGGTGGTTGAGGGAGCTTTGAAATATACCCTGTTTTATTTTTCTAAGTTTACTCGATTTGTCTCTAAACATTACCGACGAGTGTCGACCACTCAGATAATTCGCCGACCACCGTTTGAGCCTCTGTGGGAGAGAGGAAGCCTCTGTATCTTCTAGTAGCGTGGAAAGGCTTCCTCTCTCCCTTTCATTCCGTGGTTTTATTTGCTATCGGGGCAATGCTTAAGATTGAGCTATGCCTAAAGGTCCTCGATTTCCATAGCCCAGGCTCGCTCTCTGAGCTGTTTTCTTTAGACATATGTAGGTCAGTGGGACTGCATTCAGATTTCTGAGGGGCAGGACCTCAGTGCCCCAGTTAGCCTCGAAATGTAGCCCTTTGTATGTTATCTACTTTACTGTCATTGTATTGTTTGCTTAAAACTGGACGACACCAAGATATTTCGCATTGGATGATATGGAGATTATCTTACCGCCTATGGATGGATGTCTAATTTGAGAGGTATTTTATTCCTATCAGCAAACAATAATAACTCGGTTTTGGTTAGGTTTACGTTAAGGCCACTGCGTTTAGCCCACGTGTGTAATCTACCCAGTGCCTACTCTATAATTCCACTTAAATTAGGGAGGAATGTTCCTTTGACTGCTATCACTACATCGCCAGCATACGCCACTATTCTAACTCCTTTGAGTTGCAGCAGTATGCCACTACACACACTACAGAGTACCTCCGTCTAGTTACTAGACTCTCCGCTTTTCGCCTGAATAATTGCTCCTTATTTTACTCTCGAGTTAATTATATGAGCTGAACGTGCTTCTTCGATTTTTACCAAACTCGGTTCAGTTATTTATTAAGCCGCAGAAAGGTGAAAATACGACATTTAATACGTGCGCCAGGTATATGAAGCTCGGTTTCGTCCGAACTTATGCTTTCTTAGTTGTTAACCGACTTCCAAAACACGAGGAGGTTATCAGTTCGTCGGAATATTTTTTTTTTTTATGCATGTTACCGCATAACTGGACCACGTCAACCGATTTCGATAATTCTTTTTGCATCGGAAAGGTAGTGTCTCTGAGGTGGTCCCATACTAATCTGGTTTAGATCCGATCATTGGATCATAAAATACATATATATATATATATATATATACCGCATATATATATATATATTGTTTTTTAAATAACTGGAGACGCAAACACACAAGGAACATTAGTAGTGTTTTCTTGGGTTATCTGGCTCAGTATCACAATCATTTCTTACGAGAACAATCAGGATCATTATTATTGGGATTGGCAGAACGAGCACGAGGAAGAAAACTTATAAAAATTAACTCACTGAATGGGGGAAAGGTAGAGTTAAACGAGATAATACTAATTTAAATAAATATCTAACATTAATGCGATTTATTTAAAGCCGGTTATAAAAAAACTGTTTGCGTATATTTACATTAATCTGCCAGTGAAACAAAACAAAGAACGGATCATAAAATTGAATCCGATCGATGTTGTTGTTGCATGTGCATGCAAATCTTTTATCCGAATCCTGATATTGCCCAAAAAACGCAGCCGTTGTTACACGGGTAATATTAACCGTATAATTGCATGTTTGAGACTTCGGTTTGTAATCCAGTATCAACCCGACATACCTAAATTTTTGGTCAATATGGCAAGATGTGCCACGCGATACTAACCACCTTTTCCCTTTGTTCCGATCTATTCGAAACAAAAAGTGTAAAAATAATTGGTTTTGTCGATGATAGCCGTTGAAATGGTAGCCAAATACAGACGCAATTTCAAACACGCATACTGTTCCTTTCTAATTTGTATAATTCTTACCAGTAAATTAAAATTATTTTTCTCTTTGCAGGCCGCGATTTTACAACAAACCTCCCAATACATCTACGAGTTGGAGAACCAAAAGACCCAGCTTTTAAACCAAAATAGTCAATTGAAGCGTCAACTTGGATTGCACGAATCGAATACAGCTGGCAGTTCAGCCACAGGAACAGTAGAGTCTTCAGCTGCTAGCGGTGCAGAATCGTTGAACAGTGGCAGCGGGGCCATAAAAAAACGCAAACTCACCGACAATATAATCAGCCTCCAAACGATAAGTGACTCCTCTGATGAAGGCTTAGGATCGATGTCCCCAGAACCAACGACACTTTTGAATGTGGGCGTTGGCAGTGTCAATGCTAAAAGTCAAGTGATTATTGCACATAATGCTGCCACCTCTAAGGAATTGAGCGAAATGAAAAAGCAACTGGAAAAGGAACGCCGCATGCGCACCATGCTTGAAGAGGAATTGCAAATGATCAAGCGGCAGCTGTATTCGGTGGCCACGGCACCTGCAGCCTCTACATCCTCATACATTCCACGCGAAGTGATCGAACACACAGACAATTTGGTCCGCGAATCCATAGATGAGTTGCCAGCTGGAACTGTTTCCTATGTTGAAATTGATGAAATGACAGGTCAAAGGCAAGTGGTAGTTTGCTCAAGTATTGAAGAGTTGGAGAGCGAAGCTGCAGCCGCAGCAGCAGAAATTATCACAGAAGACAATGTGCAGGAGGAGGTCATACTATCATCTACATCGTCTACCGAATCCGAGCAAGAAGTCAATGCCATTGCCAAGGCATATGCTGAAGGTTCATCACCGTCAGCGGCAGTCCTGCAACCAATATTACAGGCCGCCATCAAAGCAACGCCAAAAGTTGAGGTAGAACGCATACATGAGATCATCAAAGTAAAAACGGAAAAAATAGATCAACCAAGTGGTTTGACACGCTCGCGTCAGAATCTTGAAACCATTGTGGAGGCCATAAGACACCTAGAAGGTGACCATCTATTCGCGGATGGCAGTGAGCAAAAGTTGCAGCAACAGCAAAATCAAAGAGCACAGGAGGCTCCCTTGGCGTTAACCACAAAAGTGCAGCATGCGCAGCGTGCCACTTTGGCTGAATTGCGTCCTTACCTGCAAATCAAAGGCAACAAACAAGTAACCATTCTGCAGCAAACAGGCCAGCAGAAGGATAGTGGCACTGGCAGCATTGGAACTACTACAGTCATGCCCACCGCCATTTACAAAGTGCAAACAACTGCCGCGGGGTCAAGCAGTGTAGGCGCTGGACAAGGTGCACAACAGGTGACGATCACAACGACAGCCCTAAAACAGGTTCGGCCGGGTGTCATTGTTGCCAAGCAGCTGTCTTGATTGCATTCAACTGCAACAACAGTGTCGCCAACTGCAACAACAGTGTCGCCAACTGCAAACACAACTACTGAGTTAGAGGTTAAAGATGAAAGCTCGGCTACCGTTGAGCGAGAGGCAGGAGCACAGGCAACTTCAACAGCAGCAGTAGCAATTGACTGTTTCCAAAAGAAAAGTACTTTCAAAGAAAATGGATCACAATTAGAAACGTCGACGCAAAATCCATTTCCAACAGCTTTGGTGACCAAACTGGTGGATGTGGGTGTTAACCGAAAGTCAAGTCAATCAAATCAAGGAATGAACATCTTTTCTAGTATTGATATTGATGACATTTTAAAAAAAAAGGTAAAAGTCGTTAAAAATTTTGCCACCAACAGATCAATTCTTAATAACGCTATGATACATTCACAACCAGAAAAGCCGAATACTTTAGAAAAATGTACAAAGACTGCTCATAATACCAAATTGACCGTTTTACCAACAACGGCTACCAATAAACCTACTGTTGCTGTTGATATATCGTCAATAGCTGGTCGTGCGGCAAAATCTGCAAATCGTTTTCGCAATTTGGCTTCTTCAATTGAGAACACTACTGATGGCAAATTAAAAGCAGCTGCTACTACTCCTAAACGAATTAATAATTATACTACTACACATAATACTACGATAAAACTAAATAGTAATAACAAACATGATAATTGTAATGATAATCTAACTAATTTTAATTCTTGTAATATTTTACCTAAGTTAACTAAACGTCAGCAAGCAAAATCTTAATGTTACCAACATTGTTAATAGTAATAAAAAAATCGCTAAATTGTATGGATGAATATACATAAATGCAAGAACCAATACAGCTACCCATAATTTGGTGGAGATCGACCATTATAGTATGTCGTATCATATTTCGAGAAGAAAATAAAATATTGTACTGGAATTCAAAGAGCTATGCGAGTAAAGCATTAATTAATATGGATTATGTGTAAATGATAAAACTATTCCTTAAACCAAAAAAAAGGCATGCGTTTTTTGTGTTTATCTTTTACTGTATGTATTTAATGCAAATTAAAAATGTCTGTTGTTGTAAGGCGAGGAGAAACGTTTATTACAATTATGCTAAGCAGTCTTAATTGCCGACAGTCGATGTCGTGTTTACGGTATTGTGGCATAGGCGAGGGGATCGAATTACGGCATTCGGTTAAGAAAAAAAAAATTGTTTCCATTTTCATCATTTTCTGTCCCAAGTATGGTAATTACTACATATAATTTTTGAATATGAACCTGATTGTATATTTTAAATACTGCTTACATCGAGTTTTCTTTTTCTTTGTCGTTATTCCAGACTTAAAAGTATAATTAAAGAAATATCTCAGCCAGTCGTTAGATGTGGTTTTTGCAAAACGACTTTCCAAGTTCAAATTTTAACGTACAGTTGCCTTAGAGATCCAATTTGAGACTACTTTGATGTAAGGTTTTTCCATAGATGATGAAGTCTAAGAATGCATCACCTTATATTTTGATAGTCTTTATATAAGGTTTTTTTAACTATAAAAATTATGAATTTAAATAATTCATAACAACACGTTTTGAATAAACATGATTACCCTCATTCGTAAAAAATAAAGTAGCTTAAAAGGTTTATAAATTGAAAAATGTATGAAAACATCAATTTATAGGGCTTTTTAAACCTACTTTATTTTTTATGAATAAGGCTATATGAATATTAATATTTCAATATGAATTGGAAATTTTAGAGCAAATTTTACTTAGTTCAATTATTTGTATTTTAGGTGTTTAGAAATGTGCAATATGCATGCAGGTTGTGTGAATAATGAAATTCGGAAATGGTGATCACTAGAATCGGAAACTTGAGTAAATTCAAAACGAAGTTTTTGCAAAAATATCTAACGTGAAACTTTAGTTAAATAAGCATTCTCTAATTTGTTTCAAAATTTCTTTTTGACCATTTCTATTTTCTAACTGTTTGTTTATTCGCCCAACCCTGAGTTGCATAAATAGTTATGTACGTACGTGTATAATTATGTTTCTGACTGAGAACTAAGAAGAAAAAATAAAACAGAACCATTTTAAACTGTAGAGATTTCATGATTGAGGAAATACATTTTAGACAACACTGGCGGCATCACTGCCAAGAGAAATTGATAAATATAAGATAACGAAAATATGTATAAGAAAGTCGAATTGCAATAACTGCTACTGATCATGGCCTCAAATACATAATGTCAATATCTTTTGCTCCAAACAACTTAGACTATCTATCGTATACATACATGTGTATAAAACAAGCAATAGCAAAAATACCAATCACAAAAACAAAACAAAATCAAAGTACAAAATGAAATAGATACATACATCATGCCTGCATGAATAATAAAATACCATATTAATAGAAGTACGCAAAGTTAAACATTTATAATAACATGCCATCCGACCATTTTTTCTTTTAAATCAGAAAAGGCCCTCAGTACATTTATCATACCCTTACTATTTTTAATAAGTTTTAATTTTAGTAGTAAGCACTCAGTACCATCGCATTAGTTTTCGAATGTACAGTGGGAGCAAAATAAATAGGGACGCGACATTTTTTTGTGCTATTGGGTATTTTTCTTTCGTTTATTTAATGTTTATTTTTTTATGGAAGTATGGCTCCCTATATAAAAAAAAAACATGTATTTAGCTCCAAGTTTCAAACATTGTACACAAATTAGGAAAAGTAGACAGAATTTTAAACTTTTTAATCAGAATTTTTCGAAAAAAATTGCAGTGTTGTGTCCCATATAACGGGTGATTTTTTTGAGGTTAGGATTTTCATGCATTAGTATTTGACAGATCACGTGGGATTTCAGACATTTCATCATGAATAGACTTACTAACGAGCAACGCTT
The DNA here is from genome assembly GCF_013731165.1 of Rhagoletis pomonella. NCBI lineage: Eukaryota > Metazoa > Arthropoda > Insecta > Diptera > Tephritidae > Rhagoletis > Rhagoletis pomonella. The sequence continues at coordinate 8,996,564 of NW_023458560.1, read as the reverse complement.
GCAAATCATTGAATTTTATTACCAAAATCAGTGTTCGGTTCGAAATGTGTTGAATGTGTGAAAAGTTGGCAGAAAATCCGCTTTTTTATCGACAAATTTTGTTCAGCGATGAGGCTCATTTCTGGTTGAATGGCTTCGTTAATAAGCAAAATTGCCGCATTTGGAGTGAAGAGCAACCAGAAGCCG
>NW_023458560.1:8979677-8996278 GCF_013731165.1 Rhagoletis pomonella | reverse complement strand
TATTTTAGTATATGCAAATTTAAAGCAGTTAGGACTTGCCGTTGATTTTTGGCATTTTTGTGCGGTGTCACGCATTTTCTTCCATATAAAGTATGTTCGAAAATTTTTTATATGGAGGAAAATGCGCAACATCGTCAGAAAAAATGCTAAAAATCAACGGTAAGTTCTAGGAACTTCAAACTTGCATTTTTCTATACTAAAATTTACAATACTGTACCTAGACCCCTTTTATTTTGGGTAAAATGTTTGAAGTTTTGATAAACATTTTTGAAATTCGCAAAATTTTTGTAAATCTTTTACAAAGTTTGAAATTTTGACTTAAGTGGTTATTGTTAGACGACAATAAAAATATAAATATTAAATAAACCAAAGATAGACAAACAAACTGTTAAAGTGTCGTACCCCTAATTGTTTTCCCGTCACCGTACGTATGTGTGTATGTACCCACCAGTTACAAAAATTTAAAAAAATTAAATATATTGCCACGAATTTTGATTGGTAATAGCAAAAATATGGTTCATTATGCTCTAAAAAAATCTGTGTGAAATGTGAAAATATTTGGTCAATATCCTACGCTCGCCCAAGTCCATCAAAGTTCAATTACTAAAAAAATGTTTCTTAGCTAACTTCGATTCTCTTCAAAAAAGGTCCGTATACTTCTTTCGAAGATTATTGAATTTTTAGTCAAAAAATGTATTAATTAATTCATTTATTAACTTTTATTTTTTGAGCATATTGAACTTTGATGGACTTGGGCGAGCCTAGGATATTGACGAAAAAATTCCAAATTTCACACAGATTTTTTTTAAAGCATATGAACCATATTTTTGCTTTCACCAATCAAAATTCTAAAAAAGCGGATTTTCGGCCCACGCTAATGGTAATTAATCAACTCTATACTATGTAGTTGCATTTGACCGTATCACTGCTTCATGCTTCATCCGCCATGGTTTAACCATGAAAAAACACACTTAGTATATGTATCAAAACAAATACCAATACATTATGTATGTATGTATATGTAGCTTAGAAATTACGAAGAAGTTTGAATGAATATGCCTAGAAAGGGATTAGATAGCTATTTAATTTAAGTTTAAATTAATTTTATTTTTGTTTACTTTTTTGTTCTGTTGACTGTTTGTTTAACTATAATTATCAAGCAATAAATTAAAAAAATAAATAAATAAACAATCCCTAAAAATTAAAGTAAGAATTTCTGTCTGCTTATATACAGAAATCGCAGTATACACATAAACATATGTATGTACATGAATACCTATGTATATGTATAAATTAAGTAAAATTTTTTATTTTATTTTATGCTAATTTTTTAGCTTGAAGCGAAGGTATAAAAATAAATGTCAAATTAATGGAATATTTAAATTTTTCTTGAATACAGTACATATGAATGTACATATTCCTACATACATATGTACATCCAGCTCTTTTTATCTCTACTACGCTTTTGTGTGCCTACAAAATCAAGAGAACTTTCTTTCAATTTTATTTATAGAAATTGAATAAATTACATACTTTTTAAAAATTATTATTTGCTGTTTAATTTTGTATCTAATTTTTCACCATCTCATTTTCATTTTAGTTGAATACTACGTATGTACATTAGGGAGCAATTGTACAGTTGGGAAAAATTGTTTTGGTTTTGCTTTATAATTTTTGGCAATGTTTGCTCACATGGAATTCGCAATAAGGCCGAATAAGTATTCAGCCCAATTCTACATTTCGACTCAAATTTCCCCCGTTTGGCAACTTTGGTATTCTGTGTTCTTCGAAATTTACGATTATACCTATTCTGCATTTCGATCGTAGTTCCGCTTCCCTAAGTTGCAAATTTGTTGTCGGAGAACGTTTCGATTGTTATTTTCGTGGGGTTAAATAAAAAAATTTTATAAAAAAATTATGTGAAAGATACTATGGATGATTGTAAAAGTCATAAATGAATATTCGCGATGTTTTTTGTAATGTTTACAAGTACAAGAAAACAACACCAGAGCAATACGAAAAATTGGTTGAAATAATGGCAACCAGAAGGGATATTGCGCGGGGTTTCCAAAGAGGAACTCCAGGCGTTTTTGTTTTCATTACCTACAAATAAGACTGTGAAATGTACTGAATACAATTTATTCTTTTTATATAAAATTAAAAGATATATGTACATAAAATGTGGAGTTACATAAAAAATTTCATTTTTTCTGCTAAAGAGAGTATATTCGATTAAGAATGTCTACGATTAAGCTTTCCCTTATTCCAAATAAAGAATGTACACGAAAAAAACTGGTCGCACATAACCAAGCATAGCTCGGTTAATCATACTGCATCATTTCTTTTTAGTAACAAAAATCAGTGTAGAAACGAGGACCAAGAAAGAAATCGATCGCGAGTTAATATTGCGCAAAAAGCTGGAAAATCCCAGCATGTTCCATAACGACATCGCAAAAAAGCTAAAATTTCCAAAGTCTACCGTTACTTATGTGCTTAAAAAATACAATGAATGTTTATCTTTAAAAAGGAACCCTGGTAGTGGCAGAAAAAAACGATTTGCTTGCGAAATTAAGGCAAAGGAAGTGTTATCTGTTTTTAAGGATAATCCTGGACTTTCGGTAAGAGATGTCGGCAAAAAATTAAACATGTCGTCTTCGTATATACAAAAAGTATGCAAAACAGCAGGACTACGTTCTTACAAAGTGAATGCAGCACCTAATCGCAACGGTAAGCAAAATTTGTTGGTGAAACAACGTGCTCGGAAATTGTACGACAGTCTCATACAAAAATTTGGCTGTATTGTTATGGATGACGAATCGTACGTAAAAGCCGATTTTAAACAAATCCGGGGCCGCGAATTTCACACTGCAAATAAAAGAGGCAATGTTGCAGATAAATATAAAAACAAAAAGTTTGACAAATTTCCCAAAAAGTTTCTCATTTGGCAGGCAATTTGCCAATGCGGCTTCAAAAGTGATCCTTTTGTAAGCACTGGTACAATTAACCAAGAAATTTATGTTAAGGAGTGTCTGCAAAAGCGACTTTTACCTCTTGTACGGCTTCATAAAGATCCAGTGCTTTTTTGGCCTGATCTCGCGATATGTCATTACGGAAAAATGGCTTTAGGATGGTAACATAGAAACAAAGTGTATTTTGTAGCAAAAGAGGTGAATCCACCTAATTGTCCAGAGCATCGGCCGATCGAAACCTACTGGGCCGTTATGAAATCCAAACTTCTTAAGACCCACAAAGCTGTAAAAAACGCACAACAATTCAAAAATAAATGGCAGCTGGTTTCCAAGGAAATCACTGAAACTTCTGTGCAAGGGCTAATGAAGGACATAAAGTCAAAATTGCGATCGTTTGCTTATTACAAGGAGAATTAACTCTTTTTTTTAACGAATTTCAATAAAGCTAAGTTTAGATGTAAATATATGTAAATATCGTTGAATTCCATTAATATATTTATGTTTTAGAACGTTTTAACTGTGACCAGTTTTTTTCGTGTACATTCTTTATACACATTTGGTGTTGCCTTTCTTAAGATATTTGCCTTTTTTGCCTATTGTACCTTTATAAAAGTGATTATAGCGACGAAAACCCCTTATTCCTGATAATATAAAAGTTCCAAACGTTCCTTATTTAAATTGGGCGCGACATGTATCAACTCATGTCGAGCGCACGTTTAGTAGATTCAAGGCCGAGTTAAAACCTGTTCTGTTACAAAAAAAATCAAGTTGATAATGAAGAAAATCAATGGATAAATAAAGAAGTAATAAGTGGTCATATGAAAATGCGCAAAGATTTTTTTTAATGAAAAATTAGCATGAAAGAATGTCACTCATACGCCATGTACACCTGAAAATATCTCGAAAACTTATCCATAGAATACAAAAGTAACTCGATTTTCGGAATCGGTGAGCAATTTGAAAAGTTTTCCTGTAATCCAGTGCTATTTTTTAGTTTTTGTCTTTTTAGTACCTTTTGCCTTTTTTGCTATTTCTACTGTCTTTTCCTGCCTATTTCGCTTTTTTATTTTGCCTTTTTTTTTAGGTTTTTAAGTCCTAAAAGTCCTTCTTTTTTGGCGCTGTAACCACCTAAGCGATTTTGGCCGAGTTCAGCAAAGCACGCTAGTCGTTTCTCCTCTGTGCCAACTGGCGCCAATTGGAAACGCCAAGTCCTTCTCCACCTGATCTTTCCACCGCAGTGGGGGCCTCCCTCTTCCTCTGCTACCACCAGCGGGTTCCGAGTTGAATACTTTCAGAGCTGGAGCGTCGGTGTCCATTCGAACGGCATGACCTAGCCAGCGGAGCCGCTGTATTTTAATTCTCTGCACTATGTCCATGTCGTTGTAAAGCTCATACATCTCATCGTTCCATCGTCTGCGGTACTCGCCGTCGCCAGCGCGTAAAAGCCCGTAAATCTTCCGCAAAATCTTTCTCTCAAACACTCCAAGAGCCGCCTCATCGGATGTTGTCATTGTCCATGCTTCTGCGCCATATACCAGCACAGGCATGATGAGTGACTTATAGAGCGTGGTTTTCGTACGTCGAGAGGGACTTTACTCCTGAATTGCCTACTCAGTCCAAAGTAGCTCTTGTTGGCAAGAGTGATTCTGCATTGGATTTCAATGCTGACATTGTTATCGGTGTTAATGCTGGTTCCCAAGTAAACGAAATTCTCTACTTTCTCGAAATTGTAACTGTCAACAATGACGTGGGTGCCAAGGCGCGAATGTGCTGACTGTTTGTTTGATGACAGGAGATACTTCGTCTTGTCCTCGTTTACCACCAGACCCATGCGCTTTGCTTCCCTATCCAACTTGGAAAAGGCAGAACAGACTTCGCGGTTTTTGTTACCGATGATGTCGATGTCATCGGCATAAGCCAGCAATTGCACGCTCTTGTAGTAAATTGTTCCTGAGCGGTTCAGTTCTGCAGCTCTTATTATCTTCTCCAACATCAGATTAAAGAAGTCACATGAAAGGGAGTCGCCCTGTCTGAAACCCCGTTTTGTGGCTAACGGCTCGGAGAGGTCTTTTCCAATTCTGACGGAGCTGGTGGTATTGCTCAACGTCATTTTACACAGCCGTATGAGTTTTGAGGGGATGCCAAATTCAGACATAGCGGCGTATAGGCAACTCCTTTTAGTGCTGTCAAAAGCGGCTTTAAAGTCGACAAATAGGTGGTGAGTGTCGATCCTTTTCTCGCGGGTCTTTTCCAAGATTTGGTGTATTGTGAATACCTGGTCTATGGTGGGTTTGCCAGGTCTAAAGCCACACTGATAAGGCCCAATCAGTTCATTGACGGTGGGCTTCAGTCTTTCACATAATACGCTCGATAAGACCTTGTAACCTATGCTTAGAAGGCTGATCCCGCGGTAGTTGGCGCGAATGGCGGGGTCACCTTTCTTGTGGATTGGGCAGAGCACACTTAAATTCCAGTCGTCGGGCATGCGTTCATCTGACCATATTCTGCACAACAGTTGATGCATGCACCTTATCAACTCCTCGCCGCCGTACTTGAATAGCTCAGCTGGCAGGCTGTCAGCTCCAGCGGCTTTGTTGTTTTTCAGCCGCGTTATTGCTATACGTACGTCGTCATAGTCAGGCGGTGGAGCGTCGACTCCGTCATCATGGACTGCGGACTCGGGTTCTTCTCCGCAACTTTCTGTGCTGCTACCATTTAGTAGGGCGGAAAAGTGTTTCCTCCACAATTGAAGTACGCTCTGAACATCAGTTACTAGGTCGCCATTATTGTTCTTGCAGGAGTACGCCCCGGTCTTTAAACCTTCCGTAAGTCGCCTAACTCTCTGGTAAAATTTTCTTCCTGTCTGCTAGCATTTCAAGCTCTTCGCACTCACGTATTTCGGCCGCTCTCTTCTTATTGCGGCAAATACGTCTCGCTTCCCTCTTCAGATCCCTACGGCGGTCCCACATAGCGCGCGTTGCGCCCGATCGCAGCGTGGCCCTGTAGGCGGCATCTTTTTTCTCTGCAGCTTACTGACACTCCTCATCGTACCAGTTGTTCTTCCGGGCTCGCTGAAATCCGACTACTTCTTCGGCGGCGGTACTTAATGAGCGGGAAATGTGGTTCCACTGCTCGCATATGTCGGTTTGTTGAAGAGTGCTCTCTGAGAGCAGGTGTGAGAGTCGAGTAGCGAAAGCGCTGGCTGTCTGTTGTGATTGCAGCTTTTCGACGTTAAGCTTTCCTTGCATATTTGGGCGCACATTTTTTGCTGCACAGAGGCGGGTGCGTATCTTGGCTGCAACAAGATAGTGGTCCGAGTCGATGTTTGGGCCTCGGAGTGTGCGTACGTCTGAAACACTGGAAGCGTGCCTTCCGTCTATCACAACATGATCGATTTCTCGTTTTTCGATCCGGAGACAGCCACGTACCTTGATGGATCTTTTTATGCTTGAACCTACGACTGAATACTACCATGTTTCGGGCCCGGCGAAGTCGATCAGCCTCAATCCGTTGTCGGACGTTTCGTCGTGGAGGCTGAATTTTCCGACGGTGGTTCCAAAGATCCCTTCCTTGCCCACCCTGGCATTGAAGTCGCCAAGCATGATTTTGATATCATGACGGGGGCAGCGCTCGTACGTGCACTCCAAGCGCTCATAGAAGAGATCCTTGGATACCTCATCCTTCTCTTCCGTCGGGGCATGGGCGCAGATGAGCGAGATGTTGAAAAATCTCGCTTTGATGCGGATTGTGGCTAGACGCTCGTCCACCGGGATGAACGACAGTACTCAGCGACGGAGTCTCTCTCCCACCACAAATCCAACTCCGAATTAGCGTCCCTTTACATGGCAGCTGTAGTCGACGTCGCAAGGCCCCCGACATTGCTTGCCTTGCCCCGTCCAACGCATTTCTTGGATGGCGGTGATTTCAGCTTTTGTCCTTACGAGGACATCAACCAGCCGGGCAGAGGCACCTTCCCCATTAAGGGTCCGGACATTCCAGGTGCATGCCCTCAAATCGTAGTCCTTTAAACGTTTGCCGTGGTCGTCATTATAAGGGGGGTCTCATCCGAGGCTTTGCCTTGCTGGAAGTGGTTTTTACGTGGCGGGTCCCAAGCCCAGCGCACAACCCATTTCTGGGACGCTAGCCGCTTGCTACGAGCAGACACCCGCTTGCAGCCGCACCTACTGGTGAACAGACGCTGCAGACTTCAGTGAGCCCTTAAACCGAATAAGTCGGAGTGGCCCCACCGAAGCTCCCTCTCTTTCTGCCGTGAGCCAAGGCTCCACTCGGATTGGTTACCGCATCTCGCACATGGGTTGCTCACGTTGCCCAGAGTGCGCTGGCTATCGGAGATCGAAAGTGAAATTCGTATTATGAGCTATGCAAGCGTGTCGAAATTTTTGTTGAGTATCGAATTTTCTGTCGAACAGAATTTTGCTTTCGTTGGTGTAGCGAAATGTTAGAAAATTTTAAAAATGTATGATTTTGCATTTGTTTTCTTACTTTTTGGCGGCTAGACACTAATTTTAAACAATTTATATTAATTTCAAACAGTTCTAACGTCGTGAATAGTAAACACGAAAGTCTGGTTTTACATATGAAAGAAAATCCCTATACGCTGTTGGCACGATCTCTGAAAACAAAATCATGGAGCTGTTTATAGTGGGGCTGTGCGATTAATTGATTACTCAAAATTTTAATTAATCATAAAGTAAATAACTCAATTATTCGATTAATTGGAAATTATGATTACTCAAAAGTTCAGTTACTCGAGTAATCAATATTTTTGATTAACCAAAAACAAAAATATTTGAGTAATTTGCTTTATGATTAATCAACATTTCGAGTAAAATGAGTAATCAACATTTCAACTCTTTACATATGTATAAAGTAGCTAAAGTTCCTTGATACTTTGAAAACAACGTTTCTGTTTTCAAAAATTAAAACAAAAAATTTTTTTCATATACAGAATGTAAAAAAGAAAATAAGCATTTTCCAAAGCAAACTCTTTTAACGAGCAAAATTATTTTTTTTGAGTAATCATATTTCAAGTAACTCGATTAATTATCGTTTTGAGTAATCAAAATCTTGATTACTCGAGTAATTGATTAACCGAATAATTGATTAACCAACTTGCTCGAGTAATCGAATAATCGCACAGCCCTAGTTTATAGTTTTAATATATTTTAAATAGATTTGGATCAAGGCGAATTAATATAAGGTGATAGCAGGAGTACAAACACAAAAATTTACATGTATTTTGTTTTTGCCTTTAAAGGCAATTGCGGCATAAACTGTAAAACTCTTAAAGAGTGTGTGTAGAAATTGAAACAAATTTTTTCAATTTGATATCAGCCCAGCAAACATTTGGAGTCATAAATGAGTCTTTAAGGAGTCCCATTGTGGAGCCTTTGTGCTCATAATGAGCTCATTTAAGAGTTCGAAATGAGGGTGTTTCCCTTCCTGCGAAGGTCGACCTATAAGAGCTTAAATTCATACATCAAAAGAGCCTCAATATGAGTCATATTGGACTCTTATTGGGCTCATATACGGCTCATTTTGAACTCTTTTTGAAGCTCTTAAATGACTCTCATTGGCCTCATAAATTTCTACTTTCGGAGTCTTATTTTATGTTGTTCTGTGACTCTTATTGGCTTTATTTTCAACTCTCTTAATGAACTTACTTTAGAGCCATGTTAGCAAGGAATTCATTTCAAATACTGTTACATATGTATATACATACCTCTGCGCATACATATATATGTACATATATTGCAGCATTCATGTAATAGCAGTTGCTGCAGCTAAATTTTGTTTATTTTTTCCTTCCTAATTATTATTCATATCTGTATAAACAAGTTTAGCACAAAGTGCTGGCTCATATCTTGGATCATATATGACTCCTAAAAGATTCATATAAGAATAAAAAAGAGTTTGTTTTTGAAACTCATATTTCTTACCTACCTAGGACTCCTTTCCGACTCATATATTCTGAGCGCTCAGAATATGTTTGCGGGGAGAAGCCGTGCGGCGAAACACATACACAAAGGCTGCGTTTCTTTATACATTCCGGATAATCCCATTTCACAGCCGGAATAAACAGAATGCTTTTGAAATATACGTTAACATATCATCAGGAACGTTCTAAAGAATAAGTAAACAAAAAAGTTTATTCCAAACGTTCAGAATGAATAAAGAATTTCAGCCAAAATCAGCTGAGCTAGTAACACCACCTTATATAAATTCGCCTTGATTTGGATCACAACATTTCTTAAATATATTGTATGTCAAAATATATTCGAAAGACTGCACTTAAACTCTCACGTTTTCTGCTCTTGGCCAGTTTTTTAAGCCCTCATTCTCTGACGAATCGTTCAACCAGAACTCCGTTGTGCTAATTCGAATTTTTTTTTTACTACGCTTCTATAAACTCACTTTCTTTTTTATTTCATTTTAATTTGCACAAATTTACATATGTATAAGCATTCTATTTAGTTTGCTCGATCTGTAAACAAAGCTTTTCAGTGGTGAAAAATATACTATTGTGAACAACCTAAACGAGCGAAATTCACAATAGCGCTATCCTTCATCGAATGAGCGCCATAATACCAAATGAAAATTCGTTCGATTAGCGCTTTCGAGCACAGTCGAAGATCGAATGCAACTCATAATAGGGGCCATAGTTTGGTGGCAAATACATATTTGTTTTGTTTCGATTTCACGCCCTCCTAGACAAACAGCATGGTGAAATTATACCAGGTGTAGTAATAAAACAGCTGTCTGGCTTTATTTTCTTAGCTTACTTGACATTCGGCTATCTTGTTGAAATTTGTTCAAGCAAATTTTCAAAAAGGATAGTGTCAAATCTTTCTTCTCGCTCTTATTACTACACCTGGTATAATTCCATTATGGGCAAACAGCTGATTTTGAAGATGTTTTCTCTCTTCCTCCTATTTCGATTCGATCGTAAAGGCGGATTCACCGTTCGTGTCCGAACAACTTTTTATTTGCTCTCAAAACATTTTTGCCGGATATTTTGTTCTGAAGCGAAAAACTGATGATATTGTTGCCTACATGCGATTTTGGACATCAAGTCCAAGGCGAATTTATATAAGGTGGTGTTACTAGATCATCTGATTTTGTGTATGTGTTTCGCCGCACGGCGTCTGATGCCAAATTAAAAAATTTTGTTTGAGTTTCTACACACACTCTAACAGATTTTGACTGTTTATGCCGCCGAAGAAAAAACAAAATACATGTAAATTTTTGTTTTTGTACTACTGCTATCACCTTATATTAATTCGCCTTGATCAAGTCGTTCGGTTAGAAAATCAAAATCAATTTGTTTCGAACAAAGAGTGTTCAGCAAATTTTTGTCGCGCTCTCAGTTAGACAAAGTGGGAAAGGAACGCGTAAAATTACTAACAAAAAATGTCCGGACACGAACGGTGAATCCGCCTTAACTCAGAATACCAAATTGGGATTTTTGCGGAGCGGAATGCGGGATCGTAATCGAAATGCATAATAGGGCTGATTATTTCATTTTCATGTTTTTATTATTTCATATAATTATTTCACGTTAATCTAATTTTTTAGACTTAAGTTTTGATTAAAAATAACAACACCAACTATAATTACATTAAACAAATAAATGTAATGATTGAGGGAGCAAACAAAATGTAAACAAATGTTTGCTGGCTGTTGGATTCGATTCCACGACCTCTCGGCTCGCTTAATCCGCAATATTGCCGTGTTGGGTACAATTTTGATCAGGTCCGTTAATCCGGATCAACTTTGCCATCTGTCAATGCTTTAGGCTAATTTACCATTTGCTTTCCCTTAAACAATAATTGTTGCGTATATTTTGTAAAGAGCGTGACAAAAAAATACGCGCAGATTCAATGAATAATAAAAAAAAAATGCGGCCTGTTCGATGCACGTAATAAAAACAGCAAAATTTGCAAGACTCTTGCAACTTCCCAATCGACAAAACGTTGCTAGAAATTCACACCGAACGTGATACTTTGACAATTCGTGGAACACTACGGTTGATATTGCAACTCGAACAAGCCCATGATTCGAATACTCAAGGATTGCTTGCTTTTGTTGTTGTTGTAGCAGCATATAAGTTCTCCAAAGAGTTTTTGGAGAATGTTGCTGGAGTGACAGTGCTTGGCCAAATATAAATCAGGGTCGTTCCGTTTGCGTAGACCCGACTGTCGTGGATACGATTGCTTGCTTTCTTTGTAGGTGGTGACAAAATCAACAAATTGCGAATACAAGTGTAGTGAACACCAAAGAAAGTGTACACTTTCTTGAAATAGAAAGTTCAAATTCGAAAATAAATGGTTATAAATAAAATTGTTGTTAGAACCAGATTGGAATCAACGCGCCTATCCCGGAAGCCTGCCTGTGGCGGACAAAAATTCTATACTGTTGCGATATCTGCTCTGAGAGATTTCACTGTACATGTAACGATTTGCGGCAAAGAAATATGTAAACATCAAAAGCGAAAGCGAAAGTTGTTGGACATTCTTAATCCCAAGCTTGGTATTAAAAACACTCAAAATTTTAATCCTTCCTTATATAAAATCTTATTAAACTGATGTCAGACAAATATTTACGGGCCAGAATTAAATAAACGCAAAAAGCATGTTTTTTCTGCGGCAATGCTTGGTAACTAAATCAATTCAAGACAAACGAGTTATATATTTGCAAATACGTAAAATAAAAAAATGTTGGGAAAACTTTGTTAAGCTCAAATCAGCGAGTTTAACATAGCAAAATTTTTTAATAATATATGTAAGTAGTTAATATGTGTAAGCGAAAACAAGAAATATGAAATATAAATTTAACGGGTACAACTCGATAATCTATTTAGTATTTATTACGTACTTATATGTACTTGCATGTATATATACATACGATATATATTTTTTAGAAAATATGCGGTTAAAGTTTTTTCTTTACGGTAGGCTAACTGCTTTAGCATAATAACCTTTCTAAATTCAGTGCTGTCGAAATAATTGCCACGTTCTATTATTATTTAAACCTTTTCCGTTTACTGGAATAATCGTTACAAATCTTATTAAAACTATGGTAAAACCATTTCCCACTACGCATACGCACCCAAGTAAATCGGATGAGATTTTTACTATAAGTCTAGGGAAGCATAGTTGTACATACATATATACATATGTACATACAAACAAATGAATAAAATATTATAAGCCTAATTAAAAAAAAAAGATTACAAACAAAAAATATATGCCTATGTATGCACCCAATTACTCGTATATAAATGCATATGTACATGCATAGAATCATTAACAGATCAACTTAATTTGTTTAAAATTAGAGAAAACGCATAGATGGAAAATTTTAGTACAATTATGGCGCCTATCAATTGAACAAACAACGCGAGTTTATTTTACATTAAACAATCGGATCTTACAATGCAATAACAACAAAAAAAAAAGAAAAACCTTTGGACGATTTTACTTACTTCTTTAGTTTTATAAAACATACGATTTTCCGTAATTTTCCCGTAAGAAATAGGTGCACGTTATAATGCCTTACCAGCATCTTACACTTCACCCGCTGGCCGTTACTACTTCCCTGCCGAATTTCCCTTACTTTAACAAGGGCATATTCGCCTTATAGTCCGGTCAATTTAGACATTCGAGGTTACAAAAATTCCCACCCAGCTGAAAATTGGTAGGATTGTTCAAAACACCATCATAAATGAAATCTAAAAAGTCCTCATCGATCCGATACCTGGAAAAAAGCTACTCTGGGGTTAAAGGTCACAAAAACGGGGTTTTCGCGATTTTCAGCAAAACGGTAAGTTTATCATAAAATTAGTTTAGACAAAAATTGTATATCAGATAATTATCTATAACAAATGTCTAAATACTTTTTGTCCTAAGAGCCACCGTTTCCGAGATATAACGATTGAAAAGTTGAAAGTTCGGGTGTTCGTGGCGTGTGAGTACCACGCTTTACTGGTCGTATTTCATAAAAAAATCTTTGCGCATTTCCATTTGACCACTCATATTTCGTATTTATCCATCGATTTTCTTCATCACTTAATTTTTTTTTTTGTAACAGAATGGTCTTTAGTACAAATGCCAAAATTTGGCACAGAACCCCGTTATTTTTTAAATTTTTCCTCTGTTAAAGTTTGATTTTTTTCATTTTTTCGTTAAAAAATAAAAAAAGCTGGAATGATTAATTAATTTGTCAGAAACTATAAGCCCTATCGGAAAGTGATGTATAAACGGTTTATGGAGAATTTCATTGGCTTTCATTTGCCTTATTTTGTATTAAGATTTTTAAATTGGTTCGTAAGATATACGTGATTAAAAGGAACACATTTTTGCTTTAAGCTGAATAACGGTAAAAATCGCGAAAACCCCGTTTTTGAGACATTTGACCCCGAGTAACTCTTTTTCTAGGTACCGGATCGATGAGGACTTTCTTGATTTCCTTTCTGATAGCGTTTTGAACAATCCTACCAATTTTCAGCTGGGTGGGAATTTTTGTAACTTCACTCCTATTTTTGGTCTAATTTGACCGGACTATTATGGAAGCAGATATTTGGAATTTACATTTGGTATCAGACATAACTGAGCCGTAAGGCGTAATCAGAGGTGTTCATTTTGTGCTTTACTAAGAGATGACATTGGTCGTGATGAGAACCAAGAAATAGTTAAAATTAGAGAACGACCGAACATCATTTTGGGCTGCTGGACCAAACCGAACCGTACTGTGACACTTTCGGATGCAACGGAAATGTATATCTCTCCCTCTTATTTCCGCATACAACATTACTATTGAGAGAGAATTATCGAAATGTGTTGAGTAGCGTTTTAAGGTTAAGGTGGTATTAGGTGTGTACTCAGGGTTGCCGTTTTGGGCTTTTCCTAACAAAATTTGTAGATTGTTTTCTCGTTGGTAGGATTGTAGGACGCTTAAAATTTTTGTAGCTTTCTTTGCTCATAAAACAGAAAACATCTCTAGCTTGTTGTAATGTGCCACTTTGTCAGCACTGTGAGTAGGCTTGCCAAATTTTGAGAATATCAATTTTACCCTCATTCATTATAAAACCTCGTTGCTTACTGGTATAGGCAGAATTTTACCAATTACCTTCGGCAATTCTCTGAACTAAAAAAAAGTTTTATTCAGTACGTATCTAATAGCAAGCGAACTTCAGTTGCGTTGATAGTTGCCAAAACGGTATTACAGATGGCAACTGACAACTGCAGTTGCTACAAAGTGTGTATACAGGCAACTACATTTTTATGGTTGCTGGGAAGGTTTTTGAAGCGTATTTAGGAGCGAAAATTGAAAAGTTTGTTATATATTTTACTTTTTAATAATTTGAACGATATTAACATTTTGCAATGCAGTTTGCTTTTACAGAATATGGTTAAAATAACAAAACAATAATTTGAAATTTTAGTTCCCGTGTAGTACGCCCTTTTTGGCGAAACAAAAGCGAACACTGTTTGCAAATGTTTTCCTTTATCAACTGAAGCACCTTTTTTAAAACTACCGACACACCAAGTTTTCCAAATTGTAGAATCGAAGAGGTTCGCAAGCTTTTTGTGAGCGGAGGGTTTGAAGTTGAACAAAGTGGTTCATCTGTTTATTAACGAATTATACTACAGCTTCTTTTGGAAGTCCTCAATGTGCTTTGAAAATGAACACAAACGATAATAAAAGAAAAACCTTGAAAGCATTGACTTTTGCTTACAGTGCACGCGGTAGCTCCAAAGGATTGGAATTATCCTTTAAATATCGCCTGATTGAGGCCGCGTTCATTCACTTCTCTTCCTCTTAAAAAATAATTGTGATGAACTCAGCTTTATTGCTGTCTTTTTTTTAAAGTCTTTTGTTTAATTTTACTCGCACAGCTTGTTTACAGCCACTTTCTGGTTGTCGAACTGTCAAATTTCGACTATCGATAACTCTACAGCAACTGACAACAGTTGCCATTCGTAATACAAATTTTCTTTCCAGTTGCGTTACCAGCTGGCAACCGAACCGTGGTTGCGGTGCTATCCGTAATCGACCCATAAATATCAAATAGTTGAATTGATGGATGTAAAGGCAGGTTTATAAAAGAGATATTTTTCTTTGAAATACAGTTGCGAATCGATAATAGTTTCAACAGTGACAAGGTTGTTAAAATATTTTAAATTGCACTAGAAGAGCGATTAAAAAAAGAAAACTACTTATTGTTAGTCATATTTCCAGTAAATCGGAAAATCTCAAAGTTTTTAACCGCAGCTCGAAGGAATTAATGTTAAACCCGCAGCGCGCAGATTTTGTCCCAAGACCGGAGGCTCCTGGACCCGGACATTTTGCAAGCCCAACCGTGAGGCTTATTTTTTATATATCGTTACCTAAATGTGAAAAGATGCCAAGTCCATTTTTTTTAATTGTTCAGGAGAGACGAAAAATCGATGTAGTTTCATTTATTTTCATTATCGATGTGCATTATCTTTCATTCTGCAGCACAAATTATTTAAATTAAAAAAAGTGGTTGGTAGGTTTTTGAGGCAGCTCTTGGTAGGAAAACAAAAGTTTTTCAGTGGCAACCCTGTGTGTACTCGTATTGAGCGGACGCAATTATCCAGCAGCAAAAATTCTGAGAATTTAGCAGCATTCGCTCTCAAAGAGACAAAATATCCACAGAAGTATGTACGAGAACACAATATTTGCAAAAACTTGCAATTAACACTTTTGGTTGAAAAAAAAACCTTTTTAAAATATAAATTAATTATGTATATCGGAAGGAATAAGTTATTTTTTGACGCATTCAAAAATAAGAGAACTCTCCTCCAAACACCCGTCATTGATAAAAAAAACAATAATAGATATACCTACAATTTTACCTTTAAAATTATAAAATTTTATTTTCAACAATTAACATACCAAAACTGACAACTTCAGCAAAAAACCTTTCAGTATGCTGCATACACCAAAGTAAACAAACTGGAGACTAATAGTAAATTAACTAAAAACAAACTCAACAAAGTTGCGCTTAATAAATTTACTTTAGTTTTCGTTGTATACTAGCATTAATAATAAAATTTGCAATAAATAATTCAAAAAAGCCATATTTTCTTTTCTTTATTTGCAAACATATGTTTGTGATCAGCTGATTTTCTTACTTGCAAGTTTTTGCTAGTAAAAATTTTTCCAGCAGAAATTCGCAGCTCTCTATCACATTTTGCACTCTCAATTTTCCCTACTTTGCGGAACGAAAGATGCAGTTAAAATATGCATTAATAGTGTTAATAGGCTCTTAATGCCTTCTCTGCCTCTTAATTCGCTTCGCCAGATTCATTCGCTTCGCAAGTGTGGCGCAGGTGCACTCTTGTTCAATATTCGGTCGAAACTCTAACCTAGCGATATGTACGAGTAACATTTCCAGACATAGACAGGCCAAGTTCTTGAGCTAACCCTTCAATACATAGATAGTATATTAATCCATTAAATAAAATTTCCAGGCTATTCGCTGGGTACTAACACATTCGACAACGATTTTAAATGCACTGAATAGGTGTCATCGTCCAACACTTAGTAATAAAGAACTCGCCTACCAAGGCCTTTTAGCATTCA
>NW_023458560.1:8966727-8979577 GCF_013731165.1 Rhagoletis pomonella | reverse complement strand
TAAGAAAACCGAAGGTATCGGGAATGATGGGTTAGGGAATCTCATTAGCGACAAAAAAGATCTTTCCAGGTTCCAAGTACCTAACTAAAGAACTATCATTAGCTCATAAAAAATCAAAAGATATTTTGATTTGTTTGTGGAGATTTCACTAAAAATATTCTACCTTTTTCTTTGGCACTGTACCCGCCTAAGCGATTTTGGCCGAGTTCAATAAAGCACCCCAGTAGTTTCTCTTCTGTGTTCTACACTTGTCTTTCCATCGCAGTAGATCCTTGCTCTTCCTCTACTACCACCAGTGGGATCCGAGTTGAATACTTTCGCCAAGCTAGCGGAGCCGCTGTATTTTGTTTGGCTGCACTATTTCCATGTCGTTGTACAGCTCATTGTTCCATCGTCTGGGTACTCGCCGTCGACTACGCGTAGAGGTCCGTAAATCTTCCGCAAAATCTATCTCCCGACTACTCCAAGAGCCACCTCATTGGAAGTTTTCATTGTCCAAGCTTCTGCGCCTTATACCAGAACGAACATTATGAGTGACTTATAGAGTATAATTTTTAAACGTTGAGCAAGGACTTTACTTTTCAATTGCCTACTCAATCCAAAGTATCACTTGTTGGCAAGAGTGATTCTGCGTTGAACCTCGATGCTGTCATTATTATCGGTGTAAATGCTGGCTCCCAAGTAAAGGATATTCGCTACTTTCTCGAACTGCATACTGAAAACTATTCTAGAAAATCTGATTAAAATGTTTCAAATTGTGTTGAACATTTATTCAAATTCGTCGAATTTTTATAAATGGTCTACAAATTTCGAAATTGTGGTTTACATGTTTTTTTTTTTAGATAGCAAAGGTGTTCTTACATGATATGTATGTGCATCTGTAAATGTGACTTTTTTCAATACATATGTAATTGCGTATGTCTCTCAAATTTACAGTCTTTATTTAACTATTTAAAAATACGTTCTCTGAAAACGAAATAAACTAAACTCAGAAACTTAAGAGAACAAAGACAAAACCAATTGCAAAATTTTTATTATTTTTATATGAAAATATAACTTAGGGTGTTCTTACACGATATGTATTTGCATGTGTATATGCCAATTTTTACATATGGAAATGCCAACATATCGTGTAAAGGCATATACACATGCAAATACATATCGCGTAAGAACACCCTAAGTTATATTTTCATATAAAAATTTTGCAATTTGTTTTCTCTTTGTTTTGTTTTAAATAAAACTGTATTCAGCTGTATTTATTATAAAAAATAAATTGTAGGTTCGGTTTCGATGCTTTAGAAATGTCCCGATTTTTGGCCACAGAAATATGGTCACCGTACCTATAATACAACATCAAGATAGCAAAGATTTCACAACAAAAAAGGATTGGCGATCAGGCTTTTGTAATTTGTCTGCACTAAAGGTGTTTCTAAATTTATAGAAGTTTGTTGGTGTTCCTTGATTCTTCCAGAAGGGTGAGATGATGAATTTTTGAACGAGATTTCTTGTCAAATTTGAGACAACCCGGATTCGGCCCCCTTCAGTGAGATTTTATTTCGGGGAAAGTGAAGTCTAAAAGAAGGGATTGTGAATAAAAGTTATTTTTAGACTTTGAAATGAAAAACTTGTAGAGAAACCAGTTAAACATTAAAACACAACCGACTTCATGTCTCATATAACAATTTAGGAGTAACGTTAATTTCTTCTTTTTTCAATGATATGATCTAAACAAAATAAGAATGGAACCAACCTTGGGGTAATACCTTTCCGATAAAAAAAGATTTATCAAAATCGGTGCACGTGGTCCATAGTTATGCGGTAACATATGTACATACAAAAAAAATATTCCTACGAATTGAAGTCGGCCAAAAATATTCCATTGGGGTAGTTTCTCATTGTACAGCACTTTTTCTATCAAACACCCCTTTCAATTTTGCTTTTATTTTTTCTGGAGATTTTTCGGGTTATTTGCCTTTTTTTATTTGGAACCGCTCGATACTTTTTCCTCTCCCATTTTTTGTTATTTCCGAATAAGTTTTTGAAAGTTCTTTGCTTTTCTTGCTCTTGCTAAACTCCAGTTTAAATAATTACTTTATCAGTATTTAAAACAAATTTAAAATTGAAATAAGTTAATACCTAATTGTAAGTAATTGATTCGTACTATATTTGCAACACATTAAAAATAAAATAAAACTTAATAAAATAGCGCAAATTAAAACAAAAAGACTGCAGTGCAGAATTGAATAAAAAAATGAAAGAAAACTATAAAAAAAAGTAAGTAAAAATACATACATATACATAAATACGTGCATATTCTACTATTAATCACTGCTGAATGAGATCGCTTCTAAAGTTTGAATGCAGCCATTTACTAAAATTATATTATTTACCTGTGCTGTACTTAAATTTACCAGCCACCAGTTTTGTGTATTGAATAAATATACACATACTTGCATACAGAAATTGCAATGTACATACATGTATGCATACATTCATACATACTGATTATAAATTTATGTTCAATAACGGAAATATGTACTTAATTATAGAAAATTTGCGAGCAGAGATATTCGTGTGAATTAAATATTTAACAAGCTACATCCAAAAACGCATAAAATATATACATATGTATATGTAAAACATCCATACATATAAATAAATACAAACACATGTACATACATTTTTATTTATGTATGTGCATTTAATGTATGTAAAATAATTTATACAATACAATAAATAAATGAGAACTTGTATAAACATGTACGATTATGCTTACATTAAATTAGTTACACATGTAATGTTTTTCTTTAAAATTTTTATATACACACGTTTACATAAAAGTATGTACATACATATGCGTGAATAGGCGACACACGTTTAATTCAAATTCATAAACGAACTTGCATAGTTTCATACGTAGATATATACACATATAAAAATACTTTCTTCCCACTAGGAAGATAGGTAAGCACCTTACGAGGTAATCCATGTTTTATTTCAGCTTTTAGTACCAAAATTGTCATCATGACTAATGTGACCAACCGTACTTCTTTCGGAAGTACAATACTTCTTTTTTCGCTCTTGTACTTCGTACTTCGAAGTACGGTCAAATGAACTTCTTTGCGATATTTTGTACTTCAGGAGGGAGATTCTGCAACCAGTTAGCGACAATTTTCGGGCCGCTTCGCACTTTTTGACGCATGATATAAATGATTTTGCGTCAAAAAGTGCGATAGCGATTCGAAAATTGTCGCTAACTGGTTACAGAACCTCCCCCCCAGATCCGGTTCTTTTCCGATCTTCTGGACGATCGTCACATGGGCTGCGCGATAAATTCGTCCAAACCATTAAAGTCGCCGGGGACCAATGGCATCATACCTGCGCAGCTGGAAGGAGCTCTGAAGGTGTCATGCAATTGGTTGGATCCTATTTATGCGAACTGCGTGAGGACCGGGTACATCCAAAGGTTTGGAGGGTAGTCAGTGTTGCGTTCATCCCGAAGGCCGGTAAAGGCTATTATGTTTCCTCTAGGGATTTTAGGCCTATCAGTCTCTTCGTTTTTGCTAAAACCGCTTTTGCTAAAAACGCTGGAGAGACTGAGACTGGAGAGGCAATAGTCAAGTATATTCATAATCTGGGGGTTGAAACCAATATAATAAGGCTTTTCTACAGCTTACTTCGTGACATAACTGTCGGCGGAGTGGGGGGCGTATACACACTATGCAGAGTCAGTAGGAGCACTCCAAAAGGTGACGTTCTCTCTCCCCTGCTCTAGATTGCGATTGTAAGCAACCTTCTGGATTAACTGGAAAAAGTGAGCTGTCGGGTGATCGCCTATGTAGATGATGTGGAGCTTTTGGTTAGGGGCCGATTTCTATACACCCTTTATGATCTGGCTTAAGGTTACCTGAAACAGGTAACTAGGTGGGCGATCAACGACGGATGTCGTGGAAGCCTAAAATTGAGGAAAGGTTAGGAAAGGTGTCCGTTGCCTTGTACTGCTACAGGGAAGCTATCGGTAAAAGGTGGGGTCTCTCGCCCAAATTAATTCATTAGCTCTAGAAAACCAGAGCCTATATTGTTTCAAGGAGCCGTCGTGTGGTGGAACTAACTAGAGAAGGCTACACTTGTAAAACAAGAATTGGCGGGGCATTAGGAACCACACCTACACTGGCATATGTTGAACACGCCGCCTACGGATATTATAGACGGAATTGTCGCAGCACGAACAGCTATTAGGCTAAAGGAAACCGGGTTATTTTGTGACATAAAAAAGGAAAAGAAGACGTTTATCTGCTGCAGCAAATGTTTTTATAGGCCACTTTAAATCATACTACTTCTCAAGACCTAGTGATGGGGGTTTTGACAGGCGGTTAGACTAGGAATTTGAACTGATCCTTTTTATCAGCTGTCAAGAGGAAGATGAAGTGGAATCAACTCCACACTTTCTTTTAGACTGTCCAACCTTCGCGAGGTTAAGATGAAAGCATTTTGACTCGCACTTCTGAACAAACACTGAGCTCTCAGTTATCGAAATTAGCCGCATTCGCGATTTCGTAATCGGCTCGCAGCGTTAACTTAACCTAACCAAAGCTGTACTTCTTTGAGCCATGAAATAGTTGGTCACATTAATCATGACCAATGTCATCTACTAGTAAAGCACAAAATGAACACTTCCGTAAGGTGCTATTTCCCAGTGGGTTAATACATGTACGTACATATGTATGTACATGCATACAAACATGTGCATAAATACATATAAACATAAATAAATTGCAATGAAAAATGTATTAACTAAATGATGTTCAAGGTTTTGAATACAAGAAATTATGCTGAAAACGTTTACATATGTAATTGAGAAATTGTTTGAATGAAATACATATATAAGAACATACATACATACATAATAAATAAACTAAATAAATCTTCATTACTTTATCATAGACAAATACCTAAAACAAAATTTTTGAATTTATTTCATATAAGAACCCAAGAAACATTTAGGTTTGAGCTCAACTGGATGTTTTGTTAAGAGCTAAGTTATTTCCCAAATCTACAACCTTGTTTCTCAACAAGAATCATAGCGTCCTCAACAAGAAGGGCATTTTTCTTTGTATGACAATAAGGGCCAGTTTTTTAAAGCACGGCTGTGGTTTAAACTTAGTTTAAACGCTCGAGCTGGCTCGTTTAAACTAAGATTAGTCGATCAGATGTCAGCCAGCTGTTCAATTTAAACGCAGTTTACGTGATCTAAGTTTAAACTGGCACTGAAAAACTAGCCCTAAGACTGTTTCTCAAGTTGGGAAAAAGTTAGTTCTCAATTTGAAATCCAATGTGATCCTCCAATTGATCTCAAAATTATCATTGGAAAGGAAAATTCATTAAATTTACACGCTATTTGCAACTTTTTATTCAGATTTTCTAGAAAATTTATTTAGTGGAAGGTGTTGCTCATTTTCTCCATACAAAAAATAATTAATGAATATACTTCGTATGGAAGAACTTGCGTGAAAAAAATTACAAAAAATCAACGCGATTTTCTAGCAACTTCAAGCTTGCACTATGTTATACTAAATTTGAATGGACTACAAAACTGCATACTTGGAATTTTTCTAAAAAATGTGAATAAAAAGTTGCAAATTAGAGTCCAAATTTAATGAAGTTTCCTGAGTTTTGCACAAACTTTAGAGATTTTATTATTATGTTTTCTGGCGTAGAATGAACAATATTTTTATAAAAAAATATCGAAAATAAATTAGAATAAAAAGCTTTGCATATATTGCGAAAAATTCACTGTGCCAATAATTCTGTTCGGTATTGTATGTAGATAAATTTGAAAATTCTTTAATTTTTTTATTCCTTTTATAATAGTTAAATAAATATAGTATTACACAGTAAAAGGACAAACTTTACTTTAAGGACCATTGATTTTAGGGGTGAAATTGGTACCGTTGGAAAGCTGGAGTCCCACTTACTACGCAGAATTCCTTTTTGTGTTGTCAGAAAAGATAGGCGTAACTTCCTTCTGTGTAAGCATCCTTCGGTCGCGCTTAGGGATTATAGCCCTTACTACGCAGAATTCTCCTTTTTGTGTTGACCCGTAGAAAAGCAATTCCCCTCTTCTCTTTTCAAGAGTAATAACATTTATTGTGCAAATGAATATTGAAGGTGGAGGTCATAACCTGAATATCAAATATACATATGTACATACACATACATAAGTTTGGCTAACCACGGCCAATTTTTTTCTAGCTAAATTGGCGATATTTAGTGTTTGTGCGAAACATTTGCTCTTAGAAGGCATAAAATCTCAACTCCCCATAAGTGTAAAACTCAGAATAGAACAAAAGAATTGAAAGCACACTTAATTTTCTTTACATTGACGTTCTTCTCTTTCGTTTACTTTATTTTTCATTTTGTACCATGATAAAAACATTAGAAGGTAAAATCATTCTCTCAATTCGTCGGCCATGATTTCTTTCCGACGTTTGCAAACATTTTAAAATCTTATAAAATGGAAAATAAAAAAAATTAAATTGTTCACAATTGCTGTTGTTTGAGATTAAAAATGAGAATGGGTGTGTGAGCTTGAGTTCGAATTTTAAAATTAATAGTAATAGCCCCCCCAAATTCGGGCGAATGCATTAAAGACATATTTGCAGATAAATATTAAGCATTTAAACTTAAGTAAAAAAGTAAGTGCACCTGGGCCACAATGGAGAAGTGAAACTTACGTTACATATCTATTTTGTCTCATAACCAATATACATACATATGTACATACATCTGCTTTTGCTTAAGGTTATATTTCTTCTCTTTTTTCTATCTTGATCTCTACCTCTACCGCTCTTCGTTCTAATTACATTTATGTTATTATGTTTACCTTTATCTTCATTTTTATCTTTATACTCTATCGATAACAAAACCGATAGTAACATCCAATAAAATATCGACAACAAAACCGATAAAAATATCGATAACAGAATCGATGAAAAATTCTATAAAAATGTCGTCAGCAAAATCGATAACAATATTGGTATCAAAATAGATAACAAAATCGATAGAAATATCTATACCGAAATCGATAAAAATATCGATAAAAAACTTTATTAATAATCGATAACAAAAATCGATTAGAAAATCGATAAAAAAACCGATAACAAAGTCGATAACAAAACAGATAAAACAGACAAAAAATCTACGAATAATGTATAACAGAGTCGATAACAAAACAAATAACAAAATCTGTAAATAATCGATAACAAAATCGGGAAATAATCGATTCAAAAATCTATAAAAATATCGATACCAAATTCGATATAAATATCGATAACAATATCGATAACAAAACCAATAACAATATCGATAGCAAAATCGATAAAATTTTCGATAGCAAAATCGATAACGAAACCGACAAAAATATCGATTATTATATCGTTAAGTCCCGAGAACCCCGAAATTCTCTAAAATCCCAAAATAGTTCCCAGATTGAGTCTCTGTGTCTCTATGTATATCCTTTTCTCTATAATTACCCTAATTTTAATCTTTTTTTCCTCTACCTTCATCTTTACTTTTACCGGTATCCTTATCCTCATCGTTTTTTGTACAGTTATCTTTGTTTTTACTGTAACGAAGCATTTTTGCTAGCCCCGATGCTTGTTCTAAAATGCTGGGGTGTACTCGCCGTGTCCAGGGTTCGTTACAATAAATTTGTAGCTTCGGGGCTCTGGTAAATCGTACTTTATTATTTAATTTTCCTTAATTTCTATAAAAAGAACGTATAACAATTTGAAACATTCAGTAGCGTCACTTGCAGTGGCTGGGTAACGGCTCCTTTTTCCGTTATGAGCCCGTTAGGCTGTAGTGGCGTGGCTTTAGTACTGGTGGGCAGCGCTCTGCTGACGCCGCTGAGTGGCGCGCTGCTAACGTCTATAAGTAGTGTTCTGGCCGCGTCGGTATGTAGCGTTCTTGCAAGGTGGGTTGCGCTCACGATTGAGAGAATACAAAGGTTGCGCCGATCTCGGACCGCTATTCCTCTCTTAACGAATTTGACAGAATCGTGGTTTGCATGACGTCACACTTGTGCAACTTGTTTACGTTTTCCTTGCAACATTTTTTCTTCTTCTTCCATTCTTGCTCACGTTTTGGCATTTCTCTCTCGCAATTGCACCAGTGTGACGTCACACAAAAGTTATTCTCAAAAATCCTCTCTGATCGGCGCAATCTTGTATTCTATCATTCTTGGGTTGCGCTCTGGTCGTGCCGGTGAGTGGCGCTCCAACACCGTCGGCGAGTGGCGCTCTGATGACGCCGGTGATTATCGCTTCGGTGGCGGCGTGCCGGTGAGCGGCGTTTTAACAACGCTGGTGGGTAGCGCAATAGCGACGCCGGTATGTGGCGACCTTTTAATGCGGAGAGTAGCGCTCTGATCACGCCGATGTGTAGCGCCCCGGTGACGCCGGAGAGGAGCGTTCTAGTGGCGCCGATGAATGGCGCTGTTGACGCCACCATGCTGACGGCGGTAAGAAGCGCTATTGTAGGCGCTGTCGACGTCCCTCTGCTAACGGTGGTGCTGACAGCGCGCGAGCGGGTGTCGCCCGTACGCGGTTCCACGAGAGGCTGTGGTGAGAGCGTGTGTAGCTTGTGGCGCTGCCACTGGGAAGTTGATGTCCAGCCCGACGCTCAAGCCGGTGCAGAAGAAATTACCTTACCAGCAGCTGTTGCAGAAGTGGAATCAAGCCCGACACTCGAGCCGGCGCAGATGAAGTCACTTCTTGCCAGTAGCCATTTCTTCACGACCACAGTCTCGTGCTCACTGCCTGTTGATCGGCTGTGTTTTATCTTTAATAGGCTGTGTGCTTGATGTTGCGTGGTCGCGCAGCTACATGTTGCTGTGTGATGTTGCGTGCATGGCACCGAAGATGCTGTCGGGTGTTGCCATGGCTCGTGTTGCTATGACTTATGTTCAGTGTTGCCGCGAATCATTTTTAGTGGGACCCAAATTCCTTTAAAAAAGGGCTAAAAAAGAGCTAAAAAAATTCTTGTGGCTAAAAATGGTAACTAAAATTTTTTACTACATATACATATAAAACTATACACGAAGACATTTTCAATAAGTAATGGCATAGAAAAACAATGAACTCTGGACAAAAGCTAATATTTTATCCAACCAAAAACCTTTTTGTATAAAAAGGGAAATATACGACACACGCTTGCTGGCACCATCAAGTGATTGGCTCAAAGCACATAACTTACCAGCATGCTGGTACAATATTTATTTCTTTACAAATGAGGACGAGGAAAGATCGAAATGGTTAGAGCCGAAATTTCATAATTTTTCTACCATTTTCTTAAACATTGTTTTTTTTTTAATTCACAACTGCAATATCAAGAACTTAATCTTCCACAAACACGGCTTTGACTCATATAGTGCAAGAAATTTCCGCCGAAATATTTTTTACTTAGAAAATTGAGCTAATTTCACCACTCACGACACCAGCTGGTACAATCATAAAATTTTCAAATAGTTTTTGAAGTCGCAGCAGCAGCTGGTACAATCACATCACAAGAACATACACGGTCAATCGACTTGATGGGCCATTTAACAAATTAAGCGTATTAAGGGCCGTAAACTTATCTATTTTAAACTATAGTTAAATAGTTAATAGATAAGTTAACAGCCCTAATACTTCTACAGTATGTATGTATAAAAACGTAAGGAACATACAATACATATAGTATGTATATGTATCAGTCTTTCTTAGTTTAAATTAAGGAAATATACAACTTTTTCATGCCAAGTATGAATAAATTCTCCAAAGGGCTAAAAAAAGGGCTAGGGGCAATTTTAAATTTAAAGTATGTGGTAGCTAAATCTAGCCACCAAAGGGCTAAAACGGCAAGACTGCTTGTGTTGCTTGACTGGCTGTTGCGTGATGTCATATTGCTGGTTTATGTGTGGCTGGTTGTTTTGATGGCGGGTATTTGTGTGGGCCAAATTCCTCAGGGATATTTCGTCCTCACACTCCCCACCAACTTCGGTTATCTTATGCCCCGCTGGTCCTCGGGTAGGTGTGTGCGACGGCTGTGCGTGTGTCGACTACCGGTGTGGTAGCGGTAGGTGCCGTCGGGGCGCGCGTAGTACTGACGATGGCGTGCGCGGCGGAAACTGGTGCGGTAGCCGTAGGCGCGTGGGATGGCTTCCGTATGGGCTACGGGCGCTTGTTGCCTTGCTTGCGTGTAGCGTCGACTGCGGTGTATGCGTTGACCACACACATGGCTGCAGCACGGCATGCGGTGGCAGTGTGCGTTGATTGCGCGCGTGGAGGCCGTACAAGCGGTGGGTATGCGTCTGGCGGTTGCTTGTGCTTGATTTTCCTAAGACTTTTGCTTTTCGCGCCGATCGGTGAGCTATTGCTGGGTTTTTTTTTTGCTGGGTTTGCTCTCTGATCTTTAGCTTTGTCATTATTTCTCTGCTTGTATTCTTTAATGTGCCCCATACTTTTTTTATCATTCAACATATGTTCAATGATATTTTCCGTACTCAGGACCTCTTGAGTCAAAGTATTTAATCTCTCTCTTTCTAATGAAAACGAAGGGCACTCGAAAAGTACATGTTCAGCGGTTTCCGGGAGATTTTCACATGTATTACATGCCGTCGAGTCATCGTGACCATAATAGTGCAGGTACTGTCGAAAGCAGCCATGGCCACTAAGCAATTGAGTCATATAAAAATCAACTTCGCCATGCGATCTGTATAGCCAAGCTTCGATGCTCGGAATGAGTCGGAAAGTCCAGCACCCAGAGGAAGACGAGGCCCAGCGTTGCTGCCATAGTGATAGGCTTATTTGGCGTTCGGCCGCGATCTCGGGTTTTGAGAGGGCTCTGCCTTTTGTTCGGGCCGTCATATAGGTACGCCGGATTTCGTTAGCCAAAAAATCGGCAGGCATAATACCAGCTATGACGCAGGCTGCATCATGCAAAACTGTCCGGAAAGCGCTGCAAACGCGCAGGGCACTAACACGGAAAACAGAGTTTACAAGCTTAGCATAGGACTTTTGCTGCAGTGCATGACCCCAGGCGGGGGCCGCGTACATTATAACTGATTCAGTAACTTTTGTTAGCAGTTTTCTGCGGTTTTGACCTGGACCGCCTACATTTGTCATCAGTCTAGTTAACGCGCTTTGAACTTTTTCCGCTTTTGTACTTACCATTTCAATGTGAACTTTGTAAGATAACCTTGCATCAATCATTACGCCTAGATACCTCACTGCTGGTAATGTATCAAAGACATTTCCGTTTATATTCAAGGTTGCGGTCTCTTTTTTCTTCCTACTTGTTATGAGTACACCGTCTGTTTTCTCGATTGCTAAGTTCAGCTCCCTCGCTGTAAGCCAGTCGATGACTATTTTGGAAGCATTTGTTGTGGCCATTTGCACCCTATTTATGTCTTTAGCCACAACCACCAAAGCGATGTCATCGGCATAGCCAATTATTTTAACTCCCTTTGGAATGGGTAGACGCAATACGCCATCGTAGGCTATGTTCCACAAAAGTGGGCCAAGGACGGAACCTTGGGGAACTCCTCTGGAGACTCTAGAGCTTACTTTGCCTCTTTCCGTGTTGTAGGACAAAACTCTATTAGATAGATAACTATTAATTATATTAATTAAATACTGTGGTGTATGAATAATTTTTAACGCATTTATAATGTGCGACCAGCTCAACGAGTTAAAAGCATTTTTTACATCTAGGGTGACTACAGCACAATATTCCTTGGACCCATTTTTCCAACGCTTACCCTTAATAGCTTCTTCAGCAATGTCGGTAACGCTGCGTATAGCATCGACAGTTGACCTACCCTTTCGAAACCCGAATTGAGTGTCTGACAGACATTCTTTGGTATCGATATGCTGCCACAAGCGATTGCAAACGATGCGTTCGAGTAACTTACCTAAGGAATCAATCATACATAGCGGTCTATAAGAACTAGGTTCACCTTGTGGTTTATTGGGCTTTGGAAGTAAGACTAATCTTTGCTTCTTCCATTTATTCGGGAATACTCCGCTACGAAGACAGGAGTCGAACACTTCTAAAAACGCTGACGGAGAGTCGTCAACTGCAGTTTTAATAGCAATGTTGCGAATACCATCAGGACCTGGAGATTTATTGTTCTTTAGCCGTTTGGCCGCGCATTTGATTTCATTAGGCTCAAGTGGCGGATAGTAAACATTTGTATGTGTTTCACTTGGTACAGGCCCTGGGCTAGTTTCCGCTTTCGGGAACAGTGTTTCTACTATTTTTTTAAGTAGTACCGGGCAAGTAGGTGTCTGCATTTGGCTACTGTTGAATTTTTTCATAACGACTTTGTAGGCACCGCCCCACGGGTATTCATCAATTTCGTTACACAAGTCTTTAAAACACGCTTTCTTGCTATTTTAATTGCAACCTTTAACCGTTTCCGTGAAGATTTAAAATGGTCTCTTTGGGCGTCCGTTCTTATTCGCTGACATTTTCTTCTGGCTTTATTGCATTCAGATCGAAGATCAGCTATTTCCGGTGTCCACCAGTAAACCCGCTTTCTTGTAATTTTGTTGCCCTTTTTGCTCATTGACGCATCGCATGCCCTGATAACAGCTTTTGAGAGCTCTTCTGAAAGAGCTTCCGCATTATCTGGTGTTTCACTAACGTCTCTGATACCATCCAGTACTAGTTTAAACATATTTGGATCGAACGATTCTTTATACCATCCTTTACCATACTTTTTGAAACATCTGCTAGAAGGGTTTCTTACATCACAGATTTCAATTAAAATCGCTAAATGATCACTCTGAGTATAAATGTCACTAAT
>NW_023458560.1:8958895-8966627 GCF_013731165.1 Rhagoletis pomonella | reverse complement strand
CGATGTCAATGTCTTCCTCTATAACGGTTTGACAGAGTAGCTCCTGGGCAGCTGAACAGTGGTTAAGATTTAATTGTAGAAGCTTCATACTTTAGCCTTTAATGCACGCTGATAGAATGGGCACTGCTTACCACCTGCATAATGGGCTTCATTGGCTTGACCACTAGATTTGCAGAGCACGCAAGCGGCTTCCTTGCTACACTGTTTAACATTGTGGCCTTTCTCCCCGCATTTAAAGCAGCAACCGCTGCGATCCTCATTTTTGCAGGTCCGCGCTTGGTGCCCAAAATCTAAACACCTATAGTATCTGCAGAGAGGAGTTTTTTCACGGATACGGCAAACTGACCAACCAATCCTAATTTTTTGGCACGTTAAAATCTTCTGCGCGATAAGCTGTGGGACAGATAGTGAAGCTATCTGTGTGCCTGGGTATCCCTTTCGGATGGTTTTGACCCAGTTTACATCGAAATCATCAATTGCCGATATTTGTTCAGTTATACACTTAGCTACATCTTCCTTGGTCGTGATCTCATCCATATCATGTATCTGAAGCGTGGTCAAATTGGACAGGGCCTTAATCTCCGCCACATTTCCCAGTATCTTTTGTACGCTTGCCTTGAATAACTGCGTATTTTCATCATACGCGTGCTTAAGCTCAAGTAGTATTTCACCTTTGGCCGTTTTGCGCACTCTTTTTACTTGTTCTCCGAGCTTGTTTAAATCAGCAGAGCCTTTTACAGTCCTTAGAATGTCGCTATAAGACATGCCTTCCTTTTAAGCTTTGAGCTTTAGCTTTCGTTGGATTGTGTCCCGGCTAAAAGCTCTAATCAGAACTTTATGTATATGATGAAGTTTTGACGTATGTCAAAATTATCCAATGATTTGATTGGCGCCAAAACTTAGTAAAAAGCTTTTGCTTATTAAATATTACCCAAATAAGGATTTATTACTTTTCAAGAAAAATGCAAATTTCATACCTGAGTGGCCTCGATTTTCTAACAATGGCACTGGCACCATCTTCACACCCTTCTATTTACCTTCTCTGGCAATTTTCACTGCGTAAATCACACTGTAAATAAAATTTTTTTCGAGGGAAAAACAATAGCTTACGTCCGCACTGCACTCCGCGTATGTACCATGTGTCAGCTATTGCTGGGTGTTACCAGCGGTCCGCTATCCTCTGTGATGCGCGCTACGGTATGCGTCATTAAGGCATGCTGTGTAGGTATTTTGGTTAGTACGATATGGTGGCCGCCACAGGAAACCGTCGTCCCAATGCTGCCTAGCGCGTCCAGACCAAGTATGACATCATCAACTGCGCCGGGTATGACATTCAGTACTGCGTGGCGGTATGACTTTCCGATGCGAATTTCAGCTCTTACGGCTTCGAATATCTTGCTGATGGTGCCATTGGCCATGAATACCTCGATGTCCACGGTTATCTTCTCCCCGTTCCCAGAGCTTATGATGCGTTCCGCTAAGTTGGCTGATACGAAACTTTTTGAGGCGCCTGTGTCGATGACGGCCTCCGCCAATTCCCCTCCAAGTTGTATTGGGGCGTAGATCCGGCGATGTTCTTGGCGCATGGTCGCTGGGTTTTCAACGCTGGATTTTGCGAATTCACCGCGTTTTGTCCTTGGTGGAGCTGTCCGGTCATACGCTTGGCGTTGGTGACAGCACCCGCACATCGGCTCGGCCGCACTCCCAGCAAAATAGCTTTCGCGCGTTACGGCATCTCCTAGCGTAATGTCCTTCTTGACCACACCTTCTGCATACGTTACTTGGATTAGCCTGGGTCGGGGGTGGTTGATGGCGCTGTAGGTTCATCGCTGCCTTCTGCGATGGAACTGGATGCCGTTGGGCCGAACGCTCCGATGGATGTTGATGAGATGATCTGTCCGACCGTGTAGGCGGCGCTTCAGGGTTATCGCCCACAACGTGACTCGTGACTTCACGTCGGGGCGTTTCCGGCGTTCGGCGTTAGTTTTCGAGAATGCCCTCGTATTCTTTAGCGAGTGTGAGGAGTGCCGCCAGGGTATCAAAGTCTCGTCATCGAA
The DNA here is from genome assembly GCF_013731165.1 of Rhagoletis pomonella. Lineage (NCBI taxonomy): Eukaryota > Metazoa > Arthropoda > Insecta > Diptera > Tephritidae > Rhagoletis > Rhagoletis pomonella. The sequence goes on along the minus strand of NW_023458560.1, from coordinate 8,964,570 downwards.
TGTATAACAAATAATCGGGGTGGCTGTTCCGAAAGATCCTTTCCAATTGTTGTTCCCTGCTGTATCTGGCGCGGCGCATCAAGCTCTGTATCGCGAGCACGTAGTCGTTGTACTTTTGCTGTGCGTGCTGTGTTTGCTGCCGTAAGTCATCCTCTAGGCGCTCGAAGTACCGGGCCGGTAGGAAGAAGCTTAGAAAATCTTGCTTGAAAGGGTACCAGCTCTTCCAGTGCTCGTTGTTGTTGCGGTACCATTGGAGGGCCTTGTCGCGTAGTAGCTCGGGCATGATTCTGGGGAGTAGGTCTAGATCAAACGTGTATACCTCGGCCAGCTCCACTAAGCGTTCCACGAAGTCTAGCGGGTCTCGTCCACCATCGTAAGTTACTGACCACTGCCGTACCTGGTCCTTGATGAGCGCGATAGACACCAGATGCTCCTTGTATTCGTTATCCAGCCATAGAGTGTTCGCCGATTCCGTCATTTTACTCGCTGTTGTTTGGTGAAAAATCCCTTTTGGCGCGTGTACAATCTACCGAGGGTCCCTGCTCGGGCGCCAATTGTAACGAAGCGTTTTTGCTAGCCCCGATGCTTGTTCTAAAATGCTGGGGTGTACTCGCCGTGTCCAGGGTTCGTTACAATAAATTTGTAGCTTCGGGGCTCTGGTAAATCGTACTTTATTATTTAATTTTCCTTAATTTCTATAAAAAGAACATATAACAAATAACAATGTGAAACATTCAGTAGCGTCACTTGCAGGGGCTGGGTAACGGCTCCTTGTACCGTTATGAGCCCGTTAGGCTGTAGTGGCGTGGCTTTAGTACTGGTGGGCAGCGCTCTGCTGACGCTGCTGAGTGGCGCGCTGCTAACGTCTATAAGTGGTGTTCCCTCTGCTAACGGTGGTGCCGACAGCGGGCGAGCGGGTGTTGCCCGTACGCGGTTCCACGAGAGGCTGTGGTGAGAGCGTGTGGCGCTGCCACTGGGAAGGTGACGTCCAGCCCGACGCTCAAGCCGGTGCAGAAGAAATTACCCTACCAGCAGCTGTTGCAGAAGTGGAATCAAGCCCGACACTCGAGCCGGTGCAGATGAAGTCACTTCTTGCCAGTAGCCGTTTGTTCACGACCACAGCCTCGTGCTCACTGCCTGTTCATCGGCTGTGTTTTATCTTTAATAGGATGCGTGCTTGATGTTGCGTGGTCGCGCAGCTACATGTTGCTGTGTGATGTTGCGTGCATGGCACCGAAGATGCTGTCGGGTGTTGCCATGACTCGTGTTGCTATGACTTGTGTTGCTTGACTGGCTGTTGCGTGATGTCATATTGCTGGTTTATGTGTGGCTGGTTGTTTTGATGGCGGGTATTTGTGTGGGCCAAATTACTCAGGGATATTTGGTCCTCACATTACTTTTATGTTTAGCATTTTCTTCATCTACATAATTCCCTCCACCTTTGTCCTTATATAAGTGAAGTGTTTAAATTTACCTTGGTCTTTATTTTTGCCTTAATCTTTACGCATCTTTGTTTTTGTTTTTATTTTTACCTTTGCCTTTATCCTTTTCTTTATCTATGAACGTATTCAGCTTAACTTTCGTTCTTGTATTGGTATTTTTCTAAGTGTTATTCTTTAACCTTTTATTAGCAAGTTTCTGTTAAATTAATACCATGTGCATACACACAATAAGCACTTCCCTGCAGCAAATCAAACTGGTTCAGAACTTTCGCTGAGCTAGCCTGAAAAGGGACGGTACTGGTTCTTCATCTACCCCGAATCAATTCTTTCAACTGTCTTTTTTAACATGGCGATGTCCTACGAAGTGACAATTGTCGCCCTCTGCAAAACTTTTGAACTTGTTCTGAGCTGACTCGGGTTAGATGGTTCTGAGACAGTTCATATAACAATAGTTCCTAGTTAGTTCAAAAAGAGTAACCTCCGAGCTAGAAAAAATTTGGTTAGTTTTGAGCTGGTTCTAAGAAATATAGTATAGAGCATTTTCTTTAAATAAGCACGCATACAATTTTGTAAATAAAACTTACTTCATTTTATGTTTAAATAGCTATTTGTTTTGCACTAATTTACTTTTTGAGGCAAATTGTGCTTTCAAATTAGGAACATTAAGTGTTAGTTATTCCTTCATTTTCTAAAACCGTTTTTCTTAAAAATAATTTATATTTGTTACGTATAACATGTATTTCCGTGTTACTTATAATTAAAAATCTAAAATAAGTCGTGTGAAAAATGAGAAAAATGGTGATATATTGAATGCTTTTTTGTGATAACTCAGCGCTAAATTGTATTAAATGTATTGAAAGGTATATATATAGAATTCAAGATATTCACAACGGTTTTCATGCTAAATATTTTTCGTAAATTTTTTATTTAAGGATGGCTCATAAGTATTATAACATAAACATATAAATTCACGTTTCTAACTGTGTTGGAAATTTTTTAGAATTCTAGAAACTGTTATAAAAGCTTCAATATTTTAAATCAGAGTTTATAAGTATGTAGTTATATTGCCCATTAAACTTTAGTATAGTTAATCGCGCTGATTTTTTGTAACTCTTTTTATGCACGCTCTTGAAGGTATTTTAGTCTAAGATGCAAGATTACACTTTACTACGCTAAAATTTGATGGACTACAAAACAGAATACTCGAAATATTAAAAAAAAATGCGTGTGTAACACCGTACACATGATAGAAGTGCATGATTCAATAGGTTTGTATAGTAACCAATAGTCAGTACTAATTTGTACTGGAACCTGCAAATTTTTACTGGAAAAGTGTATGATAACCCAAAAAATTTGCAAGAGAGCACTGAATCGAGAGCGTAACAACACGGGAGAGCTGCAAATTCTTGCTAGTGAAATTTCTACTAGCAGAAATTAGCTAGCAGAAGAAGAAGAAGAATAAGTGTCAAAAGCCGCCATTTGTTGAATTGGTTTAGCACAAACAAAAGTTAAATGAGTAGAAATCAAAATATGAATGATGTACTGGACTGTATAAGTGCGTATGTGTAAAGCAAAGCGTTTAAAAATTATTTATAAATAGTAAAATGTTTACAGCAGTATATCAAAACAGTGCAACAGCTGTTAACTTGCAAGTTTTTGCTATTTTTGTGTTCATTAACTTTTTCTGCTAGTTTTCTGTTCTTCTCAATTTTACGCTCTATTTTGCTTTTACGCTCTCGCTGCAATGTTTTACTGGAGAAGTTACTATACAAACCTAATAATACAAGGTTCGATAAACTGACAGTTGTCTCTCTCGCACCGCTCCCTTAGCAGTGGCACCGTGTTGCTTCTTTGCAAACTTAAGCTGAAATTAGTCCAGAACGCAGAACGTATACTTAAACGCAGTCTGTATACGCAGAATTTTGTCGATTACTGGAGCCCGCAGTGAATACGCAGAAATCAGCTGTTTTCGGATGCTGATATACATACATGCATATGTGTACACTAATCATTTACAAGCAACAATAGTAAGAAAATGGACGCAGATAGAAACATCGAGACATTGTTTTTATATTTATGTGAATTTATGAGAATTATATAAACTATATGAAGAATATGAAGAATATAAATCAAGAAAAGGACTGAGGAAGTATAAAATTCGCCCCATTAATCGAAACTGGTCCACCGGAGGATACCAACTCCAGGTATTCAAGCAAATAAAAACCCTGGAACCGGATCAGTTATTTCTTACACAAGAATGCCGCCGAATGTTTTTGAGCTATTGCTAAAACTAGTCAGCAAGTCCTTGCGGAAACCAAGGCAGCGGATTGATCCTGAGGAAAGGCTCTCTTTGGTGTTGTTGTATGTAAATATGATCGAAGTAAATTCTGAAAAAATTGATACTTATTTGAGGTTTAATTTGTAGATACTTATCACAAGGAGCATCCATGTATTGCGTGAAGTTACAAATTAGGTATAACGACAGTGCGAAATATAATTCTGGAAACGTGTGAGGTGATATGGCAAATGCTTTCGCCAATATACATGAGCGAACCTACTGAATCTCAATATAAAGATATTGCTGACGATTTTTTTAATATGTGGAATATACCGAATTGCGTTGGCGCAATTGATGGAAAACACATTGCTATTAAGTGTCCACCCAATTCAAATTCAATGTTCTACAATTACAAAAAGTTCTTTAGCATTGTTTTGATGGCAGTATGTGATGCTAAATACACTTTACTGCATCGGAAGTTATGGCAGTCATAGCGACGGAGATATAAGCTATAGAGCAAACTAATGAAATATAGACTTTTATTAGCATATTTTTTGTATTCTCAGGAATATTTCAAGTGTCCCCGTTTGGACAAGCACTATTGGATAATACTCTTCCCTTGCCGTCACCTAAACCATTGTCCATTGGGTCAACTGAACGTTTTCCCAATTTTTTTGTAGGAGATGCTGCCTTTCTGTTAAGGATTAATTTAATGCGCCCATACCCTGGATCGAGTTTGCCAAGAACCAAGCGAATTTTTAATGATCGCCTATCACGAGCACGTAGAGTGATAGAAAATAGCTTCGGTATACTAACGGCCCGATGGAGGATTCTAAGAAATACAATTGAATGCAATCCTACAAACTGCGAAAAAAATTGTGCTGGCTTGCAGAGCCTTACACAATTTTATTATGCTAAACGATTACGACCGATGGTATTGTCCAGACAATTATATTGACCATGTAGAAGCAGACAACGTCGTCTACCCTGGAGATTGGCGTCGTGAAATAAGTAATACACGTACCTTGCAGTCCCTGAGATCTGCAATACGGAGAGGCCCTGTAGCGCGTTCCACCTACGTGACAAACTTGCTGATTACTTCGTAAATGAAGGATCTTTGTTATTCCAAGATGATATGGATCTAAATGCCCATGGGCCATATTAAAATATAAAAAAGTAAATAATCATAAGAACATTTATATTTGTAGGAAGTATATTTTAATAAAAAAATGTCCACTCCTGGGTATACAAACAAACAATATCAATAAGTAGTTCAGTCCATGATAAAAATATAGTAAGGTAGAACCGCTGAGAGTCACTTTTAAGATTCTTGACGTTTCCAAACAATTTAATTTTTAAATTTACTCACAAACTCACACACACATTTTCATTTTCAATCTCAAGCAACAACAATTTCGAACAATTTCAATTTTTTATTTTCACTTTTATATGATTTTAAAATGTTGGCAAACTTCAAAAAAAAAATCATGGCCGACAAATTGAGAGAACGGTTATACCTTGCTATGTTTTTATCATGGTTCAGTCTTTTTAGTTCTTAACCAAAAAAAAAATTCATAAGTAATAAAATAAGTAAATAAAAAAAAACATTAGGAACTTTTATACGGGCTCCTGCTTTACTTCGATGGCCACTTCCATTATTCTCTGCATTGCCCTCGATTGTTTTGCAGCATTCACTTTTTCCAACATGGAAACAATCATATTTCCAAATGACCTCAAGGCTGGATTCGCATTTTCATCTTCGTTTTCTAAGCACCTTTTTTTAAAAAGCTCTATTGCATCGCACATTGCTTTACCGACGTCGACATCACCTTCACTTCTTTTTCTTCTTTTTGAGCGTTGGGCTGGTGATGGCGACACTGTAGAGGTAGATGGTAATTGTGATGGAGATGGTGAAGACGACTGAACCGACGTGAAGAGCGATGAAGAAGAGGAAC
>NW_023458560.1:8950067-8958795 GCF_013731165.1 Rhagoletis pomonella | reverse complement strand
AAACAAAATATTTCTCAGGCGCAAGATTCATTTCTGATAGTGACAGTTTGATAAAATGCTGCAATAAATTCTCCTCAGCCCCAATAGAAGACAATTCTGAATCGGTTCTGGAAATAAAAAACCATAATCTTGACAACTTCTGGGCGCGCCTTCAAGCGGCATATGACACAATTATAGAAACGGATGATTCCGATTTACCCGAGAATTTCAAAGCTTCGGCTGCCGCTAAGTACGAAAACTGCCTTGACCAATATGAAGAGACAAAAGCTATGATCTCCGATCAGCTTAAGTTAATAACCCCAGTTAGCGCACCTACTCCACCCCCAAGAGTAGAAGTAAGCCAAATTTAAGAGCAAAGCTCAGGCATATATCTCAAAGTACCAGCATGTGACGCGGAAACTTTCCATGGGGGTTATGAACAATGGCCGTCCTTCCGGGACATGTTTACAGCCGTATACATAAATCACCCAAAATTGTCACAAGCGCAGAAACTGTACCACCTCAGGTACAAGACTAAAGGTCAAGCAGGCAGTATAGTGAAACAATTCGCATTAAATGACGATAATTTCAATCTGGCTTGGGAAGCATTAATAGAAAGATACGAAAATGAAAGAGTACTGGTTGATAAACAAGTAACGATTTTACTGAATCTACCGAAAATACAAAAAGAAACGAGTGAAGAGTTTATTAAATTACAGTCCACTGTCTCAAACTGTCTATCAGTTTTATCCACTCAAAATATTCCCACAGATAACTGGGACCTTATTGTTGTAAATAAATGCGCCGCAACTTTACCAGAAAAATCGTTACTTTTATGGTAGCAATCGCTCTCATCCCGTAAAAAATGCCCGACGTGGCAACAAATGAAAGATTTTCTAACTACCCAGTACGAAATCGCAGAGAGGGTAGTTACAAAAATTACAAAAGCCAAAAATACACAAAAGCCCCAAGCCAGCAATGAAAATTCACATAATAGAAGCTTCAATAGATCGCAATCATTTATGAACGAAAATAAACATACGTCATGCGAATTTTGTAAAGGAGATCACCCATCAAGATCTTGCGGGAAGTTTAAAAAACTTACGGCGACCGAAAGATATGATGTCGTCAGAAACAACAGGCTTTGCACAAATTGCTTCTCACACTCTCACACGCAAAAAGACTGTGAGAGTAAATTGAATTGTGTATACTGCCAAAAGAGGCATCACTCGATGCTCCATATTAATAATTTTACCCCCCAAAATTGCTCTAACTCTCAAAGAGCCACAGGGCTAGTTGCAACAACTAGTTGAAACCGAGAAACCATTCTGTTCAAAGACAGCTAATATACAAGCGCTTCATTCTGAAAATGAAAGCAAAATTTTACTGCCAACCGCGAATGTATCGATTGAACATCGAGGAGAATTATTTAAGCTTAGAGCTCTAATCGATCAAGGCTCACAAAGATCGTTTATCTCATCAAAAGCACAAAACCGATTAAAACCCCTACCACAAACTCAAACTTTGAAATTTCGGGAATGGATGGAAGAGTAATACAAAACTCTAATAAAATCTGCTCATTAGCCCTGATTTCCCCCAATGCGGATGTAAGAATAGAAGCACAAGCTATAGTTCTGCCGCAACTAACAAATATGCTTCCAAGCTATAAAATAAACGACAAAGATCGTCAAAAATTCGCTCACCTCAAATTAGCGGATCCCAACTGCCACACCCCCGCGCAAGTTGATATCCTATTAGGCAGCGACCTAATACCCCAAATAATGCTAGAAGGCATTGAAAAAATCTCTAATACCCTATTAGTTTAAAATACCATGTTCGGATGGATTCTAAGCGGCCAAGTCAAATACCTCAATTCTCAATTAAAAAGATTTTGGGAGTTAGAAGAACTCCACCCATACAAGTTACTACCCCAGAAGATAAAATTTGCGAAGATTACTACAAAGCCACAACAACGCGGGCACAAACTGGTCGATATGTAGTACGACTTCCATTTAAGCCCGAATTCCCAGACACACTTGCCCTAGGTCGCTCCCGAACCTCTGCACTACAGCAGCTTTTAAGTATGGAAAAAAAAATCTTCTTTAAAAAGGCGAGCTTAAATCAGTATACGATGGTGTCCTGGAAGAATATCTCGACTTAGATCATATGGAAAAAGTAAATTCATATGAAAAGATAACTAAAGGTAAATACACCTCATTTTACCTACCCCATCATGCGGTTGTAAAACCAGATAAAAAAGCAACCAAGGTAAGAGTAGTCTTCAACGCCTCGAAATGTACAAGTTCGGGCAATTCCTTAAATGACATTTTGTACACAGGACCCACATTACAACCCGATTTAATGCTTCTGATTTTAAAGTGGCGTATGTTCAAATACGTATTTAACGGAGACGTTGAAAAAAATGTATCGACAAATACTCGTACATAAAGACGATCAAGACTTTCAGCGCATTATATTTCGAAATTCACCAAATAGTCCAATATGTGACTATAAACTCAAATCGGTGACATTTGGCGTAAATTGCGCCCCCTTTCTTGCCATTCGAACACTTCACGAATTGGCAAACGATATAAAAGAAAAATTACCCCTAGCAACCCCGGTGTTAAAAACACAAACATATGTGGATGATATCCTGTCTGGAAGCCACAGCTTACCCCAAGCGTACGAAGCACTATCACAAGTGATACAAGCCCTCAACTCAGCAGGGTTCGCCCTAAAAAAGATAACCGCCAATCACCCCGAAATCCTAAAAGATATAAATAAAGAAAATTTATTAGCTTCAAACTTCCTAATATTCGAAAAGGAAAGTACAACAAAAACCCATCATATACTCTTGAGTCGATATCTGCTAAATCCGCAATAACTAAAAGACAAATTCTGTCGGCTGTAGCGAAACTTTTTGACCCCGCGGGATGGCTTCCGCCAATTATGATGCAAGCGAAAATCCTGATACAAGAATTATGCCTAGACGGTGCCGAATGAGACGAGCAAGTAAAACCAATTCGCTTGGTAAAATGGCTCCAATTTGCTAACAACTTGCACGATATTGCAGAGATACAAATCCCTAGATGGGTAAATTACTCACCCGTATACCAAGTAGAACTGCATTGCTTCTGCGACGCCTCTGAAAAGGCATATATGTGCGCACCCAAATTAACAGCACAATTTCAATCCATTTATTAGTAGCAAAGGCCAAGGTGGCACCTCTCAAAACACTAAGTCTACCACGACTTGAACTCTGTGGCGCGCTATTACTCGCAAAATTAGCCTCAACTATGCAAACGCATTTAAACATGACCAATCAAATATTATATCTATGGTCAGATTCAGAGATCATATTAGCTTGGTTAGAAAAAACACCCCACTCATGGAAAACATATGTTTCTAATCGCACAGCCCAAATACTTGATTTAGTTGGGCCAGCAACATGGCAACATGTAGACAGTGCTGATAACCCCGCCGATCTTGGCACAAGAGGTTGCAAACCCCTGCACCTCGCCACCACCACACTCTGGTGGAACGGCCCCAGCTGGCTAATAGAATCACAACAATTCTGGCCACAACCCACCATACGAAACACAATTGCCCCAGAAAGTCGAAAAGTTGAAACCTTTCACACAATATTGGATGACACTGAGATCCTAGAACGATTTTCCTCGTTCCCCCAAGCCTTAAGGGTAGTCGCCTATATGTTCAAATTCGTAGAGCGCCTCAAAAATAAGGTGAAGAAAACACCGAATTCCCCAGATAACATGTTAACGCATCAAGACCTACAAAAAGCAAAGGTTTCTCTTGTTGCATACACTCAAACGCGCTATTTCAGGCGCGAAATGTTAATGCCAAGAGAATCAAAACCAATTGACAAAAAGAGTCAAATCTTAGTACTCAATCCATTTTTAGACACGAAAGGTCTGCTTCGTGCTAATGGACGGCTAGCGAACTCCAGCCTCACATATAACGAATGCCACCCAATAATAATACCAGAGAAATCCCCCTTTGCAACCCTATACCTCAGATTTCTCCACTTATTAATGCTACATGCCGAACATCGCCTCATGCAACAAATGGTCCGACAAGAATTTTATATTCCACGACTAAAGCCACAGATCAAAAAATGCAACGCTTGGTTCAACTTCATCAGCACTTGAAGGAATTTGCTGCGAAATTGTGATCTCCTCATAAAAATTCTCTCCGGCTACCTGGTGCAGCACCCGCTGTCTATACACAGGATCTGCACATAAATTGGTTCATATTTGTTCTAAATATATAAAGTCAATACATACCTTCTTCAACCCTGCGAAATGTTCCGGGAGAGCAATTTATTGTCAGTTTTCCTTGGCTTTCCATTTTAATATAGCGATCTAAACATTAGAAGATGAAAATTAACAATTTTCAAACTTACTTTATTATTAAGAACACAAATTCAATTGGATAACTTGTTGTATTTGACATGCAACCATGTAAGTCAGCTGTTACTGAAGCTTGCAAATTCCTACAAATTTGCGTTCGTGCAGAAATTTGTAAGTTTCTCGGGTTGAGAGGAAATTTGACAGAAATTTTTCTTACTCTCTGATATTTTGAGTGTTGGATAATTCTTGCTGGATTTTCGACGAACAAACCTATCATCTTATACCCATAAATCACAAATATCAAAAATACCCAAATATAATATCGAACGATTGCCTATTTTATTTCTGGCCTCCCAGCATCTGTGGCACGAAGTAATATACATGCAAACAATTTAACAAACGCTATTTGGTTCCTAACCTGCACCCAATTACACATAAACAAGCTTATGTACATACCGAGGCACCTAAATGGATACGAGGTATTCTACAAGAAATCGGACGGTAAGCCAAGATCTTGTGTAGTAGTTAAATCTCAATACCATACTTTTCTCATCCCTTCCCACAGCTCATCGGATCTAACAGCCACGAAATTCGAAGCGGCTGGTGGTACCAGCATGGTCATCGCCTCGTGCTACATGCCACACAACGAGGACGCACCACCGGATGTGGTTCGTAGACTAGTGGAGAACTTTCAGTCGGAAAATCTACTTATCGGATGCGATTGCAACTCCAGGCATTCGATCTGGGGCAGCTCGGAAATAAATACTCGCGGTGAGTTTCTTTTCGATTACATTCTTAGCACTAACCTAATAATTTGTAATCGAGGTAGGACTCCTACGTTCACGTTTCCTAGCACTGATACTTTTAGGGGATGGGAAGAAGTGCTTGATATAACACTAACTAACGATTGTAGTAGTAGAGGTAGCATTAAAGTAGACAACTGGAGGGTATCTGATCGGAAATCTTTTTCTGATCATAGGTACATACTGTTCAACTTATCGGTTAGCCAAAATGTTTCCCTTCCTTTTCGTAACCCAAAGAGAACAAACTGGCGGCGGTTCGCCAGTGTGGTCAGTAACAAACTTGGGAAACTTTACAATAATAATTTAACGACCTTGGAAGATATAGAAACCAAGTGCAACAAATTCGTAAAGGCTATGGGATCGGCCTTTAAAGTCTCCTGTCCCGTAAGCTTCGGGCGGAACAAATATCATCCATGGTGGGGAGAGGAGATCTCGGAACTTAGGAAAGAGTCTCGCAAAGCTTTCAACTTAAGCTATTCCACGGGCAACTGGCAGACCTATAGAGATAGCTTGAGAATTTACAAAAAGGCGATTCGCAAAGCAAAACAGGAATCCTGTAGGGATTTCTGCTCTTCTATAGAATCAACGGAAGAATCCGCCAGAATGGGGAGGATCATATCCAAGGAACACAGCAATCCTTCCTTCCTAAAAAAGGAAGATGGAGGATGGACCAATAAATCTAAGGAGACATTAGAACTCCTTCTTCGTACCAATTTTCCAGGCTGTGACCTAAAACAGGTCTCAGGTGTAGATAGCAACGTAGCGGCACCATCAGTTAATGTCGTTAACGAAATAATCACGCGGGAGAAGATTGCATGGGCAATTAACAGCTTCTCTCCGTACAAATGTCCAGGTCCGGACGGGATCTTTCTAGCAATGCTACAGGAGGCCCAGTCGTGGGCTATTTCATGGCTTGAGAGCATTTTCAAAGCATGCATAATGCGCAACCATGTTCCGTCTACGTGGCAAAGTGTTAAAGTAGTTTTCATTCCCAAGGTGGGCAAGAGAGGACACACGGTGCCTAAGGACTTCAGACCAATCAGTCTCTCGTCTTTTGTACTGAAAACTTTCGAGCGGCTACTGGACATGCACATTCGTTCGAAACTAGGCAATGGAGAATTGTCTACTGCACAGCATGCTTACCTAAAGGGGCGCTCCACAGAATCTGCGCTCCATGAGGTCATACACAAGGTGGAGTCATCGCTGGAAAATAAACAACATACGTTGGCGGCCTTCCTGGACATTAGTCTGGAGGCGATAGAGCAATCACTCAGAAACCTGGGGATTGAGAACTTCCTGGTAAACAGGATATCTACCATGCTTCGTACAAGGATTGTAAACGCTAAGCTAGGCACCAGCGTAGTCATCATTCATCCAAAGCGGGGGACTCCGCAAGGCGGGGTACTGTCGCCGCTGCTGTGGCTTTGCGTACTGAACAACATTCTTCTAAGACTCAACAGGGAACGGGGCAAAGTTGTTGCGTATGCAGACGTTGTAGTGATTATGGTATCCGGATTGTGCATAAATGTGATAAGCGACATGCTTCAAAGAGCACTGGGGGAATTGGGTTCTTGGGCAAATGGCTGCGGGCTCAACGTTAATCCCTCGAAGACCGAATTACTATTATTCCTCGAACGGGCTTACTCTCTCTCTTTCCCCTTACGCTAAGTATTTGAGAGTCATTCTCACACCGAAATTAAACTGGAAAATTAATACAGAGCACCGAGTAAAAAGGCCTATGATGCTCTGTATTCCTGCAAGAAAATGTTGGGTAAGAGGTGGGGCCTGACCTGATCTTATGCTATGGATGTACAAGGCGGTGATCCGCCCAATTATTGCATACGGTTCGCTGGTTTGGTGGAAAGCCGTAGAGATGAACTACATACGCACAATGTTAGGCAGAGTACAAAGGTCAGCCTGAATTGCGATTACTGGGGCGATCCGATCATGTCCAACGGAAGATTGGAATGTCATCTGTCATCTGCCACCGATTGATCTCTTTATCAAGGAAAGTGCTTCACAGAGTGCGCTCAGGTTGAGGGATCTTGGATTGTGGAAAGAACGTACGTACAGGCATGGACGCATCCTGTGTTCTTTCAACGACCCAAGCATTCGCGAAAAACTTACTACATTTGTCCTTCGCTTCTCTTCAAGAAAAACTTCGGCACTTTCCATCAAGAAAGGAGTGGAAGGATCCTATTTTTACTGAACGCTTCGAAGTATCCATTTTTACGGACGGTTCAAAAATGGATTGGGGGGCAAGCATCGAAATTGCAATCACAAATTATCTCTTTCTCGCGTCCTTCGCCAAAAACATAGTGACATACACACTAACCAGTATCAGCCGCCCTCGCTTAACATATGTTATGCCACCTATTAACTTTAGAAGTAAACTGTGAATACCCTAATTGTATCACTGCATGCTAACATTCACATACACATATACATATATACTCACATACCTAGTAACCCAGTAGTGCATATACCTTGCATGGCACACGTAAAGGAAAACTAATAAGAAGCGCGATTTTAATTACGGCCTTGTTTATTAAAAAAAAAATAAACACCCAATCGGAAACAAATATACAATTAATATATCCTCAATCAAAAAAAAAAAAGAATAATATAGAGAGAGTATTGCGGTACATTGTGTTACTATAAATAAAAGTAAGTCAAAATCCGATCGACGATACGGGAACTTGCTTATATTATTCGCGGTTAATTAAATACAGAGAAAAAATAAAATAAAATATAAATATAAATGCCTTCTGATAAAACTCCAGCAAAGGAGCAATTAGCCAAAACCCCAATCACTTTAAAAGTACCAACAATGGTTGATGAGGACAAACCTCAAGGCACACCTGCAGAAGCTACACGCTTGAAACAGGGTGCAAAACAGAGAAAAACAAAATATTTCTCAGGCGCAAGATTCATTTCTGATAGTGACAGTTTGATAAAATGCTGCAATAAATTCTCCTCAGCCCCAATAGAAGACAATTCTGAATCGGTTCTGGAAATAAAAAACCATAATCTTGACAACTTCTGGGCGCGCCTTCAAGCGGCATATGACACAATTATAGAAACGGATGATTCCGATTTACCCGAGAATTTCAAAGCTTCGGCTGCCGCTAAGTACGAAAACTGCCTTGACCAATATGAAGAGACAAAAGCTATGATCTCCGATCAGCTTAAGTTAATAACCCCAGTTAGCGCACCTACTCCACCCCCAAGAGTAGAAGTAAGCCAAATTTAAGAGCAAAGCTCAGGCATATATCTCAAAGTACCAGCATGTGACGCGGAAACTTTCCATGGGGGTTATGAACAATGGCCGTCCTTCCGGGACATGTTTACAGCCGTATACATAAATCACCCAAAATTGTCACAAGCGCAGAAACTGTACCACCTCAGGTACAAGACTAAAGGTCAAGCAGGCAGTATAGTGAAACAATTCGCATTAAATGACGATAATTTCAATCTGGCTTGGGAAGCATTAATAGAAAGATACGAAAATGAAAGAGTACTGGTTGATAAACAAGTAACGATTTTACTGAATCTACCGAAAATACAAAAAGAAAC
>NW_023458560.1:8940784-8949967 GCF_013731165.1 Rhagoletis pomonella | reverse complement strand
GCTACTTCGACTGGCAGTGATGGCGACATTTGTAGCGATGGTGGATTTACAACGACAGAAGTGTGCGGGGATGAGTAGGATGGAGTCACAGTCAAAATCGATTGGGACGGTAGCGGTACCTTACAAATGTTTTGAGAGCAACGCAATCTGGAATGTAAAATCGTTATTATAAACAGAAAGCGTTCGTTGTTACGTGCACCTACGGTAGAGGAACAACGTGTGGTTTCAAAAACTGCAGCATTTCCAACAAATACCATGGTTTATAGTATTGTGCTCCACTCCCTGACGCGGAAGTAGTTTTACGCATTTCCCTCCCATATCGGTCACGGAGCGCTAGCCACCTTTGCAGGCATATATCTCCTATAATATAATTTTATTGTATATAGTGATTTAAAATATTTATTAAATAAATTTCACTCACCAGTGGTATGCAGTTCCCTTGCGATATGTTCCCACACTTTCTTCCTCTCTTTTAATTTATAAAGAGGGCTGCTTTTGTCGTAAAGCTCTTTATGCGCCTGTACTAATATTATTAATCTTTCGTCGTCCATTGCTACTTTTTGTTTTAATCTTTAAATAAATCGCAGTTCTAAAAACTTATCTCGCTGCAAGTACTTCAAGTCTTTTTAGGTACATACATACGTGTTTGTATACATTCTGTTTGTTTACTTCAGTGTTGCTTACTACAGTATTGCCATTCATCAATGCCTTTTTATAAACTTGCCTTTTCAACTACAATTTTTGGTGCTATAATAGATCGGAGCTTAATATAAACTACTTAGTTTTTAACAAAAAACCTTATTCAATAGTAAATTTCAAATATTTTAAACGTATTTTGAATAGCAACTTATAACCTTTTTACCATCTGCAAAACTGACGAAGTGGCAACCAGGAAGAAATCAGCTGACACGGAAAAATCTAAATTCCGCAGATTTCTGCGCTACGGGCTACAACTACAGAAAAATTCTGCGTTGTTAAGTTTTCATTTACATGGCGTTCTGGTAAGATAGATCGTGTCAGCTGACACGGGTTTACGTACCGCTGCGTTTACGTTCTTGACTAATTTCAGCTTTACTTGGGAAAAGTGTACCTTTGGTGTGAAATATAAGTATAAGATTTGTGCAATATGTTTATTTGTATATACATATGAAGCACATTGAACTGATGAAAAGATAAAACAAAGATTTAAATTGGATGTTTACATAAAACTCGCAGTAGTGTTATATTAATTTTGAGCCCTTTTGCAGTTTTTATACAGCTAAATAGCATATAAATTACGTAATTCATGTGGATATTGTAATATTACGTTCAATATTTCTGGCCAAATGAGCCCTTCCGCGAAGGCTACCCCGGACTTCTGCTCGTGCGCTGCACCACCGATCGACGCCGGCAGATGTAGCCCACATCCACTACACATTCACACACGCCTCCGCAACATTGTAAACAGAACATCGACATTTAACTTTCCTTATACACCACTCTGTTTGTACACACACACACACACACACACACACAAATATGCACTCCAAATGTCTATTCACTTTTGAATTTGAATATATGTACTCAGAATCTTTCATGAATCGAACTTTTTTGCAAAATAAAACCATCCGTAATTTGTAAATTCAATTTAAAATAATGTAAAAAAAATATTTTTTAAAAACAAGCTTTTATTTAACCTGTACAATCAAAGGAATAAAATGAAGCTTTTTTAAAAACGAAGTAAATTAGTACAAATTGTTAGTAATTTTCATTAGAGTTTGAATAACTCCTTTTACTAAATGGCTTTTAGTAACTTTAACGAGACCTTAACTTATTTTATTTTATTCATTTTAGTGCAGTTTTGACAAAATTTTCTTGCTAAAAAATCTTTTGTTACACTACTTCATTGTATTCCTTTGATTGTACAGGTTAAATAAAAGCTTGTTTTTAAAAAATACATTTGTTTACATTATTTTATTTTATTTTACAATTTTTAGTCCATTTATAAAAGCATTGTATATTAAAAAGTTTTATTTTATTTTATGTACAAAATTTTGCAATAGATATTAAAATAATTCAACTTGCAATGAAAGAGAACAAAAGACTTGGCAGCAAAATGTTTGCTTTTGTTTTGTATAAACTAGGGCTGATGATTTCACCCGGGTAATGAGCTACCCGGGTACCCGGGTAGCGGGTGAAGCCCTACCCGGGTATTGAATTACCCGGGTAGCCCGGGTACCCGGGTATTTTATAACCCGGGTAGACCGGGTACCCGGGCAGTATGGTAATTACCCGGGTACCCGGGCACACGAAAAAATGTGGAGAGGTGAAAATTAAACGCATTTACGATCATATAACCCAAACGAACGTACATAGGGAAAATCTATAAGAATCTTCGGTACCATATGGGGAAATATTATAATATACAACACATACATTGCACTTGACAAATCCGTCATTCATCACACAAGCGTACTTCCAAACCCAGCTTGTTTTAGGCATGTCTAAAATATTAATATTTACGAAGTTGGTAATGCACGTACAGATATCGGATCGGTAACAAATAAAATTATTGAGACACACCCACCAGCGAATCTAAACGATGACCGACAGTTGAGGCAATTTTTGTGTTGGAATGAAAAAAATTTTAAAATTTCTTCCACAATTATTTCACAACAATACGTTCATCAACCTACTTCTCGTATTAAGGAAACTTCATTAAATAATTGTGATTTTAAAAGCTTTAAATATTATGAGAAAAGAAACTATAATTTGAACAAGCTGATACAATAAAAGTACAAAATCTTTAGGTGAATGAATAGCATAAGGCTTTTTCACCTTACTTTTTGTACCAGAAGTGGCCTACCACAGGGTTTAGTTCTTATATAATTCCCAATGAGAACGTTCTCGTCAGTTTTGTTCTCATTTTGGTTTTGGTTTTGACGCGTTCTTGGGAACAAAACTACGACAATGGCATTTAGTTTCGATCATACATTTCGTTCTCAGTCCCTGTTTTAAAATATTAATATTTAATATTCTTTAAAATATACATACATACATACATATGTACACATGCATGTATGTATATGCATTTACAAAAATTAGAAGTTTGAATTTAAGTACAGAAACTAATGTTTTAATTTACTTTTCTTGTCTCCGTCTACTCAGGCAAGCGGTTAGGTGTACATAGTCGCGTACACTCTAGACATAAAAAAATAATTATAAAAAAAAATTTTCTCACTGAAAAAATATTTATCCTCACCAAAAAGATTATACAAGAAGCTTTATGTCGCATTACCCGGGTGTTTTTCGTTTAACTGGCACCAACATATGTATATTACCCGGGTACCCGGGCAAATCGGGTAATACCCGACTACCCGGGTAATAAAAGCCCCGGGTAATACCCGGGTAATCGGGTATCCGGGTAACCGGGCATTACCCGAATTACCCGGGCACCCGGGTAATACCCGGGTATCATCAGCCCTAGTATAAACATACATATGTACATATAGCAGCAGTTAATTTTATTTAAAGAAATGGCGTGTCGTCCATTTCCTCTGTAGCATGGCATATATTTAGGCGCAATATTTAACTTCTTCTGGCGGGGCGACATCTGGAGTCTAGAATTTGCTACAAATAGCTTTGCTACACTACCGCCGCGGCGCGCCGGCAGCTTTAACAATTTTATAGTGGTTTTACGTTCTTTGGCAAATTACGCTCTGTTAGCCATAAATCTTACTATTATTTGACCGTCTTTGAATCAAGACCCCTGGACCATATGGGGAATTCGTTTATATTTTAAATTGCATTGTCATCGTGATTGGAACTATGCTGAAAATTTCAAGTCTCTAACTTGTCGGGAAGTCAGTTTACAATCGATTGGAAATTTCCGCTATTTGCGCGGGATGACCAAGTTGAATAAAAGCTTATAAAAATACTGTGTGTTCTTTTTGAATCGAGTGGAACCAGTGTTGTTAAGTGGTAAGCTACCGGCAACATAAAAACCAAGGGCCTAAGTGAACGGCACCAAAAAAAAATTAAAGAAAATAAAAAATAAAAAAAATTTTACAGTCCTTTGCCAACAATAAAAACGTTTAAAGTGATATCGATCCATATATGTACATATATCGGAGTAATTAAATTTCACAGTGCCATATTACATACATACGTACATACGTACAAATACAAGTGCTTATGTGAAATTACAAAACAGTGAGGAAAAACTTATAAACTTAAAACTTTGTCCGGGCGCGTCGCGTAACAATTACAAACATTAAATACATAATTAAATAAATATACATACAAATAAATATACATTTCGGGCGCAAACTCAAACCAACAAACCAACTACTGGGAGGCTCAACGAGGGACATATAAAAGAGGGAAAAAGGGAACAAGCATCCATCCGGATATCAAATGTACCCACATTATTAGACCCATAATAAAACCCATATACCCCCTACCGCCAAAGTGAGTTGTATCGAACAATTAAATTGAGATATCACATAAAAAAAATCGATATTTTGCTAGAATTTGGAAATATATATATACATATATATATATATATATACATATTTACATACATAAATATACATATCGGTAAAAACTTTACGGTTCCAAAAAACGGTTTGAACAAAAAATAAAAAACTCGTATGTACATACATACATACATATATACGCATGAAAAATAACTTTAAATTTCTGCTTTAGCTTAATTTTCGTGTTTATTTAGTAACACACCAAAGCCCAAAACATAAAAAATTCAAGTATCTACTTGCAATAATTGCCCGGGAATACCCCTTCTGCTTGTACTCATATCAAGCAAAAGCAGGATTGCATACAAAATAAGCAGCAGAAAACAAAAGTCAGAATAATACCAACCAGATAAAAAATCAAACGCGAAAAATATTCTTACTTATTGGCTAAACAAAGAAGGGAAAGAAGTAGCAGTAAATACTGCATATTTATGTATGTAAACATATTATATTCCATCAGATTCGTTCGCCGAGCAAAAAATTTGTACGAATTTTCATGATTTTTGCCCAAATCGCGTTCGTGCAGACCAAAAAAATATCCAACACTCAAAAATTGTGAGAGCAAAGTGACAATTCTCTTAGAGAGAAGTTGCAAATTCTTGCTGGAAAAAATTTTGCCGGCAAGAATTTGCAAACACGAAAAACATATGATTGTGACGCATGGTTGCATTCTTGACAACAAGAATATTAATTGGCAAATTTTGCTAACTTTAAAGAATATAGAAATATGAGCGATTCACCAATAAAAGAAGTAAGTAAATATTATTATAATAAAAAAAAATGTTTAACCCAACAATTACCCAAGGTGTGCTGGAGATGTAGGTCACACAGTTTCTTTTGGGGATTCAAAGCTTGGAAACATTGAAGGTATCCTCATGTTAGAATTCTATAACATTTGATAGCAAATTTGTTTTTAGATTCAATTCTACTACATGAAAGAAATGAAGAAATGAGAAGTGCGAATATGCAACAAAAAGTAGTCACCACAGCCATCATGGCGATATTGGATTCATCGTCATCTGATGACGACGAATTAGATATTGCTGTATTGCACAAAATTAGACGTAGAAGTAATTTCAATTTAAGTATGGATCTTGCTTTGTTTTCATTACGAAAAAATTCAAGAAATTCCATTAAAAGTTACGTGGAAAACACGGTACCGAAATACCCAGAATTGGAGTTCCGGAGTCACTTTCGGATTTCGAGAAGCTTATTCAACAGTCTCTGTGAAAAGTTTTTGAATTCCCAATTTTATAGTAACCTTCATCCTGACAGAAGATTATCCGAAGCCGCATATATTTTAGTTTTTCTGTGGTTTGCTGGAAATGAAGCGTGTAGTTTCCGAGACTTATAGATTTAATTTGTCTTTATCAACAATTTCAAAAGCGATAAAAATTGTGACCAGGTTTATCAGCAGCTTAAGTCCCGAAATTATAAAATGGCCAAATCAGCAGATGATGGATAAATCGAGCAAATTTTTTGACAACAAGTGCATGTTTTCAAAGGCAATTGGTAATGTGATGCTTAAAATAGGCACAAATATAAATTACGTTAAGAAAAAAAATTTTTTTAAGGTTGCATTGATGGAATGCATATTGAAATTTTGCCACCAAAACGAGGGAAAGATGAGTATATTGACAGAAAGGGGAATGTGTAAATTTGCTTGCAAGGAATCTGCAATGAAGAAAAAAAATTTATCAATACTTTCGTAGGATATCCGGGCTCCTGCCACGATAGCTGGGTTTTTCAGAACTCACCTATCTACAACAAGCTACCCTCGTATTGTGGCGGTGAGTATTTTTAAATTTACGTACCTATGTCAATATTCTTATTTATTTTCTCGTGTACTTCAGATTATTACATTCTTGGCGACTCAGCATATCCCTGCAGCAAGTACGTTATTACTCCATACAGAGACAATGGCCATCTTACACGGGCTCAGAAAACATTTAATTATAAATTGAGCACTGGTCGTGTTGCTATTGAACACACTTTTGGTATCCTAAAACAAAGATTCAGGCAGCTTTATTTTTGTAAATTGAAAGGCATGGAAAAGCTTTGTCATTTTATAAGGGCATGTTGTGTTTTACACAACATCGCCAATGAAGACGATCTTGATTTTGAAGAAGAGAGAACCACAGAACAAACCAACGTATTTGCAAATCAGGCCGACGGCCCTAGAGGAAATGCTTTTCGAGATGCTATTTGCCAAAACATTCAACATAATCTAAATCAGAACCCTTAGTAAATAAAGTTGAAAATTCAATGCACTGTGGATGCATATCGTCACCTGAAATGCAAAAGGCCATGACTGATAAAAATTCCAAAATTTCTTCAAATTACAAGTCCTCATATATATATGTACAAAGTTTTACGCAAATAAAATTCTTAAATACGGCATTTTGCATCTCAAGTGACGAAATGTAAGTAGTTTTAGATTTGGCATACATATGTATACAGACAATCAAAAAAGTTAAGATACAGAGAGTTACAATACGGGCAACTGTTTTTTTAATATTTCATTTTTCGCTAGATTTTTATGAAAAGATGGTTAATTCCATAACAAAAACCACAGAAATGTGAGTTCCAAACCTTGTGCAAAGTTAAAGTAAATTCTGCAAATTCTCATTATAATATTGCACTCTAATTTACACTTTTTAGGAAAAAAGTATGCTGTTTTTTCCGGATTCAATTTGAGTTTAAAAATTGCAAGTTTGAAGTAGGTCGGAGTTACCATTGATTTTTGTGCTAGCTACTTGAAACTGGCACTTTATTATACTAAAAATTTATGAAAAAAACTGGATACTTTTTTTCTAAAAAGTGTAAATTAGAGTGCAATATTATAATGAGAATTTGCAGAATATACTTTAACTTTGCACAAGGTTTGGAACTCACATTTCTGTGGTTTTTGTTATGGAATTAACCATCTTTTCCCGTATTGTAACTCTCTGTATCTTAACATTTTTGATTGACTGTATGTCCTTCACTTTAATCAAATTTTAATATATAATAAAGAATATAAAAAATAATTAAATACTGAAAAAAGTTATTTTTTTAGATTTTCGATTAGGGATTCTAACAAACATAGTTTTTTTTTCAACCTCGTTCTTATTTGCGGCGTTTTCCTGTTTCTGTTGCACATTTTTTTCTAGTAGTTCTTTTAGCTCGTTGTCCCTCTTTTCTTGTTTTTTTGCTTCTTTGTCCATTTTATCAAGCAAAAGGTCCATCGTAGTTCTTCTTCTTTTTCTGGAGGTAGATGGCGTTACGCCAACATTTTCTGAAACAAAATTAGAAGGAAGTTAAAATCCTAATTGAAATACCATATTGATAAAGGTTTGTATATATTAATACCCGGAGTAGCTGGTGCTGCTTGAAGATTTTGCGCTTGATCCTCTTGGAAACTCGCGTCAGCGGGTTGATCGCTATCCAGAACGAATTCTGGATTTATGGAAACACGTTCCTGCAAAATGTCATCCGGTTCTCTAGGAAAAATATATAAAATATGTGGACTTTTTCGTTGATTATGAAAGCATGTGTAATTTATTGAAATTTACGCTTGAAAAGGGCAAGTTTGTCTACTGCGTCCCGTTTGCGAATTATGTAGCTGAACCTTTTTATACTGTCGCTCCAAACTAAAAAACTTTCCCTCAACTTGCGCTGCACTATAAAGGTATCCTTTGGAACACAACTCTTCGCTGATTGTATTCCACATCTGTTTTTTGTTCTTCAGTTTTACGGTTTTACCCACCTGAGGACGCAGATCTTTAACTCTGGCTAGCAGGAGTTTTGTTGGCGCATCTAGCCAAAGCACTTTTCTGTCAGCATCTCTGCTGCAACCCGGAAGAAAGCCCAAATCTTCGGAATCGCTTTCGCCACGGGCCATAGCAGTTGGCTGTTCACTGATGACACCAAAGGGACTACTTACAGCGCAGTTACTTCCGGAAGCATCGGTAATACCTACCGATTCACTAGTGCCACCATGAGCGCCAATTGGCGTATAGTCGCTTGGTTCAACTTCATCAGCACTTGAAGGAATTTGCTGCGAAATTGTGATCTCCTCATAAAAATTCTCTCCGGCTACCTGTTGCAGCACCCGCTGCCTATACACAGGATCTGCACATAAATTGGTTCATATTTGTTCTAAATATATAAAGTCAATACATACCTTCTTCAACCCTGCGAAATGTTCCGGGAGAGCAATTTATTGTCAGTTTTCCTTGGCTTTCCATTTTAATATAGCGATCTAAACATTAGAAGATGAAAATTAACAATTTTCAAACTTACTTTATTATTAAGAACACAAATTCAATTGGATAACTTGTTGTATTTGACATGCAACCATGTAAGTCAGCTGTTACTGAAGCCTGCAAATTCCTACAAATTTGCGTTCGTGCAGAAATTTGTAAGTTTCTCGGGTTGAGAGGAAATTTGACAGAAATTTTTCTTACTCTCTGATATTTTGAATGTTGGATAATTCTTGCTGGATTTTCGACGAACAAACCTATCATCTTATACCCATAAATCACAAATATCAAAAATACCCAAAAATACCCAGCATCTGTGGCACGAAGTAATATACATGCAAACAATTTAACAAACGCTATTTGGTTCCTAACCTGCACCCAATTACACATAAACAAGCTTATGTACATACCGAGGCACCTAAATG
>NW_023458560.1:8925770-8940774 GCF_013731165.1 Rhagoletis pomonella | reverse complement strand
ACAAGAATTTTATATTCCACGACTAAAGCCACAGATCAAAAAATGCATATTTATGTGCAAAGTCTGCACTATACATAAGCAGAAGATGCGCACGCAGATCATGGCAGCTCTTCCACCTGAACGCTGCACTTTCGCTCTGCCCTTCACTACCACTGGTTTTGACTTTGCTGGGCCTTTCCAGATAAAGGCTTCCATGTTAAGGACTTCAACCTTCACGAAGGGTTATGTGGCTGTCTTTGTATGCTTTACGTCAAAAGCAGTACACCTCGAGCTATGTTCTGATCTGACAACTGCGGCTTTTCTCGCTGCATTTGCTCGCTTCATCGGGCGGCGAGGATTTCCATCCAAAATAATGAGCGACAATGGAAAAACCTTTGTCGGAGCCAAAAGAGCCACTGAAAAACAATTTGTTAAATTAAAGTCTCGCCTGAAATCGTCAAAAAACACGCACCCCAAGGCATTGATTGGCAATTTATCCCACCAAGTGCCCCACATATGGGTGGTCTATGGGAATCAGCTGTAAAAAGCTTCAAAACACATTTTAAAAAAGTCACTGGCACACACAAATTTAACTTTGAAGAATTTACTACATTATTAACCCCTAGAAGCCGTTCTTAACTCACGGCCCCTCTCTGCGCTCTCGCAAGATCCCTCCGATTTCACTGCCCTCACCCCTGGGCATTTTCTTAGAGGAGCTCTACTTCTGGCAATACCCAAACCAGACGAGCAATCTCTAATGAATCGATGGGAACGAATGAAAATTCTCCATCATGAATTCAGTCGTAGATGGAAGGAAGATTATTTAAAAGACCTCCATAAAAGATATAGATGGAAAAACACTCAAGAGGAGCCTAAAATCGGAGAATGTGTTCTCATCCACGATGAGTGTCTTCCCCCCACCTAGTGGCGCCTCGCAAGAATCGAAAAATTACATCGTGGCTCCGATGGTCACATACGAGTCGTAGATTTGCGCACACAAAACGATACACTAACTCGACCGCTCGTAAAACTTTGCCTTTTACCGACCGAAAACGCCAATAATCCGTGAAGCGTAATAATCGTAATTCCAACACACCTAAAACCGCAAATAAAACGAAAACCACGCAACTCAACTAACGTAAATAAGAATATTTACTAATGTATACCCGATTAATCCACTAATCGGCCACTAACCGTCATCTAAAGTTTCTACCCAAAATTAAAGTCGCGATTTCTTCCTATAGAAATGGACGTTGAAATGCCCACATCATCCCCCTCCAGTCCTGTTCCGGCGGTCAGATCCGCGGTAACTGTACCGAGGGCCTCAGCACCACCAAGGGCGGCGCCACGCGCCAACGTGCCACTGCCTGCGGCCCCACTAGTTGCAACGGCCCGCATGCACAACCCAAGGACGGTAACCAATCATATGGAAGAAGGCCAGCAAGGGCAGATCTCTGCGGGACCCCGTAATCCACCTGGCATTCGCTGCGGTTTATGCCGCCGTCCGCACCCACTGCGCATTTGCCCAATTTCCGAGGCATGTCTCCAAAGCAACGGCAACAGGTGGCCCGAGCGCATGGGCATTGCCTGAATTGCCTGACCCTCACTCATGACACCAGGGAGTGCACCTCGTACGGGTGCCAAATCTGTCCTCGGCAACACCACACGCTGTGGCATCGCATCGTAAGGCGGGACAATGTGCCTCCGATCAGGCGCGGTGATCATCGGCGGCAGCAACGGGAGCCGGGAGTGCAACGTCGGCATCCTAACACCAACCGAAATCGCACCCACTGGCAGCAGTCGACCTATTGTCGCCCCCGCCATCTCACGTCGGCGACAATCTGGCCCGCATCATCACCGGGTAACTGCCCTTAGTAACGTGGTCCAGAACCTTCAACAGTTGCAGCGGTTGCTAGGCTGAATATTCGCCTAGGGGGGCCGGGATGGCCAAATGAGCCCTTCCGCGAAGGCTACCCCGGACTTCCGCTCGTGCGCTGCACCACCGATCGATGCCGGCAGATGTTGCCCACATTCACACACGCTTCCGCAACATTGTAAACAGAACATCGACATTTAACTTTCCTTATACACTGTAGGGTATTTTACCTATATGTTTTTATACTTGTTTAAATTCTTCATGTCCAATTTATGGTTCAATGAATTTGTTTGTTATCAAAAAGAAAATTTTTGATTATTTAATAAACAAACTTTCAATTTTTAAACATTAAAATATTTGTACTTAAAATTAAAATAAAATCAATAATTAAAATATCAACATACGATATATTGGCGATCCTGCAAACAATTGAACTGTTAACTTCTTCAAGTCTCGCAACAAAAGATTTTTGCAAAAACCCAAATTTTTTTAGTGCGTGAATTAAAAATTCTCTGATAAACTAGTCGCTGTGATTGGCGAATACCAAACCCTGTTCAAACCTACATACATATGTACATATTAAACCAGGAATTAACTGAAACATATGCAACCATTTCAATATAATTAGCAAACATATATGAGCTCAGCTGTGCGAGTCGCAATTTATTTAAGTGCATTTGGACAAGAATCAACAAACCATCATTAAGGCATTACAACTACAATCGACCAGCAGCAGCAACAGCAATAAAGCTATTACTAAAGTGCATCAGCAATATAATTAAGAATTTTAGTTAAGTTTTTGGTGTTGCTGTCACAGGTAACAAAAGAACAAAAATAAGTAGTTGTTTTTCATTTCAAAAAAAAAAAAAAAAAAAAAAAAAGGTTCGTGTCTGAAGTCTTTAGTTTATTCATTCAGCTGAATATTTTATAAGTTACTTTTCGACTTTATTTATTTGTTTTAAAAATAAAATTTGTTAACAAAAAGAGATATCAATCTAACATTTTTAATATAATTAAGTTTTCAAACCAAATTTTTTAAAAGATTTAGAATTATTACACAACTAATATAAATAATTTGATATTAATATAATTAATTGTTATTATCATTTATTTAAATTTTTTATAAATTTTTTTTTGTCTATTAATATATACAACGCAACTTTACAACAACAACAGAAAATCAACATGAAAACCCAATACACACTTCAGACTTAGGGCCGCTTGTTCAATGTCTGATTAGCACAAATCCGGAAGCTCCGGTTAGATACAACGACTGCTTTATCGATCACATGTTATATGCATGATGTCGAAATCTTCGATAATGATGTTTGACCGGCAAGTAGTGATAACCAGACATTGAACAACCGGCCCTTAAACATTTCACCAAATATACAAACTAAGGGCCGGTTGTTCAATGTCTGATTAGCACGAATCGGAGGTAGAAGCTCCGGTTAAATACAACGACTGCTTTATCGATCACATGTTATATGCGTGATGTCGAAAACGTCGATAATGATGTTTAACCGGCAAGTAGTGATAACCAGACATTGAACAACCGGCCCTAATAGTTTTCCAAATGAAAACAACTTCAGTGCAAATTTATCAAAATCTATTAAGTTGCCTCATTTTTGGGAAGATTGTCCTGAAGCATGGTTTCTCCTTGTGGAAGGACAATTCGAAATTAACAACATACGCTATGATAATATCAAATTTCAAAACGTTTTAGTTTTTCTTCAAAAAGAATCAATTTCTAAATTATTGATGTTATTAATCGGCCTCCTTTGATTAACAAATATGAAACAATTAAGAAAGTTTTATGTGAAAGATTTTCTCTTAGCGAAGAGAAGAGATTAGAATAATTATTTTCAAATGCCGAACTAGGTGATAGGTCACCATCAGAACTTTATAGACGTATGAAATCTTTAGCAGGTTCAAAATCAATTGTCAGTAAAGAACTTTTATTTAAATTATGGAGTAGGAAGTTACCGCAACAAATACAAATTCATTTAACTTCTTGTAGTAATCAAAATACTGAAGAAATTATTTCTCTTGCAGATAAATTATATGATTTGATAAATAATCCCCAATCATCTAAATCTTTTAATGTTGCTAGTGTAGAAAATAATAATAATAATAATATTCTTAAACAATGCATTAGAAATTTAACTGAGTTGACTACAGCTATTTACCAAAATCTTAACAAAATTACAGCAGATATTAATGAATTACAAATTAGATCAAGATCAAGAGATAGAGATAGAGACAGAAGTCGTTCTAGATCAAGAAATTTTTCTAGATCTAGAAACGATATTAACCAAAATATTTGTTGGTATCATAGAAAATTTAAAAATAATGCTTTTAAATGCATTCAACCTTGTAGTTTTAACAAAAATAAAAACGAAGAAAATTCTAATGTTTTAAACTAGATCGTTCCATTATGACGGTGGCTAATAATGGAAATGAAGTTAAGCCATCCGCCGCCTATTTATTTATGATAAATCCAATAAATTAAATTTTTTAATAGATACTGGTGCAATCGTTTCGGTCATTCCTTCTTCTAAATTCAAATCACATAAAAGAAATTCAGATCCTAATTTGACTGCAGCTAACGGTTCTTCTATTAAAACTTATGGCACAAAACTTTTAAAAATTGATCTATGTTCAAGACGCGATTTTGAATTCCCCTTCATATTAGCGGATATTTCAACACCAATTATAGGCGATAACTTTTTGGAGAAATTTGGTATATAAGTTGATATTAAAAATAGAGAAATTACTGATTCAACAACAAAATTGAAAGTTTCTGGATCATCTGGTTTTTGCGATATATTTTCAATAAGGATACCAATTACTGAAAATAAATTTTCTAAACTTTTAAATGATTTTCCTTCAATTACTTGTGAACCAGATTACACTAAACCAGTGCAACACCAAACGGTTCACATAATTGAAACAAAAGGAGTGCTACCTTTCTCTAAACCACGTCGTCTTGATCCAATTAAATTCAAAATAGCGAAAACAGAATTTGAATTTTTAGTTAAAACAGGTATATGTAGACCTTCACACTCTCACATTGCATCTCCTTTACATTTAGCTCCTAAAAAAGAACCAAATGATTGGAGACCTTGTGGAGATTACAGAAGACTTAATTGCATTACTATTCCAGATCAGTGATGAAATTGATGGTGCAATTGTACTTTTTTGATACATTTTGGATCCCAAAAGTACATTGGTACTACATCGACATTTTTGATAGAATTTTGTCAAAATACAGCATTACGACAAATTATGTAGAAATACGACTTGTGGATAAAAATGCGGTCATCTTTTTCCTACTTTATACAGGTATGTGCGTGGTGTTTATTAAAAATGAAAGACTTTTTAAAATCATCAAAATGTTGTTGCTATAATATAAGCAACTGTTTCTTTGTGTTACTCGCACTTAATAAACATACTTGTATGGTTTTGTTGATTAGCTTGAATTATTGATTGTAATGGAAATTTAGGGTTTTCATGGCCTTTTTAAACTATGCATATGTACAAGTACATATAACGCTACGCATCCAAGTCCACGGACGAAATTTTTCCAGATTTTTGGTGCAGTACACACTGGCCGAACCAAAAAAAAAGGTATTTAATATTAACGAGTAAGGCTTAATATTTCCGGAAAGTCACCCAGTTTTTTTATACAAAAAACACTAAAAATAAGATAATAACCAATGCCTATTTATTGCTTCAGGGGTTTCAATGATTTCCTTGATTTTATATTTTCGTGAAATTAGACTTTTAGAACAAAAAACAAGTGAAATATTTCCAGAAGGTCACTTTTAGGTGGAAAAGGATTTTTTATTTAATTCGCTTGTTTCTCCAAAAGTGTTCAAATGGCATATATGGGAAGTTGTTGCTGAAGAAAGATTAAACAAAAAACCTGCCTCCCAAGAAAAACGTCACGTTAATGTCTTGAAGAAGGCGCAAAAAATCTCCAACATTGGCTTATCTGATAAATCAGTTTAAAAGTGATATGCAAATGTTACATTCTGGAAAATATTTTGCAAAAATGCAAAAATAAGAACAAAAATTAATTTTTGAAGAGCATGAAAGCAGTTTCGTAAACGATTTTAGAGGATAAGATTATCAATCTTAAAAAAAATATATAAAATACCTGACATGAACACTTTGTTTGGAAATTACCCATATTCATATGTCTGTCTAGTTTTTAAATTTTGGTACTTTTTCGGCTGATTTAGTACATTCTTTTTGTCCATTTGGTACAAAAATTAAAAACTCATTTATCACCACTGTTCCAGATCGTTATCCGTTACCTCACATTCATTATTTGACTATTGATTTAAAAAATAAACAAATTTTTTCCAAAATTGATCTTGTTCGTGCGTATCATCAAATACCGATGGTTGAAGAAGATATACATAAAACAGCAATTACTACACCGTTTGGAATGTTTGAGTTCGTACGGATGCCTTTTGGACTACGAAATAGTGCACAAACATTTCAACGTTTTATTAATGAAGTATTTTCAGGTTTAGAATTTGTGTTTGTCTATATTGACGATATTCTTGTTGCAAGTGATAATGAAGATCAACATATTGAGCATTTAAAATCTGTATTTGAAAGACTTGAAAAATATTGTTTGAATATTAAACCTAGTAAATGCATTTTTGGAGCAAATAAATTAGATTTTCTAAGTTATGAAATTTCAAGTGAAGGAATCAGACCTTCTGTCGAACGAGTTGAAGCAATAGTAAATTTTGAAAACCCACTTTCAATAAATAAATTACAAACATTTTTGGACATGGTTAATTATTACCATAGATATGTTAAAATGTTAGCAGCAGAACTTAGTCCTCTGCACGAAATGTTAACATTAGCAACTAAAAATAAACTTAAACAATTAAATTGGACAGAAAATACAACTAGGGCTTTTGAAAATGTGAAGAAGCTTTTTACACAGAAGACTTTACTCACTCATTTTGATAAAAACGGTAAATTATCACTTGCTGTCGATGCATCGAATGTAGCAGTCGGTGCGGTTTTACAACAAATGAGTAATAACACTTTGGAACCACTTGCATTTTTTTCAAGAAAATTATCCCCTACAGAAATTAATTACTCCACATTTGACAGAGAACTTTTAGCAATATACAATTCAATTAAACATTTTAAACATTTTCTAGAAGGTAGAACATTCACTGTTTATACTGATCATAAACCAGACAGATCTCCTCGACAAATTCGACACTTAGAATACATTGCACAATTTACAGACGACATTCAATACATTTCTGGAAAAGAAAACATAGTTGCTGATACCCTTTCACGTATTCCAGATGTTAACATGATTTTAGCCCTAGACATAAATTTTCAAACATTATTCGAGGAACAACAAAAAGATCAAACGCTTTATGACATAATATCTGACCAAAATTCCAACAGTAATTTAAAAGAAATTAATATTCCAGTACTTAATCTTAATATTTGGTGTGATATTTCTCAACAACCTTTTAGACCATTTGTTCCCAATTCTATGAGAAAAGTCATTTTTGATAAAATTCATTCTTTATCACATCCAAGTGTACGTACAACTAGGCGTTTGATTCAATCAAAATATGTTTGGCCTAATATGCGCAAAGAGATAAATAATTGGACTTCTACTTGTATAAGTTGTCAAAAATCAAAAATTTCTAAACATACTAAGACGCCTGTGCAAAAAATTAACATTCCATCTGGACGATTTGAACATATTCATATGGATCTTGTTGGTCCATTACCTGTGTCAAAAGAAAATCGTTACATTTTAACTATCATTGATAGACATACACGTTGGCCAGAGGCATATCCACTTAGAGATATTTCAGCTAATTTTATAGCAACAACATTTGTTCAAAATTACGTTCCTCGTTTTGGCATTCCACTTTATATAACAGTAGATCAAGGATCACAGTTAACATCAAAATTGTTCACAGAATTAACTAAATTGTTAGGATCTCACAAAATTCATACATCCCCATATCATCCTCAATCAAATGGAATGATTGAAAGATTTCATAGGACATAGACTGCTATTACTGCTTCGGAGGATTCTACTCACTGGTCTGAAATTATTCCTTGGATATTATTAGGATTACGTACGTCTGTTAAAGAAGATTTAAAATGCTCTTCTGCAGAATTAGTTTATGGACAAACATTAAGATTACCAGGTGAATTAGTTGTTACGAACAGTTATAATAATGAAGCTGATAATACAAATGAAACTCTTTCTAAGCTAAGAAAATATTTTTCGAATGTTAGATCAAAGGTTGTACATCACAATAAAGAATACTCTTTTATTCCTAAAAATTTGGATACTTGTGAGTATGTTTTTGTTAAAGTTATTCACAAGTCAAATTTGCAATCACCTTATGAAGGACCATTTAAAATTATTTCGAAAAATGACAGAGTATTCAAAATTCAACATGGAAATATGATTAAAACGGTTTCAATAGATTTACTCAAACCTGCAAATATAATTTCTGATACAACAAAAAAATATAATTCACTAACAATTCCGAAAACAAAAACGAAAATAACATTTAACATTAATTAATTTATTGTTTTACTGGAGGGGGAGTATATGTACCTATATGTTTTTATACTTGTTTAAATTCTTTATGTTCAATTTATGGTTCAATGAATTTGTTTGTTATCAAAACGAAAATTTTTGATTATTCAATAAATAAACTTTCAATTTTTAAACATTAAAATATTTGTACTTAAAATTAAAA
The DNA here is from genome assembly GCF_013731165.1 of Rhagoletis pomonella. NCBI lineage: Eukaryota > Metazoa > Arthropoda > Insecta > Diptera > Tephritidae > Rhagoletis > Rhagoletis pomonella. The sequence continues at coordinate 8,932,140 of NW_023458560.1, read as the reverse complement.
TTAAATCAATAATTAAAATATCAACATACGATATATACACCACTCTGTATACCCACCACCGTTGTACACACCACACACACACACACAAATATGCACTGCAAATGTCAATTCACTATTGAATTTTAATATACTCAGAATCTTTCGTTTGTGAGCCCGTGCGGACGCATCCTATACGAATCGAACTTTTTTGCAAAATAAAACCATCCGTAATTTGTAAATTCAATTTAAAACAAGTAAGAAAGTCTAAGTTCGGGCGGAGCCGAACATTAAATACCCGGCGCAAGTATTAAATATATGTTTTTTCACCTTTCCGAAAGCTACCGCTAGATGGTAAGACGGGGTATATCAATTTTGAGTAAATTAGCGTCCTTAAATTTCGAAATATTCCAATTTCAAGCATTTCTGAAATTTGCCGTTATATGAAAAGCGGCCGTAATTTTAGTCCGATTTCAATAATTTTCAACGTTTTACTTTTATGTGGCAAGGGCATTTTCCGAAAATTTATAATATTCTTATTTTTCGTCTAAAACTTATTGTAAATATCAATATTGAGTTAATAATCTCCAGTAGTTACTAAAATATCGGAGTTTTCGGTTTTCCGAAAATTACCGTTATATGGGAAGTGGGCGTGGTTACAGTCCGATTTCGCCCATTTTCAATACCAACCTACCATGGATAAATGGAAACCTACATACCATTTCGTTGAGATATCTAAATTTTTGCTCGAGTTATCGTGTACACGGACGGACAGACGGACGGACAGACAGACATGACTTAATCGATTTCCCTTTTCATTCTGATCATTTATGTATACATTTGTCTATATCTATCTCGATTCGTTTTGGCTGTTACAAACAACCGTTATGTGAACAAATTTAATATACCCTTGTGCACAAGTGCGCTCGGGTAAAAAAACGTAGTATTATTATAAAATATTTTAGTTATTTTATCACATCAGTAATATAAAATTAAATAAATTCGTTTGCAGCCGCCACCTAAAAAGGCGGCGTTAGATTTAATATAAACGGCATTAGGCTTTTCGATCAGCTGGTTAGGCTCATGATGCAATAGCTTTGTTTCTTAACAGATAGTTATCACAATTTATCACTAATTTCTGCTAGAATGCGTTTCTTAACCCAAAAAGCTAGCAGAAACTAGCAGCTCTCTCTCGTTCTTACGCTCTTCTTTTTTGGCTCTCCTGCTAATTTCTGCTAGTAAAATTTTTACTAGCAGAAACTAGCAGTTGCCAAAATGGATAAACAAAAATTCGCGCTAAATATTTTCATTAGTCAAATACACCGATCAGCTGATTACTTGCTAGTTTCTGATAGTTTTTCGTTTCTTTACTTTTTCGTTATTTCGCTCTCTGCGAGCGTAATTCTATCAATTTTCTCATTCTTCTTCTTCCTGATAATTATCTGCTAGAAAAGAAAAGAAACAAAGCCAATAATACAAGGTGTTATCAGTTGGCAACTTCTCGCTCTAATTCCGCCATATTGACTGCCTTAGCTGAAACAGTGTTACTTCTTTAACAATTCTTTGCCTAATAATATGGCTGAATTTTTTTTATTTTTTCTCAGTATACACATTTTGTTTTCTCAAAAAGGATTTATATCTTATTTTATTTCATTTCATTGCGAATATACTATAAAAAAGCAAAATTTGTTTAGAAGAAAATACGAAAATTTATATACAAATGGGGATTCATTTCTTACCGTTTTTCTTCTTATTCTACTGAGCTAAGGCAGTGTCAAAACGAGCTGTCCCAACAGATACCACCTTGTATTATTGCATCATGGGTTAGGCTTACCCAACACGTTGAGTTCAGGTAGCGATAAAATTTTCCGATGGAAAAAATTGCGGAATTTTGCCAACTATTGAACTGAGCAGAACTACTCAACTGTCCGTTTCTAAGACAAACAGTCAACGGTTAGACAACAGCTACATCTTATGAACGCGCCCATTGATTCACCTTAGGGCCGGTTGTTCAATGTCTGATTAGCACAAATCGGAGGTAGAAGCTCCGGTTAGATACAACGACTGCTTTATCGATCACATGTTATATGCTTGATGTCGAAATCGTCGATAATGATGTTTAACCGGCAAGTAGTGATAACCAGACATTGAACAACCGGCCCTGCTTATCGCAGTGCTTATACACTCTATTGCTTTGCAATTAAGGGCCGGTTGTTCAATGTCTGGTTATCACTACCACTACATCACTACTACTACAGCAGTAGTTGTGCTTAACCGGAGCTTCTACCTCCGATTTGTGCTAATCAGACATTGAACAACCGGCCCTAAGGCTGATGCAGCAAACTTCGGCAGCATATCAGCGGGATTGATTAGTTAACTTGCTAAAGGAGGATGCTTGGAGCAGAAGCGAAGTCATTGTGATGCAATGCTGTCAATATAATAATAAAGATACATTTCGAGAACGGCTTTACCGTGCCCTATGTACACAAAATACAGCGATTCGTCACAGCGCTACACTTGCATCATCTACGCATCTCGCATCTTAACGGCTGTCGAAATTTAACACACGGCACTTCATTTTATTAGTTTTTAAGCAGTCTTCAACTCAAAAACCGCTTAGAAATTGCAAATTAATACCATTTAAACTGATTTTTCACTTATAATTAAAATTCTCTTTGTCGCTGATTTGTAAACAAAGGTTTATTTACAAGTTACCACAACTGTCAAAATCGGCAAAACCAAAGTAGCGGTACCACTGACGGCGCCACCTTTGTTCGCTGCACCGTTGTGCTTATACGTAAAATGAGAGTAACGAGATTATTAGTTTTGTTTATTTGGGTTATGCAGCCTTTGCTAGAATGCAAAGGTGAACAATGCAAATGCCTTTTTATGCCGAACGTTTTGATGTTTTTTATTATTTGATATTTTTAGCCATTCAATTTTTTTTTTGTGCAACTCTGCGTGAGTTGAACGCAAAAGTTGCCTGAAGCTTTGAACACATTGGCTGCGTTTCTTTATACATTCCGGATAATCCCATTTCACAGCTGGAATAAACAGAATGCGTTTGAAATATACGTTGACATATCATCAGGAACGTTCTAAAGAATAAGTAAACAAAAAAGTTTATTCCAAACATTCAGAATGAATAAAGAAATGCAGCCATTGAAAACGACGTCTACATTTTAAAACACTATTTGGGACGATCAGTGAACACCCAATATTTAATGGCTAGGCATATGCCAAGGATTTAATTTAAAGAATTGGTATAGGGTACCGAATAGGAAGTATTGGGTACCGACAATTCAGCACATAACTAGAATCGGTTAGGGACGTTTGTGATGATGAAAACAAACTCGACGAAATTTGTGCACAAAGAAATTACAGTGAAATTGCAAGTTCCGTGGAAAAAAGTGTACATATTTTACAAATTTCGATATTAAATGTGGTTTGATCACCGATAGAAGCATTTTAATATGCTGAAATATTTTAAGAAACGTAAAGGTAATTGGGAAATATGAATTTACAGGTGTGAAGTTCATCATATTCAATCTTAATACACATACATGTGTACATACATCCATACATGCATAGATAGGTTTGCATTTTCTAAATGGGTGCTGTGATATCATACCGTCGTCATCTTGGACGTGCCTGCAATTTAAGATTTTTGCTATCCAATAGATTCTCGTAGCAGAGGGACGTGGACCGATGCCTCTATCCGAAAATCCAGTATCGAAGCGAATGAAGACGCCTTAACAGACATTGAATCATTGCAAGGTGAACATGGAATCAAACGCAACTCCTTGCAATCTACTTCAAGCTTTTGTGATGAAATACTCTCCCAGGCAGACATAGAGGATGATGCATTGGATGGTTGCGGTAGTTGTGGCAGGAGCTTGAGTGGCTACAGCTTGGCATCCGACGAAGGTGAGTGAAATTAATGTTCCGAAAAGCACAAAATTGTACTCTCATATTTTGTTTATAGATGTTTTCCGATATAAATCACGTCTGGCGATGACACTTACGTCAATACTAAATGACCCCAACTGTTTAAGCTACTTCGTGCAATACCTAGATATAAAAAATGCACTTGCTCCGCTAAAATTCTATCTTGACACCGATAATTTCAAAACTGCAGCACTGGCTCACTTGGAGAAAAGAGAACAAAATGATGGGCTAGTGCTATTAGAAAGTGTAGTAGATTTACAAAGCTTCAGGGAAGCAAAAAACCAGCCAAACAACGAAATTAGTTTGACGTGTGAAGATGTTAGCAGCGCCACGACTTTGGAAGATGATAGGGACAGAGTACCTGAATTAAAAAGTTATTACGATTTATCTATGCGTCAGCCTCTTACAGATGATGAAAAGAGTCAAATATACGAAGAAACTAATAAACAGATAAATGAGAGCACACGTTCCAATAATTTAAATAAGAAGTGCCAAAATTGTTCAGATGTAAAATGCTATGGACTCAAATGTAGTGATTTTGCTATTAAGACCGCATCGCATTTGGGCAATAGCCGAGAATGTGATGAAAAGTTCGTGAGCCCAGCTAGCGTAAAGGATGCAATTGCTATATACCAAAAGTATTTAATTGCAGGTGCAAGTCAATTTGTCTCGTTACCGGTCTCAATTTTGTCGCAAATATCGCTACTGCTATGTCAACGAACAGAAAAAATGCATCTGGCAGCTGCGCAAAATACCACAGAGTCAGAATATGCGCCAACGATCCCAGCAACATGCTTTGTTGAAGCGCAACGTTATTTAATGGACCAGATGGAGCGAATGTACCTAAATGACTTTTTACAAAGTCCTTTTTACAGTAAATACTGTGTTGAACTAGTAGAGAATGGACACCCACAGTTATCCATATATGACATTCTATACAGCGAAGCTACACTTTTTTTCTTTATGGAATTTCTTGAACAGCACGGTGAACGCGAATGCCTTGATTTCTGGACATCGGCTATAAACTTTCGTAAAAGTTACGAAGTCTTAGCTGAAGATGCCTTGGAAAAGCACACATCAAATGCTCGAAGTTCAGTCAAAAGGGAAGCTCAATCAGATGCCATGATTATCTACGAAAAATTCTTCTCGCTGCAATCGGAAACCCGTTTATGGTTATCCGACCGACTACGAAGTCGAGTGGAGGAATGTATCTGCGCTGACGGTCGGATTAGGTACTGCTTTGATTTACCCTTACAGTTAATAGCAAAATACTTAGAGCGCAAATATTTCCAAGACTTTTTGGAATCTCAACTTTTTCAAAACTATTTGAATGAGCTAAAGTTGAAAATATATGAGATCAATGGTATATCTGTATCAACAGCAACTTCTACTATCACAAGTGGCGTTTTTCGTAAATCACTTCACCGCAAAACACTGTCAGATTGCAGCGAAGGAAATCGGCGAGAAATTTTAAAACAAAACACCTTATTGGCAATGGACGGCAACAAATTGCCACAAACACGTATTAAAAGTCTTCAACAAACTAGAGGGTCGGACCTCCATATTGATTCACGCCAGTTAACAAATCCAAATTTGTTGTGGCGTCGTTCATACTCATCAGAGGGTGGCGCTCTTAAATTTGGGCACATTAACGAGTTAGGTCGCTACGAACGTGATTTCGAAACTGTAGATTCTGTGGCAAGTGAAACATCGTACGGTGGTAAGCTCAACTGGTCTCTTAACCTTAGTGGCAACAAGATCAAAAATGCAATGCGAAAACTAGTTAACTTGCCAGAAGATAAGGTTCAAGAAGAAATTGCGTGGCAAGTTGCTGAAATGATTGTTAAAGATGTTACGAGTGTGACGCTAAAAAGTGATCGTATTAACTCTACAACAATAAAAAAGACGACGTAAGTAAGAGCACACCCTTTGGCATTTAACAAGGAAGTGCCAAAGTCTATTCAAAAACATACGCATAAGTACACTTTGCTATCAAAATAGTAATAACTTAATTCATATGTATTGTTTAAACTGATTCCTTAGTTCTACTCAAAGCTTAATGCATAGCATGCTGTACAATTGTATTGAGAACCGACTCAGCGCGGTGTGTCTCGAAGGGAATCTTAATGTCTCACTTTGTAAATACTATTAGTCAGCGTTGTGCTACTAGCCGAAATGTTTGGGTGCATAAGATGGGTTGCATTCCAAAACGTCAAAATACAAAGCATCGGTATTTTTTATTTCGATGGTTTCCAGTCTCATTTTGTATGCATTACACATTATTAAGATTATGATAAAGTAGCCAGGTATTTAAGGAAAATGCCAACAGTTTATATTTTAAATTATCTATTTTATTTTTTATCGAAGCTCTCTAATGCATATATCCTATGTATAGTCAAATTGATGAACAAATTGCAATTCTTTTTCATAATAAACATCTAAAATA
>NW_023458560.1:8923565-8925670 GCF_013731165.1 Rhagoletis pomonella | reverse complement strand
CAAATGTAAATCATTAAAGATTTAAAAATTATAAATTTAAGCATATGCATAAAGATAGAGGTAACCCATGGTGGAATTATACAAGGTGTTGTACGTAGTGACAGCTCATGTCGACAGCTCCCTTACAAAAGGTTGTAATATGGAAGCACGAGAGAAACGGGAAGAAAAAAAGCCCGCTTTGCGAAGTAGTACGAAATTTGGTACTATTTTTCATATAAAATTTTGCATATAAATAGTTATAAACGGTATATTATGATAAGCTAAATTCGCGAAAGTAGTATATATAACGTAGTACTTATGCAAACTTCCAAAACCAAAAAATTAGTGGTGACCCCGAGTCGTTACAACATGACGGAATCGACAAAAGGGCGCATCGACGGATGGGGAGAATATTTAATCGAACAAAATGCCAACTAAAGATGTGGAGCTTGCATCGCAATGCAAGCTGCGACCGTTCTGAACTGAGATGCCAGACAAATGGTTTCTACAAATTGAGGCCACCTTTCAGTCGTACAAGACCACATCTTATGTCGGTAAATATAATCTGGTCCTCTCAGCAATTAGCAGCGATGCTTTAAAGGAAGCTGCGGATGTTTTAAAAACCTTACCAACTCAAGACCGATATATTAACCTCAAAAGTCAACTACTGTCACGTTTTACTGATTCAGCCGACCCACATAGGGTATTTGGCTGATTTAGGCATATTTTTATCGCTACAAACATCAAATATAGTTTTAGTTATCGAATAAAACATTCACTATAACTACCCTGTTACTAATAGAAAATTCAATCGTAGTGAAATCTTATTTATTGTTAATATTATTGTGGCTTATTAACATTTGTTTCCATATTGCTATTGAGCTTTGTAGCACTATTATGTTTTTAGGGAAAAGGGAAAAAGCAACAAAGTCTTAGCGATAGGAGTTACCAAAAAAAAACAGTTATATCGTTGGAAAAGCAGGGCCAGTGGCAGTGAACCACAGACGGGATTGCAGCAGCAAAATTCACTGGGGAATAGATGCATAGTTAAATACGTAGTTCTTGTTTAAATCTTCCATCTAAACTTACCAAGAAAACAGTTATATCGTTGAAAAAGCAAGGCCAGTGGTAGTGAACCACGGAATTGCAGCGGAAGGAAGCACCGACCAAAATAACTACAAATCCTTGGGGAGAACTCTAAACCGATGTTTTTTTGCCGAATTAATGTTGAAATTTCTAATTTAATTTTCAGTTGCCAACGATAAGAATAGAGTAAATGTCAAAGAATTGTTCAGTGATTGCAAATCAGTTTTGGAATAGGGAATGAGGTAATTTAGTACTTTTTTAAAGGCGATAAAATTTAGTTTTTTCAAGAGGGAAACACCGATATAGCTAAGGGAGCCAAGATGGCGGATTAGAGCGAGAACGCTGTCAATATCCAACACCTTGTATTATTCCACCATGGAGGTAACCAAAATGTATTCAACAAAGTGTGATTGAATTTGACATTGCTCTCAGAAGAACCATCATATAAAGTCAAATTGAAAAAAATGTTTATGAATTTTGAATCGCCTGTTTATATTTTTTGGCATAATAGTACCTTAAAACAGAGCCTACCTGTGTTGTCAATCACACCTTGTTTAATACACCTTGGATGTACATGCGTATGTTTGCGGCTATTTCCCATTAAAGGTAACTACAGTGATTCTGCGCGATGACTTTCGATTTGGCTCAAATTTTACACACAACCCAGTTCCATTCGAAAACTAAAAGAAATGGACGTTAAATTGAGTAAGATGATGCAAAGGACTTACCACTATGATTCATACCATCTTTGACTAGATTTTTACTTCTCTGCATTCCGCCGAAAGCTGTAAAGCTAAATATATATGATAACTAGGGCTCGGAATCTCATGAGCTAAAAAATCGAGAATATGCATATAATATGCGTTCAAAATTTAAAAATATGCCCAATAAACAGGTAAAATATGCAATTTAAAATATTTTCCTAATATTTTATTGCCAGAACAAAAAAAAAATAACACATGTATTTTAACAAGAAAATAACGAAAGCGATTCACTTCAAAATACAATACTATACAATACAATATTTATGTATAAAATTA
>NW_023458560.1:8922105-8923465 GCF_013731165.1 Rhagoletis pomonella | reverse complement strand
ACATAATCGTGGTACAAAGCTCAAAACAATATTAAAAATAAAATGTTAATAAGCCACAGTTACATTGACAAATACATAGTTTAGGAAGAGCCTGCCTGAAACTATACAATAAAGCCAAATAATGTTGCTTTTTCAATTTAGTAGTCGGTTGAATAAGGAAATGAATTAGCAACAAGAGTTTACGGGGTGTGCATAGCTCAAGTAGTTAACGCTTCTGACTTTGCACACTGATGACGCGGGTTCGATCCCTGCTGAAGTCTCAACAAATATTTTTTAAATTTTTCCTAATAAACATAATCGTGGTACAAAGCTCAAAACAATATTTATATTTCTTCGCTACGATATATTTAATAAGGTTAAAACGCAAATGTACTTTTGTTTTTGCTTACTGAACTTTTAAATTGTTTGAACAGCTGATGGTTTGAAACTTTACCATATTTTACCAGAAAAAATGTTTCGGGTAAAATCTTGCAACTTCTGACAAAGAGAGGTCCAATTTAACTCCCATTATTCACCTACTTTGCCAGAGCACCGAGTACGGGAACGCTTTCTGGTAAATTCTTGCGAGTTAGAGAACGCAACTATAATTTCAAGCTAAAAAAGATCAATATGTCTGGCAAAAGGATATGTATCATTTGACATGACTCAGTTGATTTCTTATAATTACACTACCGGAGAGTGTTCGGGACAAGACAAGAACTCTTGCTAAAGAGCTCAAAGACGAGTGTGGAGCTGAAATTTCTCATGAAAGAGTCCGGCAAGCTCTAAGAAGCCACAATTTCAAGTAACGAATTGCTCGAAAAAGCCTTTGCTATCTGCACAGCACATTGAAAAGCGTTTGTCTTTCGCTAGAACGTACCTTGTTCAACCAGATAGCTATTGGGATGATGTAATATTCTGCGATTAGACTAAAATAATGCTGTATTACAACGATGAATCCGATAGAGTGCGACGAAAGCCGTTAAAAGCACGGGAAAGGCGGAATATAAAACCAACAGTAAAATTTGGTAAGCTTTCAGTCATGGTGTGAGGATATATAACCAGCAAAGGAGAGGGGAATTTGGTTTTTGTGAAGAATAATGTGAATGCACAACAATATCTGAACATCCTGCAATGCCCCCTGAAAAACAGTGCAAACAAATTTGGGTTCATTGTCAACAACAAACCTCAGTTTAAATTTTACCAAGACACTGATCCAAAATACAAGGTTCATATGGAGAGATTGTGGCTCCTTTTTACCGCAGCAAAGTATTTACCCAGCACCGAGCCAGGAATCCAGCCAGCCAATCGAAAATTTGTGGGCATATCTGAAAAAGCAAGTTGCAAAAAGACAGCCAAATAGTCGAGCAGAGCTTAGAGT
>NW_023458560.1:8919084-8922095 GCF_013731165.1 Rhagoletis pomonella | reverse complement strand
GTTTTTCGGAGTTCCTCTTGGAAGGAGTTGATTTCCCCTAGTGGGCAGCAATCTGAGATTCTTCCCAGCTCCCAAGTACTCCTGCAGTTTATCCTTTAGATGTACCTCAGACAAACTCAGGACTATGCATGTGCATTTGGGCTCCACGCTTTCGTTGCATTCAAAACGTTCATGTCCCGGAACCCACCACAGCATTACGCTATTGTGGGCTCCCAGATGCTTCAAAAGAGTTTTACAGCTGTCCACAACCCTTGGTGCCGTTTTAAAAGAGTCCAAAGCCTGTAATACTGTCTGACTATTCGACATAATATTTATCCTGTCCCCATTTGTCCTTCTACGAATACATTCGCGAACACACATTTCGATTTCGAAGACTTGCTTCTGGAATATGGTTGGGCATGTGCCAATTGGCAGACCTTTCTGGAATCTGTTCCAAGTGCCCCTGCCCCAATACTACCCTTGCTGAATCATAGTATTATCGCTTCCCGATAGTCCCTTTCATGAATTCTGATCTTGTATGGTTTGTAAAAGGATAACCTCCTTGAGCTTGATAGCGGGATCATCCAGGAATGGCTTGAGAACCTCCAAATCACCCCCGAAGAACTCAAGTTTTCATGCGGATAATATTGGTCAGCCGTAAGGCGCTCCAGCAGACCACTTTTCCAATCAGAATAGACAAAAGTAGGAATGTCTGTAATGACACCCAGCGCACCCGTTTGAAAGTTTTGCATAGTCTCAAGTCTCCATCCGCAACAATCCCTAAATATATATATATATTAGGCTGGGTCGATTTTGTATGGGGGAAAATAAAAGGCATTTGACCGTATTGTAATAGTAATATTATGATGTCTTAGGTCTTAGCCAATTTTTATTGGCCACGAAAGATTAATTTAATACTTATCTTTAGCCCGCGCAATTGAACCAAAGTGTACGAATTTTGAAAATGAAATTCGGCTGGTAATATCTATGTAATGCGTTAATTGTTATAAGCAGGACGGTATATTAAATTAAGCGTTATTAAATTTAGTACCTCACGTTCATTTATCATTTTTCAATAAGTCTTAAAGTTTTTAAGATATTAAGATAAAACTTACAAAAACTATAATTTTCCCTCATGAATTTTCAATTCTTCATTACTTCAGCAACCAAGTAAAAAATACAAAAAGGTGAGACGATATTTATTTGCAAACGTTTTAATGTTCTCGGATGTTTATGTAATATTAAAAGGACCATGGACTTGGTCACGCCGAGTTGGTCAGTTTTCAAGATCCTGGTGAATGAAATCAAACATGTATTGTCAAAGATTAGGAATCGTTTGATACGTTAATAGTAGTTTCAAGCATATAATTATTTGCATACATTAACATAATACAATTACTGTGAGAAACGCCCATTTTAAGTCCATTTATGCCGTCTTGAAAATTGGTGCGGTTTATTAGTAAACGAACAATCACATTTTTCGCGGTTTCTAAATTTGCCGTTATATGAGAGTAGGAGACGTGCAATAAGTGTTTAGATATACATAAATATTTTAGTTAATTGCATTATGTGAAAAAGTCTCTAACATATCCTGGGAAATCCTTTTGAGGACTTTCCAATTGGACGATAGTGCTTTGCATTAAGCTCGAATGAAAAAAGTCTCTCCCTGGCACACTTTTCTGTAATCCGGCTCTTTTATCTCAACGTTCTTTATACAATTTGAGATACATTTTTTTTAGAAAAAAACTGGAGATCCACTTAAGTTTTTCGATATAACTTTGGTAAATGTTGCTCGATCGGTACGTAGTAATTACCAAATTGAAGGCGAGACTTACTGTTACTGATTTATGATAATAATATGAAGAAAATCGTTCAGATTATAAATAAATTATTTTAAATAAAAAAAAATTTGAACAATTTTTTGTTTAATTTTCCTATATTTGCAATTTTTATATTGTATGCATAAACATAAGTAAACCAATTAGTGTGTCTAGAAGTTGTGCCTGTTCAGTGTTTCCATACTAATTGCATAAACAAAATTTTTCCACGATGATGCAAAAAAATGGATTTTCTATTAGAGTTACCGAAATTGTCCCTAAATTTGCAAAAAATCGCAAATTATAGCTAATATTAAAAAATGATTAGAATATTTAGAACCAGCGACCTAAATGCACGCCAGCAATATTAATATTGTTCTTTACATCTTTTGACTATAGGCCAGTGCAATTATCAAGGGAACAATTAAAATTTTCTTGAAAATAGATGAGTTTGAGATTAACGATAAGATAAAGGGCTGCGCGAAATGATACTTGACTTTATCTTTTGCGTTAAAGGATTCATTATCTAATAATATGCACCAAAATTTTTGGCTAAACCCAGAATTTTTAACAAGAATTGGTCTTATTCGACTAGTGTGCTGTGGGTCACTTGGCAGTCGATGCGCGGGCTCTTACAATTAAAATAAAATACTAATATTTTGCAGGCTTGTTGTTGACTTCAAGAGACAATATATTTTAACTATTACCAAGGGATTTGGATAAAATTTGATTTTCGACCCGCCCTAATATATATATATAGCTATGGTCAGATCAAAAATAGAGTACTGCAGTGCGGAGATGCCTTGGTCTAATCCCTTCCATTCCTATACCAATCGTTCATGCGATAGCAAATACAAAACACAAGTCCACATGGCTCACAGCTAAAGAATTGGTAAAAATTTCAATAAGAAATAATCCTCTTCTAACTTCTAGCTATTCCACTGTATACAGGAAATTTGCTCACGTTAGGCCCATTCAATAACTTTTCCTGTAAAAGCTCAGTTAGTCTAGACTTAACTTAATTTAACTTACCGTACGAAATCATCAATGACTACTCAACACACGCCAACTTAAGCTAGAAGCGTAAATATTTTGTTTTTGTATTTTCTTTTTCAGCTGTTTGACAGTTTGCCGCCTAAAATGCCACTCCAAAAAAATTCACACAAAAAAGTATTTTTGCGTTCATTTATTTTTGAGAAAAACAAAAAATAAAAT
>NW_023458560.1:8917692-8918984 GCF_013731165.1 Rhagoletis pomonella | reverse complement strand
AAGTATTTTTGCGTTCATTTATTTTTGAGAAAAACAAAAAATAAAATATGGAAAGACTGATTCTCTCACCGCTCGCAATTTCCGTAAGGCCGTAAAAAAATCTACAGGTTCTTAAGTTGCTTACGGTAAGTTAAGTTTTAACTAAGCGCCAACACAGTTCCTCATATAACAGGTTGGCCAAAATATTAAGTTAAATTACGGAAATTAAGTCTAGACTAACTGAGCTTTAAGTACTTGCAGCGAGAGCCTAAAAGAAAAGTAGAGAGCAAGAGCAAATTATCAGAAAGTTATTGAACGCAAAACTAGTAAAACCTTGCAACTTACGCCATTTTAACACTTTATGACGGTTAAGTTATGGCGCGCAATTTTCTTTTTAGTTGGGAATAGCTCCCATCATCATAAAAATAAAAAAAAATATACATAAAAGTGGTTCATCCATATTCTTCATCTGAAACATAACCTTACTTGTTGACTCCTTCAAATTCCTGCCAGTAAAATCTTTATTTGCAAGAATTTGCCGTTTTCTCGGGTTCTTACGCTCTCGAATTCGCTCTCTCTCTCTTGCAAATTGTTTGGGTTATTGAATGCATTTCCAGTAAAAACCTGCAAGTATGTACTAGTAACCATTCGTAACAATTTTTTGATATTGAATGGGCTTATTCTTGACCGTCTTGATGAGGTTCACAGACATTTCTCTATCTCAAGTCTGTGATAATATGTTACCTGATAAAAAATCAAGTATGGAAATTGGGAGCATAAAGACTTCATCATTCTATTATTTTAAACAGTTACACAAAATTATGGATAGCGATGTTGCACAGCTTATGGAATATTTAACCACTTAAAAAATACTAAGCATATATTGTGTATAGACTTCAATCTCACTCTATATTTGGGGAGCTAAAGCATAGACAGACGGCAACATTGATCCGGATTAAAACCGCAATTAATCTGATCACAAGTAATTTTAAGCCAAAATAAAAAATATTCCGACGAACTGATAACCTCCTCCTTTTTTGGAAGTCGGTTAAAAATTGTGACTTGACAGATGGCAGTAATGCGGATTTACTAGCCGCGAGGTCGTAGGTTCGAATCCCGCGGCCAGTAGAATATTCATTTAATTTTCTTTTATTCATTCAATTATAACTTCTACATTTTTAAAAGTTGTTTTTGCCTAATTTAATTTAACTAGTAATAAAAAGAAATGTGAAACAAAATAAAACAAACAGAAAAATAAATAAAGTAAAATAATAATAAAAAAGAATAAAGTAACAATAAAACGATTTTTTTTT
>NW_023458560.1:8915704-8917592 GCF_013731165.1 Rhagoletis pomonella | reverse complement strand
TTTTTTTTTGGCAATCGCTCCAACCGAGGATCGAACCTTGGACTTGCAGACTTGTAGTACGCAGCCCTCATCACTCGGCTACCGCGGATGAAGCAGTTGGCTGCTTTGCTTGCTCAAGGAGCGTAGAACACAAAGAAAAAGCAAAATTACTTTGCGTGGACATTCACCTTGTCGCCGGTAATGCAGTCACCGTATTAATTCAAATAAGTTCTAATACAATTTTAATTGGACTCCTATCTGAATGGGCCTCCGTACACTAGCCTGCTCAGTCGGACTGAGCAGTCCACCACTCGAACGCACACTGGACTGGGCAGTCGGCCGAAAACAGGTTTCAGTTTCAAACAAAATGAAATTCAAAACATGTTGTCTATGTGTGCGTGTCAGTCCACCGTCAATCCGCGATTTTCGCGCACTGAAATGTACGAGGTAAACTCGGATTCTTTTCCCCCTCTTATCCACACAAAACCGGTTTTAGGCGGACTGAGCAGTCCAGAGTGCGGAGGCCCAATCAGTATGGTGACTGCATTGCCGATGAAAAGGTATATGTCCATGCTAGTTTTGTACTTTCTCTGTATTCGCTCTCAGTTTTGGTCAGCGTTGTCATCGAATATTCTTTAGATCCTAGTTTAGTTTGGGAATAGGACTTAATCCGGATCAGCTGCTGTTAATTCCCGAGATAATTCCGAATCAACGAGTTGATCCAGATCAACGCTGCCATCTCTTTAAGCTTTTAAATGCCATTATTGAAGCAATTAGAGGGACAAATGCAGATAGAAATGGTTTGGACCCCAAGCCATGTTCCGGGTAATGAAATGACTGATGTACTAGCACAAAAAGCCACTGCGAAAGGCACAATAATAACAGCAAAATATACAGTTGACGAAGCCATCAGGCAAATTAAAGACACTATCTTTGGCGAATGGTATAATGATTTCTTAAATTACTCCTCAACTAAACTCAACTTGTTTGCATCAATTTTTCCATGTAGGAAAAGTTTCGCTTGGTTTTAGAAACTAGAGCAAAATACACCACACAAGCGGCTTGTCGAACCTACTTTTCCCATTTCGCCATAAAAAATTTTAGTTTTAGTCCGGTTCACAATGTTAAAAATTATCATTTTCTTTCATTTTTTCTCTCTAACGTCCTCACTCGGAGAAAATTTCATTGCAAATGAGGCGAATTTATCATTCGCAACGCAAGCGTTTTGATCAAGGCATATTCAAAATGTATTCAACAAAGTGTGATTGATTTTGACATTGCTCTCATAAGAAACAGGCTATAATGTCAAATTGAAATGAATTGTTAACCCATTTGAAAATATTTTTTTTTCAAGTTTGAATTTGTTTAAAAAAAAATGTACACAAAAACTTTTCAAGCAACAAATTTTCTTAATAAACGTGAAATTGTTAAGAGATAAACCGCCGAGGAGAGCAAGTAAGCACATTTAAAGTTTGGTAATAAGTAAATATGTACGTTCGACTTTGCATAAGTATTTAATGTAAGGAAACCAAGATGAAACAGAACAACACTTTTGAACGGTGCGCTGTATGCAATAGAAGTCAGGACCCGAAAATAGAGCGATGTTTTAACCTCCCTAGTTGCGAGCTAAGACGGCAGCGATGTAGTGTTATACTACGTGATTCATCTCGCGCTTGTGAAAACCACTTCAAGGAAAGTGATTTCATTTGTTGTCCGCCCGAGTCAAGCACTTTCAAACGAACTCGTTTATATCCAAACTATTACGCATGAAAAAAATTTAATTTCAACATTGTTAGAGTTAAGCTCTCATATAAAATTGGAAACAAATGTAAAATCATACTTTTATAAGTGTCGAATAATGTTTAGAATAAAAAATTTATATATAAAAGTAAACGCACAAAAGCATAAA
>NW_023458560.1:8913502-8915604 GCF_013731165.1 Rhagoletis pomonella | reverse complement strand
CTGCCATTTGGCGGCTTTAATGAATTTCAGGACGTCATACAGAGAGAGGCAGCTTCACTCTAAAACATTCTGTAGGAATAGCTTGCAGAGTGACTTTATCCTCACACAGGAAGTGTTCGACTTCCTCTTTTGAGCCAGAGTCAGCGCAACTCCCAGGAACCATATTATGATAATTTCGTATTGATCAGAGATATATGTATGTGTGCCAGCTCTCTCCTATAGTCTTCCACTAGTTGAGATCTAATAGAGGTAGAAGAGAGTACCTGGCAGCAGTTTCTGATCGGGAGCCACAGAAGTGGACCAGCTTTCTCGCTCCCTCTTGACTGAAACCCAACGAAAGTTAAATGGCATTTAAACAACAATCCAAAATTAAACTTAAGTGCCGTTTAAATAATCAATTGAAATTGGCATTTAATATGGAATCGCCTTATGTATAAAAAAACATACATATGCATGTACATACATCTAACAAAAATCTCTTTAGAATCTCAACAATTTCATACTCAACTATTAGGGAATGCCTAAATACATATGTACATACGTACATATGTGCATATATTATTATAATTGTTGCTTACTAAGTTACACATCCTATTTGATTTTCTTATAATTATGTAGGCGTGTTTGCATTTGCTTGACCTTCCTAGTTATAAAGTCTCTAGTACAAGAGATAAGAGCCGGTTAAAAAATATTATAGATCAGGGAATTTTTAGTTCCTTACAAAACTCTACTACATGTGATGGTTATGAATGCATAAAAGAATATCTTGTCGAAAGCTTATGTACATATATGTATGTATGCACGCACAAACAATAACTGCAACTTTATATGAGCTCAAAACTATAAGTAAAGTTCTTTTTTTGTAGTTAACAATAAAGAGGTAGTGATTTTAAAGTTATTTTTACCAGTAAAAGCTTAATCCTAGTCCAACTAACTATATTCGTAATGCTTTTAAGTTCTTTTTTATTTCTACTCCCAGCGTACATACACCCACGGCCAAAATAAAAGAAACGCCTTATTTTTACCAATTTTG
Source organism: Rhagoletis pomonella (assembly GCF_013731165.1). Classification (NCBI taxonomy): domain Eukaryota; kingdom Metazoa; phylum Arthropoda; class Insecta; order Diptera; family Tephritidae; genus Rhagoletis; species Rhagoletis pomonella. The sequence goes on along the minus strand of NW_023458560.1, from coordinate 8,914,571 downwards.
CCTACTATATAAATTTGTCAAAAATCAATACGATTACTTAGCAACTTAAAACTTACACTTTATACTAAAATTTACTTCCGGTTAGTCTAACACACTTCCGGTCGAAACTGGTAATCAGTAATATGACCAAAAGATAGACCATCCTCGACTTGGTAATTCATACATATTTTTTCGTTTTCTAATAAAAATATCTTCAATCATTTAGAATTCCAGGACGATTTGAAGCTCGAAGGTCATTTAGCGGTTAAAAAAGGCACTTCCGAAAAAAAGTTTCAAACAAAAGTTACGAATTTTTATCCTCATAATCGGAATCTGTAGTAAAAACAATCTCGTCAATAGCGAGAAACAAAGTAATGCGAATTTGAGTATATGGTTGCCCATCAGCTATAAGTCGCCATATATAATGGGGCCATAATTAAAAAAAAAAAAGACCACCACTGAAGATAGAGCATCCCCTATTTTGTAGGCCATATTTTTGGGTTATTCAATAAAAAAACATTTCCCTCCATTTTAGAGGGGGTGGACGGGTGGTCTAGGACATCCGTGCTAGCACCATATAAATTAACATTTCAAACAAAAATTTTAAAAATTACACGAACTACCAATTACATGCAAAAATTTCAAACTTGTTACTGTCTATTTAGAAAAATTTCAGGGTTTAAAAAATAGATGTGGTCCTTTGAGTTAATAAATGTCAAAGGCCGCTAACCCGACATTTTCGAAGCAAATGCTTTTGCATAAAATTTCTTTGTTTACATTCTTTGACATTACAGTCAGCTAGTATGAGAGAGCTCGACTGAATTGTCACTTCTACCTTGTTGAATATGCCCAAGGTGTATTAAATAAGGTGTGATTGACAACTCAGTGCGGCTCTCTTTTAAGGTACTATAATGTCAAAAAGTATAAACAAACGAATTAACCCTTAGTGATGCATGTATCTTGTCAGCACTGATACCCAAGGCTTTTATTTTGATTCTAGTTTTGTTTTACTTACATTACTTGGAATATATATATTTTGTCAATAAAATAAAACAAATTGTTTATAAAATCGTTTTACCTATTTTCTTGC
>NW_023458560.1:8904483-8910502 GCF_013731165.1 Rhagoletis pomonella | reverse complement strand
CTTTCACTCATCGGCACCTGGGTTCAAGCCCTGGTCAAAGCAACATCGCAAAAAATATAGAAAAAGGTTTTTTCTTAACAGCGGTCGTCCCTTGGCAGGTAATGGCAAACCTCTGAGTGTATTTCTGCCATGAAAAACCGCTTCTCATAAAAATACAATCGCCGTTCGGAGTCGGCGTAAAACTGTAGGGGTCCCTCCACTTTGTGTGACAACATCAAGGCGCACGCCACAAGTCGGAGGAGAAGCTCGGCCAAACACTAACATATGTGCAAGCGCCAATCTATTATTATTATTATTATGCAAACTATTTAAAGTTCAAACCTATCTAGCCAAGCACTCGCCTGCCCTCCAGTTTGCAGCATCCAATTTTCCTTTAATTAAATTAACGCGACGCACAAATAGTTTAATTGAATTTAAGTGCTATTAGTTAGCATACGCACGCGCCCACATAAAAAGCCTTCGCTTAAAACTTGTACACTTATAGAATGTAATTTTATCTCGCGACGAACCATCTTCGCCCTACGATGTCAAAATCCAAATGATGAACATAACTAGCAAAATTTATGAAACATGATAATAGTTAATAGTTGTATATATCGGCATATCTCTAGAATTTTTTATTTTCGACATTGAGAAAAAGTAGTTGAAACTCAGTTTTCAAGCTCAGTAATGTAAAAAAATAATAATAAAATTATAAATAAATAATAAATAGAACAGGACTACAAAAAACTTACGAAAGTTTCTTTTGACTAGACTAGGCTTTCAATATGTTTTTAGGGTGGCTGAACATGAATCTGAAGTCGGTTTTGATCCATCAGGCCAGAGTTTTTTTCTAACCCCAAAAAACGCGGCGAACTTTGTGTGACAAAATTTTTTTATAAGTATTGACTTGGTATCCAATGGTTGTTGACGTCACTGGTTACGAATAAGAAGTCAAATTTTCAAAATTCAAAATGGGGGTCAAAGGTACTAAAACTACATATTACGAATTAAAAATTGTTTTCAAAGTTTGACCATCAATATTTGAAACCTTTTGTAACCGCGCAAACCTCGTAAATAAACCGACTTTCCATAAAAAGTTAAGTAAGTTAAGGAGGTTTACATGAATACGAGGCATTTAAACGTTTATATGAATTTCCCTAATAAATTTCGTAATTTTCAAGAATATATTGTATAGAATATAGCACTTCAATGCCATTTTCAAAAATCAAACGGTAAAAAATGTTTCGTGAAAAAACAAGAAAACTTGGTTGAATTTAAATAATCCAGAATCACTACTTTATTAATTTTTTTAATCTAATACATATATGAATAGGACACCTACTTGTACTTCTTCTTCTTCTTTATTTGCGTTGTAATCTCCTAAGCGATTCTGGCCGAGTTCAACAAAGCACGCCAATCGTTTCTCTTCTGTGCCAACTGACGCCAATTTGAAATGCCAAGTGAAGCCAAGTCCTTCTCCACTTGGTCTTTCCATCGCAGTGGGGACCTGCCACTTCCTCTGCTACCACCAGCGGGTTCCGAGTTGAATACTTTCAGAGCTGCCTATTCGAACGATAATACCTAGGCAGCGGAGCCGCTGTGTACTATATTTTTATACTACTAATACTTATAGACTTAAGATTATTAGAAAAAACTGTCAGCGTCCAAACACACTCGGAAAGGGAAATGCGTCATGCTGAAGAAAAAACAAGATCATCACTTTGACTCACTGGCGTTTTAGCTAGTTTTGCGATTACAACTAAGGGTGGGTAACTCAGCAAATTTATAGGAGTTGACTCAATGACTCCAACTCACTTTAAGGAGTCAGCTCATTCAACTAACTCATTTGACTCTTTGTATGTTACACTCATTCCTATCGTAGACTCGTTTTGAGGCATAGATGCGGTATAGCGGCCGTTGAGATAAAACAAAACTTTAAAGTGGGCGTGGTCAGCTCCTTTCTACTGATTTGAAAGGTGTAATTTTTTTTTGTGTGCAAATTAATAGGGCGGTGCTAGGGGGGAGGGTAAAGGTGGAATTTTCAATATTTTCAAAAGCTTATATTTCGAAACCTATTGTACCGAATTTCAAAATGTGGATATGGTTGGAAAGGCAATTGATTTGATATGCACATCTTTATATATCTTACATACATACATATTTCGAGAAAAAATAAAAAAAAACGAAATTATAAGAATTTGTGAGATTTGACATAACACCCGCAATACAAAATACATGTGGTTGTTTTTGTTGTATTCTTGCCACCACCTTGTATAAATTCGCCTCGTGCAACAACAAAATGCAAGACTTTGCCATGCTAAACACTGTGGCGAAGCGAGAGAGTTATATGGACAAATATGAGCCACTATGATTCAATTGATTCATGTGAGCCCTACGGCATCAACTGAGTTACTGAGTTACATTTTTTTTTGGACAGGGAGTCTGAATTACCGATTCACTTATAGGAATCAACTCAATAACTCAACTCTGAGTTGAGTTACCCACCTCTAATTACAACGAGCGGGTATTGTTTCATATCGGATAAAACACTGCAGAATCTATTATAATAAAATATTTATTTTGTTTTTTTAAATACCCAACACATATACCGATTTTGACCATATATGTACATACCTATGAACCTATGCATAATAACCAAAATCTGCAAATATGGGCATATGCCCATATGCCACTGTAGGTGGTGTAGAAAACGGATATCAAATAAAAAATGTTATAGAAAACAAACCGATTTATGTAGGTATTTTTACAGGGTGCCGAAAAAAGTATACTGTCCTCAAATACTCTCCTGTGAGTGTTTACAATCGCTTGAAACAAATTGAACTTTTTTTCGGCAAATATGTACGGTTTAATGACGTACATACTATATATTGTACGTATTTATTTACAGAAAAATTAATTTATTTTTTGCTCAAATCGAATATCGAATCATTTTTATTAATAAATCTAAGAAAATGTAATTTATTTCTTTGATGTACTAAGGAGTCCGCTTAAAAAATTTGTAGCACTGTTGTTTACTTTCTTCTCGTATTAAGTGTCCGATAAAAAAATAACATGACATGATGTCAGATTAAGCACAAATATATATATTTTTTTTATTTCTCTAAAAAATTTAGCTGAAAATGGAGATTCAGCTGAAATTCGAAAAATCATTGCGAAAGTTTCTAAACCAAATCCGAAATGGAGTCTCATAAAAGGTGGTAAAACAGAACAATGTTAAAATTTTTTCGTGCGCACTCTTTAACTATTCACAAGCACAATTTATGTACATATATATTTTTTATAATCCTCTAACATACATATTTACACATAAATTATTAATTTGTATAAAAATAAAGTTTAAAAATAAAATACCCCAATAAAAGAAAAAGAGATACAGCGGGCTTGCTACAACTGCAATATAATTTTAAAATGCATTCAGACGCCGGTTATGGCAATAAAGTATGTAAGAGCTTTTGGGCTAATAGAGTGTTAAACGAATATTTTTGATATATTTATGCACATATCACGTTTAGTTTGTACATATATAAATACAGTGACGTATGAAGAGGTAAAAGATAGCAACGTCTTAACATTTACAATGAAATAATTGTATATACATACATATGTATACATATAAGATGTTAACTGAATTTACATAAATTGCAAAGAATATCGAATTTAAGTAAGCTTTTGACTTGTAATTATAATTTTTTTTTTCTGCTAATAAATGTTTATAGTGGTTTACTAATGAAAATGTATTTATCTTTTCTATTTTACTTTTATCTTTTCTTGTGCGCTTGCATTTGCATTTAATGACAAAACTAGAGTAAATGGGAATTTTTATTGCTATTATTAATGCATATTATTATATTGCTATCTATTTTACAGATAAAAAATATGGAGGAAAAGGAGAACGCAAAAACTGTCAAAGCGTTTATTGTAGTATACCTTCTGCATTTCGCGCTTTGTTGTCGAAGTTTGAACTGGCCCTTTATAGTAACTCTGATCCAATACTTTTCGTGTAAAATCGTGTAAAAATGTCAAACAGCAAAATTACTCTCTGAAGTGAGAGTAAAAACTGGGTAACAACAAAAAGTAAGGGAACAAAAAGAGCATTTGTCCTGTAAAAACCTCAACCAGTGATCGCTTGACACTTTTCATGAATTTACCAGAAGAAAAAGTTCGGGTATAATCTTGCTACTTCATTCTCTACACAACTCTCCAAAAATAGCCCTCATTTACAGGATTTTGGAGGAGTTTGGAGTACGGGATCATTTTTCCTGTAACTTCCTGCAAGTTCATGGAGCACTGGATCACTGGATATTTCACTGGAATGGACGATTACTATTCCAGTGTGAGAAAGGAACTGATCTTTTGTGCATCATCGCAAAATTGAGCATCGCCGACGAAGCATCGGCAACAGTTTAGAGTTGATCGGCTTTGCCGGTGCCCGAAACGTGGCAGTGTGCAGAATTATGTTCTGGCCTGGAAAACCTGAAACCAAATCAATCATGTAATGGACGGAAATTGCTTTTTCCGTAAATATTTTCGACAACAAATATTTAAGGGGTTTTTGTCGATACGAACTAGTTACTGGGTCATCGATATAGAGAGCAAGACGTATGTTCCTTAAAAAAGGGAAATACCGAAATAGTAAGTAAGTATACAAAAATTAGGCGACTTACGAAAGGTTGTAAGACCAGGGCAAAATTCCTATACGAGCGCTTTCCTGCCCTTCTGAAGGCCACTTTAACCGCTAGAGAAAATGAGCTCCAAGTCGAGGACGACGGAGTGGATATACCACCGCCCGACCATGACGAGAGATACGAATGGCAATTTTACGGCTGGGGAACAATAAAGCTGTTGGAGAGGTCTTGATTAAATATGTACATACATAAGACCATATCACGATGCATGGCAAAAAATTTTCAATTTGTTCCATGCAATTTTGAACACTCACAAGGAGAGTATTTCAGGAAAGTAAAAATATTTTCTTCGCCAACCTGTAAATACAGCTAAATCGGTTTTATCTATAACTTTTTTATTTCATATTCGATTTCTATAAATGATACACCGTCGGAAATGAATTAAGAAAACCTGTATATACCCTTGTGGTCAGCTGATTAATTTGAATGAACAGTTTTGGCTATATTTCTGTTGTCCAATTAATGTTTATAATTTTTTTTATAAAAGTTTGGCACATTTAGGGATGCAAATTTTGGGGAGTAACATCGATACATCGACGTTTCGATGCATCGGAAAAATGAACATCGATGCTAAAATACATCGCCAGAAAAACATCGATATATCGATGGTTTCCGATGTTTCAAAATTTGTTAGGTTTTAGTCACATTAAAAGGAAAATTTAATACTTTTCAATTACAACTGTCTGTAATTCAATTAGTAAAATACTTACATATGGATGTATTTCCCTGTATTTATTTACCATTCCTTATCCTTCCTATAAATATAATAAAATTGCATGCCGTAAGTAAGCATTTTTAATATTGAAAGATAAGAGTACATTCGGAATTTCTGAATTTTCCCCAAAAGAATAAGTTATAAAATTCATGGCTAGTCAAACAACTTTAGGAGCAATGGGTAGGTGAATTCAAGTCTGAGTCACACTAAAGTCGATGTCAAAACATCGCTGAAACTGTCATCGATGTATCGTCAATTTTGCGATTTTAGGAAATTGTAAACATCGATGGCAAACATCGAATTTTGAACCGTTATTATCGATATTTCAAAAATATCGATGCATCGTTTGCATCCCTAAGCACATCACATAACCAGCTCCACATAAATCCACATTTCAAACTTCGTACACAATTTTTAAAAAATTTTAAACGTTTTGTTAAAAATGTTTAGAAATATTTTAGGTATGCAGTTAATAGCCCATTAAATTTTAGCAAAAAAGTGCAAATTTCAAGACGCTAGAAAATCGTGTTGATTTTTAATAATTCTTTTGGCTGACGGTATTGAGCATTTTCTCCCATATAAAGTATGCGCGACAATTACATTGACATACATATAT
>NW_023458560.1:8900901-8904383 GCF_013731165.1 Rhagoletis pomonella | reverse complement strand
AAAAAAAAAAATATTCAAATCCAACGCGATTTTCTAGCGTTTAAAAAGTTTAAAATTTTTTGATATTATCTATTGTTAGAGTTTGTTGAGTTTTTATAATTTTTGTAAGAATCTTGAAATGTGGATTTAAGTGGTGCTGGTTATATAATGTGCTAGACTTTTATAAAAAAATTATAAACATTAAATAAACAAAAGAAAAATAATCAAAACTAGTCAAAATGTCACTTAATCAGCTGATCACAAGTTTATATAATTATTATCATATCTCGTAAGCTGTTCAAGTGCATTTTTAAGCTTCTTACTATTACTTATTTGGTGCCGTTTCCAGATAACTTTTTAGTTTGACATTGCAACGGTATTATACCTTTATAAAAATCGTACATCAAATAAAAAAGATATTGAAAGAAACCGGTTAGGAGTGTTTATAGGGTGCCTAAAAAATTGACTTTCCTGAAATATTTACTCTCCTAGTAGGGATGGTTCAAATAAGATCGGTGTTTCCAAAACCCGGTTTTTAAATTTGGTTAATGATCTTGTTCAGTATTTTTGGCCCCTATTATGAGTTGCATTCGATCTTCGACTGTGTTCGAAAGTGTTGATCGAACGAATTTTCATTTGGTATTATGGCGATCACTCGTTGAAGAATAGCGCTATTGTGAATTTCGCTCGTTTAGGTTGTTCACAATAGTATATTTTTCACCGCTGAGAAGCTTTGTTTACAATTCGAACAAACTAAATAGTGTTCTTATACATATTTAAATTTGTGCAAATTAAAATGAAATAAAAAAGGAAGCGAGTTTATAAAAACGTGGAAAAATGAGTACAACGAGTTCTCGTTCAACAATTTGTCAGAGGATGAGAGCTTAGTAAACTGGCAGGAGTAGAAAAAGTTTAATGTAGAGAAATTTGTCTTCAATATATATTAAAAGCTACCGACTGTCTAAAGGGGCGTTTGTGAGCCAAATCTATTTAAAATATTTTAAAATTATCAACAGCTCTAAGCTTTTGTTCTCACAGATCGTGCCAACTGAGTATTGGGGTTTTCTTTCACAAGAAAAACCAGCCTTTCGAGCTTGTGTTTAGTATTCACGACGTTAGAACTGCATGAAATTATTAAAAATTGTTTAAAATTAGTGTCTAGCCGCCAAAAAGTAAGCAAACAAATGCAAAATCATAACTTTTTCACAATTTTCTAACACTTCGCTACACCATCGAAACCATCTGTTCGACAGAAAATTCGACACTCAACGAAAATTTCGACACGGTTGCATAGCTCATAATACGAATTTCACTTTCGATCTTCGATAACACTATGCGACAGTCAAAATCGGGATGGGATGAAACCAACGGGAAATGTTATATCGGTCAAAAACAAGTTATACGTGTCCCGGCGTTTCGCTGGGTCACGTCTAGGAATCGAGATATATATATAACTATCATATAGGGGAAATTGTCACCTTTGGTGGTCTTTTTTTGACATAACTCGAGAACCACTATTCCGATTTTGCTCAAACAAATTTAAAAAAATTAAAAATTACAATTCCTTTAATCTGTTCATATAACGTTTTTCTATATAATCAACAGTTTTGCCGGTAAAAATAAATGTATGAAGAAAAAAAATATTTTTTGCCTAAAATATTAAATTTTTTTAAAATTGTTTTTCGAAAGAAATGTTTAAGAACGGATACAACCTTTCTTTTTAGGAATGATCCTTGCCACCACCTTGCTTACAACCATTCAGAGAAAAAATGACCATTTTGGAGGAATCAGGTTTCGGAACGGTTTCACAGTGCCCGCTGGATAGTATGCATTTGGTTGATTTGGGGGTCACAAAAAAATTGTTGAAACTTTTTGTTAAAAAAAAAGAATTTGGTTGATATAAATAATAAATTAAGTTTTGCTGCTGGTTTTGTTCCATCTGAATTTTGCCGTGTACCTCGAAATTTTGATGAGATAAGTAATTGGAAGTCTACTGAGTTCAGACAATTTTTATTATATACCGGCATATTTATTCTCAAAGATTCGATCAGCACTAATCAATACTATAATTTTTTGCATTTGCATTGCGGCATAAGACTCCTCTATCTGGCGAAAGGTCACATTTCAGTAAAGCAGATATTTCCCAAAAACTTTTAAACGATTTTGTTAACTATTTTGGAGTATTGTATGGTGATGAGTTTATTAGTTTTAATGTCCATGGTCTGGTGCATTTAACTGATTGCGTGAAACAATTTGGGCCATTAGAAACTTTTTCGGCATATAAATTTGAGAATTATAAGCAATATATTAAGAAAATTATCAACAAACCCAACAAAATCCTGCAGCAGATATATCTTAGGCTCGGCGTAAGACAAGAACTTTATTCAAGGAATGTTTCTAAGTTAGGGAGCTTTAGTTTCAACCATAAAAAGGATAAAGATAGCTTTGGTTTCAGCAAAAATACGGGGCCCACAAAAATATTAGAGGAAAAGAGTTCTTCAGAATTTGTGTGCAAAGTTTTTAAAAATATTGAAAACTATTTCGAACATCCTGTTAATTCTTCTAGTGAACTAGGTATAGTTCTTGTAAGTGATCTAAGTAATGACTAGGGATGCAAATTTTGGGGAGTAACATCGATACATCGATGTTTCGATGCATCGGAAAAATTAATATCGATGCTAAAATACATCGCCAGAAAAACATCGATATATCGATGGTTTCCGATGTTTCAAAAGTTGTTAGGCTGTAGTCACATTAAAAGGAAAATTTAATACTTTTCAATTCAAACTCTCTGTAATTCAATTAGAAATATACTTACATATGGATGTATTTCCCTGTATTTATTTACCACTCGTTTACCCTTCCTATAAATAGAATAGAAATGCATGCCGTCGTAAGTTCGATGAGCCTAAAGTTCCAGGGCCCAATTTCGGTGAAATTTCAATGGAATCCCGGTCCTTGTTTAATGACTAAGTAAGCATTTTTAATATCGAAAGATAAGAGTAAACTCGGAATTTCTGAATGTTCCTCAAAAGAATAAGTAATAAAATTCATGGCCTGTCAACAAATTTTGGGAGCATAAGTCGATGTTTAAACATCGCTGAAACTGGCATCGATGTATCGTTAATTTAGCGATTTTAGGAAATTGTAAACATCGATGGCAAACATCGAATTTTGAACCGATATTATCAATGTTTCAAAAATATCGATGCATCGTTTGCATCCCTAGTAATGACACCAAAGTAGTTCTAATGGAAGAAATAGATTTCAAGTATTTTTGCATACCTCACAGCGAAAAATTTCTTCTGATACCCATTCTTCATCACCTATTTCACGAATTTTCTCACTAATCCACACATTTCATTTCAATAATATAATAAAAATATAAAAATAAATTTAAAAAGTACCTATTAACAATATATAATAATAATGACTTAATAATATTTATAACATAATAATATAGTAATAGTAATAACAATAATATTAAAATAATACAAAAATTT
>NW_023458560.1:8896213-8900801 GCF_013731165.1 Rhagoletis pomonella | reverse complement strand
GCAGTGCGCGCTTTCACTCATCGGCACCTGGGTTCAAGCCCTGGTCAAAGCAACATCACAAAAAAATAGAAAAAGGTTTTTTCTTAACAGCGTCGTAGGTCCCTCCGCTTTGTGTGACAACGTCAAGGCGCACGCCACAAGTCGGAGGAGAGGCTCGGCCAAACACTAACATATGCACTCTAAAAAATTTTTGTTTAAATTTGCTCATATTAAGATAGGTAACCAGTTTCCTCTCTTAATGAATGCAAATTTACACACCGTGTTAATTAAATTAAACACTGCTTGCTTACTTTTACTTATCATATGTGTGGCGTAGAACAAATTTCAAATTGGTTTTTTGAGTTTCAAACATTTATTGTTCACATTTTCACAGTTTACACATAAAATTCTTAAAATTTCCTCCAAAAAATTTTCTTTTAAATTTACGCATATAAAGAAAGGTAACCAGTTTCCTCTCCTAGTGTGTGCAAAATTAAACACTATCTGCTTACTTTTACATATCAAATTTGTCACGTAGCGCACACAAGGGGTGGGTTTTGGGGTTAAATTTATTATGATTTAAGAAATTTTGATAGAAAAAAATTTATTTTCCATTTCTTGTGCGTCATTTTGTAATAATTTTTCTTTTTACTTGAGAGCTCTTTAAAGTTTAACTGCGAATGAAAACATTGTCCTAAAAATATGCAATGCATACTCACTTACTGTTGCCTTTTACACTTTACAGCCTAAGAAGTTCACCACTGATATGTACTTAATAAGCATTCGAAGATTTAATTTGCTAACTTCGAATTCGTTCCACCAAAATGAGCTACATGATAAAAATACAAGTTCAGTTAAATTTTTGTTATGTGAAATTATTTAATTTTTTTATGTTAAAATTCTTTTGTAAAATTTTGAATTACTTTTGAAAGTTGAGTGCATCTTTAACCGTTCATTTTTTCATGATTTAATGATCGGATCTAAACCAAATTACGGGACGACCCTTAAGGTTCCATCTTTCCGGTAAAAAAAAGAATTATTGGAAGCGGTGCAAAGTTATGCTGTGGAATAAATAAAAGAAGTAAAAATACTCCGAAGAATTGATAACCTCCCATTTTTTGAAGCCGCTTGAAAATGTCTGAGTTCTTTGTAAATTTTATGTAAATAAAATGCAATTGATGAAACTTTGAAAAGTTTATTTATTTATTTCATACTGTACATAAAACTTGCATAAATGTATTTTAAAGAGCGAATTTTCAGTATTTTCCGATGATATATATTTAGAAGTATAAACCCTTTCCCCCAAAAAATATATTCCTGCGTGCGCCCCTGGGACTTAGTATTTATTATTTGTAAAAAATATATTTTTACTTTCAAAACGTTTGTAATTTTAAATATTTCATGTGTATATTTTAAACAACTCATGTTCAAAATCAAATCTTGAACATCTTGTGCGTATACTTGAACAGATTCGGGTTGAAAAATAAACACTTTTCAGTAGTAGTTTTACATGCACCTTTTAGAGCGTGTGTAAGCGCCAATTTATTATTATTACGAGTATTATATAATTCTAACGCATGATGAAAGACTTAGACCCATATGGTAAAACCTTAAAATCGTTTTGCATTCTTTGGTAAAATTTCTTTGCTATGGCCATTTTAAATTTGCGATATTTTGCCTAAGTGTCTCTAGAATAAATGAAAATAAAATAATGTAAAAAAAATATTTTTTAATAACAAGCTTTTATTTAACATGTACAATCAAAGGAATAAAATAAAGTAGTGTAACAAAAGATATTTTGGCATGAAAATTTTGTCAAAACTGCACTAAAATTAATAAAATAAAGTAAGTTAAGGTCTCGTTTAAGTTATTAAAAGCCATTTAGTGAAAGGAGTTACTCAAACTCTTATGAAAATTACTAACAATTTGCACTAATTTACTTCGTTTTTAAAAAAGTTTCTCGCGCGAATAGCAAACCGGCATTTAAATATCTGCATACATACATATACATACCTAACCAATTATGCATGTATGCTGAATTCGCCATACTAATCTGGATAAGATCCGATCAGTGGATCATGAGATATATATATATCTACATATTTTTTTTTTATATGAGAGTTGGGGTCGGTTTTTTTTGCTAAAAATTACTAGTTTAATTTAAGCATTCAGATCAAGTACAAACCACACACCCGGTAGGTGCTCTACAGAAATTCGTATAGAAAAATCCCAAGGTTAACAGCTAATTTATTCAAACTAATTTCCGGTATTTTATCTTACCAAGGAATTCACAATAGAATCTATCATACCACTGCCTAAAACTATCCTACATAGTTGCGCCGGCAAATTACGCTCTGCTATCACTAACAGTAGTGAATACGCTGTAAAGAAGCTGTTAAGCAGGGATCGCACGATTTGTACATTTGTACAGATTTGTACATTTTGGCAGTCACAGAGTGGTGTTGTCTAGAAATAATGAGTTTAGCTCAATAACAACTCTGAAACAAAACCACTCTGTAACTGTTAAAATGTACAAATCTTGTGATCCCTGCTTTAGATGAAGATAAACATAGGGAGCTACGAAAATGTTAAAATTTAAAGCTAAGTGCATAGTATACATTTAGGTTGTATGTTTGTTGTGTATGTGGAGATTCTTGCAAAATATTTTCAAATATATACACACACATGTATACACAGCAGCAAGCTCATGCCACCAACAGCGCTGTTGTATGCATATAATTTCTGCTAGTTATGTATGTAAGTTAACTATATACAAATGTATATATGTATATCCATACATGAGCAAATATGCCATATGGAGTTACACCGCGCGGAACCATACCGCTGTTGCATGAGCAAACCTTTATAATGAAAACAGCTCTTATAAAGATTTTATTTTGTTGCTTTAACTAGAAAAGTTCTTTATATGTAAAGTCTATCTTAAACTGAAGCATTTTCATCTAAGCTAAGAGCCCGTTGTTGATTTTGAAATTTTAGCAAAAGTCATTATAAACCATTTGTGAGATTGAAAACGAAAAACGTGAAACGCATGCAATACAAAGCATTAGATTTAATTGACAATAGTCAAACTACATAACATAAACATAAAATTTCTACAGAGAAAGTACGATTTTAAGCGGTCGTTATTCATATATGCACATTCATACATACATATATTACCCTTCATATCAATTCAGGTCTATTACATGCGCCTCACGCTTTTCATTTTCAATCTCATAAATGGTTTATAATGACTTCTGCTAAAATTTCAAAATCAAATGTTATCTATGCAAATTCTATGGGGCTAAGAAATATTAGTTTCTAATTTTTAGTCCTTTTATAAAAGCGTTGTATATTAAAAAGTGTTATTTTATTTTATGTACAAAATTTTGCAATAGATATTAAAATAATTCAACTTGCAATGAAAGAGAACAGAAGACTATGCAAGCAAAATGTTGTTTGCTTACGTTTTGTATAAACATACATTTGTACATATAACATATAGCAGCAGTTAATTTAATTTAAAGAAATGGCGTGTCGTCCATTTCCGCTGTAGCGTATGTAAATGTTGCATATATTTAGGCGCAATATTTAACTTTTTCTGGCGGGGCGACATCTGGAGTCTTCTAATTGTATCTCCTTGATATGATGCCTACAACGAGGTTCATATCTAGACTAGGTTGATATCTAGAATTTGCCACAACTAGCTTTGCAACACTACCGCCGGCAGCTTTAATAATTTTATAGTGGTTTTACGTTCTTTAGCAAATTACGCTCTGTTAGCCATAAATCTTACTATTTTTTGACCGCCTTTGAATCAAGACCCCTGGACCATATAGGGAATTCATTTATATTTTAAATTGCATTGTCATCGTGATTGGAACTATGCTGAAAATTTCAAGTCTCTAACTTGTCGGGAAGTTAGTTTAAAATCGATTGGAAATTTCCGCGATTTCCGCGGGATAACCAAGTTAAATAAAAGTTTGTAAAAAAGAGTAAAAATACATATCGGAGAGAAATATGTTGTTTCGAGACATACAGTAAAATTTTATGAGGAATAATTTTTACCCGTTATCTCCCTCACAAAAGGGTCGTTTTGGCCCTTTTTTAGAAAGTCCGAATAAAGTGGCATTTTGAAGGTCGCTAGAGGGTTAAAACCTTCTACAAAATTATTTGCCATAAAATTTCACTAGGGGTCTTCTCAGATAAAATCTTTGTACAATGAGTCTGTTGGTCCACTGAAAATCAAAAATCATATATCCCCTTGAATATGCAAAAAAAAACAAATGCTTTATTTTATACAGGTATATTGTTCATATATGTATGTAGTTCCAATTTTTGAAACAAGTAACCTAAGTGTAAATAATCTTTGGATAGAACGTAATAATTTTATTGAAAAAGTAAAATGGAATCAGCCTTTGCTACAGCTGTGTGTGTGCTGTGAACCAAAAAGTATATGTCCTTAAAAATTCACTACTTACATCATCATCTAGCTCATTTCAGCAAGCAGGTACCCACTGAGTCCGATGAGCACGGCGATCACTACCATCAAGTGGCTCTTTCATATGAAATGAGGTAGTAAATACTTGTAACAAAAAATACTTTAACT
>NW_023458560.1:8886246-8896113 GCF_013731165.1 Rhagoletis pomonella | reverse complement strand
AGTTAAAGTATTTTTTGTTACAAGTATTTACTACCTCATTTCATATGGAAGAGCCACTTGATGGTAGTGATCGCCGTGCTCATCGGACTCAGTGGGTACCTGCTTGCTGAAATGAGCTAGATGATGATGTAAGTAGTGAATTTTTAAGGACATATACTTTTTGGTTCACAGCACACACACAGCTGTAGCAAAGGCTGATTCCATTTTACTTTTTCAATAAAATTATTATGTTCCAAGGCACATTAAACAGGTAGTATCAGTAGAGCAAAAACAACATTTGCGTGTATTTTGTTGTTGCTTCTGGTATCGAAAGTGTCAAAAACTGTTCTGAATTTTTTCTTCTAAATCAAAGCGTGCCATGTGAAATATAAAAAATTATAAAAAATAAAAAATTTAAATTGGAAAAAATAAAAATTGTTGCAACTTTCTTTCCTAGTAAATTTGTTTGCTTCTCGAAGCATTGATCCATCCTTTACAAGGGCCAGTAATCAGCGGTTGTGCTGCTGAGTTGGGCGAACGTTCCAAAAGCTGCTATTCAATCGCTTGTTTTGTATGGAAAAAGGTTTCACTTGCAAATGGATTTTAACAATTCAGAATTTTTGTGAGAAAAAATTAAAAATATTTGACATTTTCGAGACCAAATAATTTGAAAATAAATCAAATCAGCTGCTCTACTGATACTACCTGTTCAATGTACCTTGTTATGTTCTATCCAAAGATTATTTACACTTAGGTTACTTGTTTAAAAAATTGGAACTACATACATATATGAACAATATACCTGTATAAAATAAAGCATTTGTTTTTTTTTGCATATTTCAAGGGGATATATGATTTTTGATTTTCAGTGGACCAACAGACTCATTGTACAAAGATTTTATCTGAGAAGACCCCTAGTGAAATTTTAAGGCAAATAATTTTGTAGAAGGTTTTAACCCTCTAGCGACCTTTAAAATGCCACTTTATTCGGACTTTCTAAAAAAGGGCCAAAACGACCCTTCTGTGAGGGAGATAACGGGTAAAAATTATTCCTCATAAAATTTTACTGTATGTCTTGAAACAACATATTTCTCTCCGATATGTATTTTTACTCTTTTTTACAAGCTTTTATTTAACTTGGTCATCCCGCGGAAATCGCGGAAATTTCCAATCGATTTTAAACTAACTTCCCGACAAGTTAGAGACTTGAAATTTTCAGCATAGTTCCAATCACGATGACAATGCAATTTAAAATATAAATGAATTCCCTATATGGTCCAGGGGTCTTGATTCAAAGGCGGTCAAAAAATAGTAAGATTTATGGCTAACAGAGCGTAATTTGCTAAAGGACGTAAAACCACTATAAAATTATTAAAGCTGCCGGCGGTAGTGTTGCAAAGCTAGTTGTGGCAAATTCTAGATATCAACCTAGTCTAGATATGAACCTCGTTGTAGGCATCATATCAAGGAGATACAATTAGAAGACTCCATGCAACATTTACATACGCTACAGCGGAAATGGACGACACGCCATTTCTTTAAATTAAATTAACTGCTGCTATATGTTATATGTACAAATGTATGTTTATACAAAACGTAAGCAAACAACATTTTGCTTGCAAAGTCTTCTGTTCTCTTTCATTGCAAGTTGAATTATTTTAATATCTATTCCAAAATTTTGTACATAAAATAAAATAACACTTTTTAATATACAACGCTTTTATAAAAGGACTAAAAATTAGAAACTAATATTTCTTAGCCCCATAGTATTTGCATAGATAACATTTGATTTTGAAATTTTAGCAGAAGTCATTATAAACCATTTATGAGATTGAAAATGAAAAGCGTGAGGCGCATGTAATAGACCTGAATTGATATGAAGGGCAATATATGTATGTATGAATGTGCATATATGAATAACGACCGCTTAAAATCGATCTCAAATTTGTACTTTCTCTGTAGAAATTTTATGTTTATGTTATGTAGTTTGACTATTGTCAATTAAATCTAATGCTTTGTATTGCATGCGCTTCACGTTTTTCGTTTTCAATCTCACAAATGGTTTATAATGACTTTTGCTAAAATTTCAAAATCAACAACGGGCTCTTAGCTTAGATGAAAATGCTTCAGTTTAAGATAGACTTTACATATAAAGAACTTTTCTAGTTAAAGCAACAAAATAAAATCCTTATAAGAGCTGTTTTCATTATAAAGGTTTGCTCATGCAACAGCGGTATGGTTCCGCGCGGTGTAACTCCATATGGCATATTTGCTCATGTATGGATATACATATATACATTTGTATATAGTTAACTTACATACATACCTAGTAGAGCTCGGGCAATTCGGTTAATCGATTAACCGAATTATTCGAATCTGACTGAAGTCGATTACTGTTAATCGGTTAGCAATATTCGAGTAGTCGAAAGCTGCCGACTATTCGGATAACCGTTCACTTTAGATTATTCGGTTAACCGTTCATTTTCGGTTAATCGAATATTTTAAGTTCGAGTTTTTTTTTGCATTTACAGATGCATATACATATATGAAAAGTCTTGTTACATTCGTAGTACATATATAAGATGGCATGTGCAAAATTAAGGCAAACTTTTTTTGCAAGAATGTGCGCTAATTATTGAAATGTTATTGCGAAATATTTTAGAGACAATGGCTAAAGCAATACCTACCTCTCATTTTCGCGATTTTTGTTAAATGGTTGTTCAGTGAGGATGTGGAGGAGGTGTAGCACAAAACTGCACCACATATGGAACATGTTACTTCCTTTTCGTCCTCTGTTTTTTCGAAAAAATCCCAAACCCAGCTCCTTTTGCGTCCGCTCATTTTTTGTATCTGAATATACATACATATGTGTGCATGTATATATTTAAATAAATTTTTTTTCATTTGTCAAAGAAATTTCAATGAAAGTTCGGTTGCTGAAATTCGATTTGCTACAATGCTCGAGTAGTCGAAGCAAAGCAACTATTCGAATAATCGAAGGCGGGCGACTATTCGAATACCATTAACCGACTAATAAGCATGCGAACGGTTACGAATCGAATAATCGGTTAACCGATTAGTCGAATAGTCGGATAATTTTACGAGCCCTAATACCTAGCAGAAATTCTATGCATACAACAGCGCTGTTGGTGGCATGAGCTTGCTGCTGTGTATACATGTGTGTGTATATATTTGAAAATATTTTGCAAGAATCTCCACACATTCCCTCTTTGACTGTGAGTGATGGTGGACGCGTTTAGCGCATAGTAGTGTTTAAAAAACTTTTCTTTTGGCGCATTAGCACATGTGTATGTGCAATATACATTTATCTGTGGACTGCAAATCTGTATCAGTACAGTGAATTGGAAACCTGTAAAAGTACAGCTAACTGTGAAGCTCAGCGCTTCATGTGGGGCGATTCTGCCTATTAATAATCTTAACCTTTGTGAAAATTTATACTTGGACACCACATTGTGTGATAGCAGCAAGAGGTCAGGTGAGTGATTATAACCTGGTTAGGGTTGTGAAATCTTTCAGCTTCTGCGCTGGTTTTGTGCTCATAACTTAAAAGTTCTGATTAAATAAAATTAAGCCTGCCGCGTACGGCAGGAAAAACTAAAGCCGCTATGGCGTCCTCGTCTCAGGGGGCGTCATCGGCGGACGACTTCGAGACTTTCTCGAGCATGAATTGTGCTAAAGGCAAACGCCTTAAAAAAGATAATGAAGCTAAAATAATAAAAATGTTAAAAACGCAAAATTTTACGCAGTTAAAACTTGACATGGGTGTAACCAGTCAGGGGAAAAATGTGGAGGAACAAAGTGAGAACGAAATGAGCATTGACATACAATCAGATAACGGGACGCTGACGAGTACCGATAGCCCGCTATTGGCACCGGACAACGGACAACAAGTAGGTACAGTGACGACAAAAGAGGCTCACACAAGTGCAAAGATTGACATAACTATGTATCCTGCCAATTTCACTGGCGTATACCTAGTACTAGTGGACTCATCACAATGCAGTGATATGATTAATGACAGAGTCACAAACGGCTTAACATTGTTCAACAAAATCAAAAACTTTAGAATAAAAGACATAGATCTCATTTTTGCCATCGGCAAAAGTTTATACAAAGTGACCTTTAAAAATGCGGCCGCAGCTAACAACTTCGTGCTAAATGAAAAAATTAAGTCTATTGGCCTCAGAGCCTTCGTACCAAAAACTGCAGTTGAAACATACGGTGTTGTGAGAGGCATCCCGACATGGTGTGAGGAAACTGAGATAATGGCTGATGCCATCTCCAGTGTACCCATCACCTCAGTCAGGCGTTTTACGCGTAGAAACCAAGATAGTGAATCTTTTTCACCCACAACCACGGTTAAAATAGGCTTTTCCGGAAAAGATATTCCGGATTACATAATTTTCAACTACACTAAGCTATATGTCGACTTTTATGTTCCTCCCCTTAGGCAGTGCTTAAACTGCGGTAGGTTAGGACACACACAGTTTGCGTGTAAATCTAAAAAACGGTGCATCAAATGTGGCCTTGTTACCTGTGACCTAAACTCGTGTAATAAAAAATGTATTTTATGTGGTAGCCTAGAACACGTGTCCACTGACAAGACTTCCTGCTCGATGTGGGAGAAAGAACAGTCTATAAATTATGTAAGAACTGTTAAAAAGATGTCCAGGCGCGAAACAATTAAGACCTACTTTTCAGAAAGTCAGAATCGCTTTGATTTGCTAGCTACTGAGGACACTGATTTCCCGAAAATACATGAAAACCAGGAAAATATTAAAAACAGGGATTCCAATGTAAACAAAAAGCTTACCAGAGTTAAATATAGCACAATCGCACGCAAAATAAGCCCAAGCAAAAAAGCACCAGTACAACAAACAATTAGCAGAGAAAACCGTGTCACAACCCCCAGAATTTCTGTTCTTGACAGACCAGAATACCTCAAAGGTAGGGTTTCTGAAATGGAAAAGCTCATCACCGAGCTTTTCAGCATTATTCAAAAAGCGTGTGCGGGTGAACACTTTGACGGAATACTAGGGGAGGTGCAAAATATTAAGCAAAAGTTTGACCAATGCTTAATTCAGGAAGATCTATATGCAATAAACAGGGGTACCGTTCCCCCTTCTCATGTCTAACACATGAAAATTCTCCAATTTAATTGTCAATCCTTAAAATCTAATATCAATACCATAGAGTATTACTTAAATCACTACGAGTACGACCTTGCATGCCTTAGCGAAATATTTACTGCAAATGATCAACAACATAGAAATATTTTAAATTACAACATCATAGAAAAAAATAGAGATGATGGCTATGGCGGTGTCGCCATAGTCTTAAAAAAACATATTGCGTTCCAAAAACTAAATTTTTCATCCAACTTTGATATTCTAATTGTTAAAACTAAAAATTTCCAGCCAAACCTAGTAATTTGTGCAGTGTATTTCCCTCCAAGAGTTCTAATCAACGACTTTAAAAGCGAAATTGTTAGACTTCTATCATTTCTTGAGCATCACGAAAACGTCCTAATACTTGGCGACTTCAATGCAAGGGCGACAGTGTGGGGTGACCATACTCAATCTTGCAGAGGCAACAACCTGCACAAAATTATATCAGAACACAATTTTTGGCATTTGAATAATGGCGAGTACACTTTTAAAAATGATATTTTGTCCACAAATGGATCAGTCCTTGACTTATCCTTTACAAACAGCACTATTTCCTTTGAGTGGAAGACTGACCCCATTCGTCTGGGGGGCAGTCATCACTTCCCAATCACTTTAGAGACCACTATGGTCACGCATAAAGGACATAGGTTTCTGGCCCAAAAAAAAACTATTAGAAAACTTACAAAAAACCACTTTCGAGCCAAACGTTGACGACATGCATCTCCAATTTCATACAGAAATTGAAGCGGCCACCCATACACTCCGCTCAAGAAGAAGTCCTAAACCGTGGTGGACGGATGAACTTGATAAAACTTTCAGATTTCTGAAAGCAGCATACAAGAAATGCAAATCCACTCCCTCACCCCAAAACTTTCTAGATTTAACTGAAATTAAAAAAGACTGGAAAAAACAAGTAAAGGAAGCAAAAAAGAAGAATTTCGAGAATAAAATAGCAGAATTAAACGATGCCCCTACCACAAAAAATGCGTGGAGATTTGTTAAAGCTCTTAGGGGTGATTACAAAAACTCCAACAATTCCCCATGGTCCAACGAAAACGACAAAGACTTTCTGAATTCATTAAAAAATCAAGTTCCGACCGGTAATAACTGCCTACCAATCAATAAAGAATTAATTCCGGTAAACAGCCTTGCAATATCCTTTGACGAATTACATAAAGTAATACACTCCAAAAACAGGAGCTCAGCCGGTGGTGTAGATCTTGTAACATACAAAATGCTTAAAGCCCTACCTGATGAAATGTTCAATAATGTGCGCACTGCCCTCAATGACGTTTTCCTTACAAACCAAATTCCTGAAAGATGGCGCACGATCAAAATAGTACCAATTCCAAAAAAAAGATAAAGACTTAAGTATTTATTCTAACTTCAGACCGATTGCCCTAATCTCTGTTTTTCTAAAATGTATAAACCTTTGTATTAAAGATAGAATCTCAACCTTTCTTGAGGAAAATGATAAAATACCTAAACAGTCTTTTGCTTACAGAAAGCACAGATCAGCCACAAATTGCATAAACTACTTTTTACACGAAGCGGCAAGACTTAAAAAACAAGGCCGAAAAGTCATCGTATGCACCTCAGATATCAGCAACGCCTATAACTGTGTTAGCATAATCAAGCTTAAAGAGATCATGACCCAGGTTGGCATCCACAGTGTCTACTCTGAATGGATTTGCAATTTTCTAGCATACAGAAAACTACAACTTGGCAAAGCGTCCATCGAAATACATGATGGTCTACCTCAAGGCAGTTGTCTCTCGCCATGTCTTTTCAACTTATACACCAGGGAACTGCATTCCATTCAGGATGCGAACACTAAGCTATACCAGTTTGCCGACGACTTCCTCATCGTGTCTCATCACGAAAACACTGATCTCGCCACCTCAAATCTGAGGCGCAAACTAAACGACTTCTCGGTGCTATGTTCTAAATTAAATCTATCTTTTAATGCGGATAAAACCAAGATAATGTACTTATGCAAAGGCAGGCGCACAACGATTGACATTAGATGTCAAAACCAAACAATTGAACAGGTTCACACCATCAAATTCTTAGGTAGGCACATCAGCGCTTCACTTTCTGTCCAAGAGCACTACGCTGAGACAATCAAAAAGTCTTACAGGAATTCCAACCTCTTTAAGTGTATCACGACAATCAAATCAGGGTTACATCCACAGGTGGCACTCAATTACTACAAATCAGTAGTCCGCAGCAAAATTGAATACTGCAGAACATCTACTGCAAACTGCTCCAAGACAGTAAACAATAAAATTCAAACATATCAAAACAGTTTTTTGAGAAGAAGTCTTGGCCTCACCCCAGCCACCCCGATCCCCATAATTTATGCAATAGCCAACGAACTACCACCGGCTGAAAGAGCAACGTGGCTTACTGCCAAAGAATTAATTAATAATCTCATAATAGATAACAGTTTCAGGGAACTCATGGCTAACTCAGACAATGTAAATTCCAGCTACAGCAAAGTTTTTAATGAATTCAGAAATGTCTTTGACGATCTTTGCATTGTAAATGAAAAAACTGCTACCCCAAACCTACACATCATCACAAAAACTCTAAATGATAAAAAGTCCAATCTGGCCACCGACGAGATAAGGTCGACGTACTTGTCTATACTAAATGAATACATAAACTCTAAATTCTGTATATTTTTTACCGATGCCTCCGTTGGTCCTGCTACCACGGGGTGCGGGGTTTACAACTACTCCAACAAAAATGAATATGTTTTTAAAATCAATTTTAGCGCCTCCTCAACCTTCGGTGAAGTGGTTGCTATTTTTAAAGCGCTTCAACTTGCCAGAGAAGCAGATCAGAATAGGGTAGTAATATTTACGGACAGCCTCACTGCCTGCAAACTTCTGGGCAATCACAGCACTCAAAATCACTACATTTTTGCAATTCACAAGTTAATACAAGAATCAGATTTCTATAACGTTACCATCATCTGGACCCCCAGCCACGTTGGCATTGCTGGCAACGAGAAGGCCGACTCTCTGGCAAAGACAGCCGTTAACTGTGATAACATTTTAGACTGTAAGTTTACTATTGACGAAGCCAGGAGAATCATACGTAATCAAATTTACAGCAAATGGTACGATGAATTTATCACCTTCTCCAACACCAAACACAACTTATTTGCCCAGGTTTGCTCGCAGAGGTCCCAAAGAACTTGGTTCAACAAATTACAGTTACACCCCAGAGAAATCAAAATTTTAAACCGCATTCTGACTGGTTACACCTATGACAACGATTACCTCTATCGCATAAACGCGATAAACTCCAACATGTGTATCTGTGGTGAAAATGATGACTACGTTCATCAGACCTTTCACTGTCGATTGCTTGATAATGCCCGGGAGTGCTTCGAAGTCGTTCAGAACAGCGCAGATTTCACTGAGATTTTTCGCGGCTTTGACCTTCGGAAGATCACTCAATTGGCCAAGTATCTTACCAAAGCTGAAGTCAAATTTTGATAATCTTTAAAACCAAAGTTTTTAAAAAAAAAAAAAAAAAAAAGTATATAAAAATATAAATCAATATATAAACTATCACTGGTGTTAATACCGTCCACCTCACTCTAATCCTCACCCCCCCGTCCATCCTTACTATTACATCATCTACACACACTGTGCCTTCGTCTTAAGCACAATTGGCAACTCAAGTCGACCTCATCTAAATGTCACGCACATCCACAAACGCCCGTCTCTTCATTTGATGATCACCATTCACCAGCTATTATCATCTACTACACTCTTGCACATATTTGGATCAGCATACCAATACACGATATCATACGACAAGCTGCTATCGATTACAGGAAACATTTCCAGCTAAACAAAGGACTAGCCTCACATCTTATGCTAATCAGCATATTCGTTTTAATCAGCTACTTTTTAGTGTAGCTCGTCGCATCACATCTATAAAAGCAGAGGGATAACCTGGCGTCTGGGAAAAGTGCCAACCAAACCCAAAACCCAAAAAAAAAAAAAAATTCTGGCATTGCATATTTCACGGGGCAATACTTTGTTACCAGCTTATGAGATGGTAACAAAATTTACCGGTTACAAGAATACACAGAATGCGAAAAGGGTTTAAAAATTGACAGGAACTTTATTTACCGGTTACAAAGGTTCAAGGCGCAGCGAAGCACGCCGGGTAATTGTTAGTATGTAGATATATAAAATTCAAATTATTGCCGATCATAACTAGAATTGGCACATCCGCTGCAGACATCCCAAGTATGGTCAGAGGCTAAAAAATTCAATATTTCAATCTTTGGAAGCGTTCGTGGTACGGATACATATACATTTACTTACATATGAAGACGATTCCATATTTATGGAGAAAACTTGGAGTTATTATAAAAAGTGGCGTGGCACCTCCCATATTAATGAATAGTCAATTATCTGTAGCCTGCTCCAGAGTTGGCCGAGCAAAACCCCTTTTTATTTATACTACAAATAACATTACACAGAATATCATATATACCCTGGTACTCAGCAATACCTAAAGCGCTTATAAATATACAGCTACATAAGTACATGTAAGAAAATTAGGGCAGAAATAAAACAGTATGATGTTTTATTTATTTTGCATATTTTTATAGGAACGTGGGTAAAAACCGCGGGTAAGCTAGTAGTATATGAAAATCAAAAGCGCCATT
>NW_023458560.1:8884909-8886146 GCF_013731165.1 Rhagoletis pomonella | reverse complement strand
GAAAAGTTGGCAGAAAATCCGCTTTTTTATCGACAAATTTTGTTCAGCGATGAGGCTCATTTCTGGTTGAATGGCTTCGTAAATAAGCAAAATTGCCGCATTTGGAGTGAAGAGCAACCAGAAGCCGTTCAAGAACTGCCCATGCATCCCGAAAAATGCACTGTTTGGTGTGGTTTGTACGCTGGTGGAATCATTGGACCGTATTTTTTCAAAGATGCTGTTGGACGCAACGTTACGGTGAATGGCGATCGCTATCGTTCGATGCTAACAAACTTTTTGTTGCCAAAAAATGGAAGAACTGAACTTGGTTGACATGTGGTTTCAACAAGATGGCGCTACATGCCACACAGCTCGCGATTCTATGGCCATTTTGAGGGAAAACTTCGGAGAACAATTCATCTCAAGAAATGGACCGGTAAGTTGGCCACCAAGATCATGCGATTTGACGCCTTTAGACTATTTTTTGTGGGGCTACGTCAAGTCTAAAGTCTACAGAAATAAGCCAGCAACTATTCCAGCTTTGGAAGACAACATTTCCGAAGAAATTCGGGCTATTCCGGCCGAAATGCTCGAAAAAGTTGCCCAAAATTGGACTTTCCGAATGGACCACCTAAGACGCAGCCGCGGTCAACATTTAAATGAAATTATCTTCAAAAAGTAAATGTCATGGACCAATCTAACGTTTCAAATAAAGAACCGATGAGATTTTGCAAATTTTATGCGTTTTTTTTAAAAAAAAAGTTATCAAGCTCTTAAAAAATCACCCTATATATTATACTCTGCGGAATTTAAGAATGTCTGCTACTTTTACACCGGTGTGCATTAGGCGTAAACTCGCCATTCAACTAAAATTGCCTATAATATGTTACTCGGAATTAATCTACAGTAAGCTGGACTCACAATCTGCTCATAAAATTGATGTGGTATTCAATCACATTACGCGGTATGTTTTTGGGTTGGCGAAATACGATCATATATCTGAATGGAAATCGCTGCTCTTGGGATGCGGTATTTTTGAATACTTGAAGGCTAGAAATTGCATTTTTCTATTTCACCTTATGATGGATAAGGAACCTAGCTATCTGTTTGAAAAATTTTCTTTCCCGAAATCTGCGCGCCTAACGGAATTGATCGTGCCCAACTATAATTATCTAACATCTGCAATACTAATTTTTGTTAATGCTATTCGTACCTGGAACTCGATTCCATCTCATATTCGTAATAGTTTGAACATAAG
>NW_023458560.1:8882878-8884809 GCF_013731165.1 Rhagoletis pomonella | reverse complement strand
CTTATGTTCAAACTATTACGAATATGAGATGGAATCGAGTTCCAGGTGCGAATAGCATTAACAAAAAATAGTCTTGCAGATGTTAGATAATTATAGTTGGGCACGATCAATTCCGTTAGGCGCGCAGATTTCGGGAAAGAAAATTTTTCAAACAGATAGCTAGGTTCCTTATCCATCATAAGGTGAAATAGAAAAATGCCATTTCTAGCCTTCAAGTATTCAAAAATACCGCATCCCAAGAGCAGCGATTTCCATTCAGATATATGATCGTATTTCGCCAACCCAAAAGCATACTACGCGTAACGTGATTGAATACCACATCAATTTTATGAGCAGATTGTGAGTCCAGCTTACTGTAGATTAATTCCGAGTAACATATTATAGGCAATATTAGTTGAAGGGCGAGTTTACGCCTAATGCACACCGGTGTAAAAGTAGCAGACATTCTTAAATTCCGCAGAGTATAATATACTTTGCCGACAACGGAATTAATATGATCAATGCAGGTTAAATTAGTGTTTATAACAAAACCAAGGTTAGATTATTTTGACACAAACTTAAGGGACTTATCACCAATGTACAGAGAAGGCATCACATTACAATTAATATTTCTTTTACATATTGGTAAAACAAATGATTTTTCACTATTAAGACATAGACCGTTTCTCACAGACCATGAAGATATAGACGATAAATCACTATTGAAATCCGCGCACAAATTAACCACATCTCATGAGCCCCTGACAAATAAATTTGAATGTCATCCGCATAAGCATGCATTTTTGCATGTTGACAAGTATTAAATATGTCATTAATGAACATGCTAAATAGTAATGGTCCCATAATAGAGCCTTGGGGTACACCCGTTGTTAGCGGTCTAAGTTTGGATACTTCATAACTAATTTTTACTCTCTGAGCTCTGCCGGACAAGTAGCTTGTCATTAATCGGACAGCAAGTTAAATAAACCCAAAGTAATTCTTAAGTTTAGAGCAAAGTAGGTCATGGCTAACCGAGTCAAAAGCTTTGGAAAAGTCCAAAAGGCATAATATAGTGTCAAATTGTTTTTATCAAACGATATCCGTATGTCGTCAAGTATTTTAATCATAGCTGTGGAGCAGCTGTGTTTAGCTCTAAACCCTGACTGAGATGGAGACAGTAACCTGAATTTGCTGAGATTACAATATATTTGTTCAGACATTAAGGACTCAAGTACTTTAGACAAGACAGGTAAGGTACTAATTGGACGGAAGTCACAAGGACTACATGCAGATTTATTTTTAGCGACTGGAATCACTGTTGCCATCTTCCTAGCATCAGGGAAGCATGAGGTAGTAAAACAATGGTTAATGATGTGAGTCAAGGTAGGTAAGATGGAATGAAGTCAGGAATGAAGTTTTGTGGCATGAAATCTAGCTAAATAACTGCTGAAGTAATCGGACAGCAGAATATAATAAGATGTTTTTTTAAAAATCACGACGACTATAGAAATATGGTGCCCTATATAAGCCTCAAAAGAGTGGGGCAAATGACATATCCAATAGTTAGCTACTAGGAATAGCATGATTTACCGTAAAAATTGAAATGTATTTGAATGTCTCTGTCATAAGTAAAAGTTCACAATAAATAATAAGTTTTGGTACTTAAGTTGAAGAAATAGATCGCTAAACCACAACCCAATCTATGGCACGAAAATGCGTTTTTAGCATTTTACAAAAAATAAAAAATTTTGTAGGAAGAATTGAAAAACGCAATTTTCAATGACGAAAGAAACTCCAATATAGTTGATCCAGATGCCTACCACAACTTGGAGAGTCATTCGGCTTCCATGGCAAACCTGTCCTTGGCGAAAAGGATCTTTGGTTTAAAGTAAAAAGCATATAGCTTTGGAAAACAAATAAAATCTTTTCACTATGGGAAAAATGAATATCAA
>NW_023458560.1:8880964-8882778 GCF_013731165.1 Rhagoletis pomonella | reverse complement strand
TTGGAAAACAAATAAAATCTTTTCACTATGGGAAAAATGAATATCAAAAATGAGAAACATTCTTTGCGCATTAAGTTGGCAAATTTTTTGCTCATTTCGACCGAAGATATTTGGAAATTCCAGCGGTAAAATATTGTTATTCACACCGTGCGAACAACAAAATCATTATTCAAGGAACAAAATACCTCCTTTCAGAGTAATTAGCTTCAAATATGGGCTTTAATACCACTGGGGATTTGTAAGATCTACTTCCCAACAAGATTTTTACTTATTCAAAACAGAATGATAACGTGTTGAAACTTAAATAAACCAAACTTCACAAATAGGAGGAAATAATACAAATTTTCCTACAAAATTTCGGTAAAATATAGGCCGCAAAGCGTAAAACAAATAAAATTGTGCAATAGAAATACAATCCAATACCAACAAATAAAATTATCTTTAAAACATTTTGAAAAATAGTCGGTAACCTAACACTTTTTTCTTTGCATATATGTATACATTTTTTCTTTGAAAATTTCAGCTTAATGGTACAATTAAATTATCTTGTTATAAACGAATGCATATTCATAAAGTTTTTTATATTCTTTTGATAAAGTAAATGAATACAGCTATTGGGAAAAAACATCAAAGATCTAGTATAGGTTTTTCATTTAACTAGTTGAAGTTGAAGTATTGCACATATAATTTTTTTAATGGGGTATGTCTCCTCGACTTCTCCAAAGCCTTTGACAATGTCGACCACCTTTGTCTTAAGCTCAAGCATTATTTTGAATTCAGCGAATATTCTCTGAAACTTATGACGAGTTATCTAAAGAACAGTTCCAACGAGTTCCAGTAGGGAATCAATCCTCACAACCAATCAAACTAGTTCCTGGTGTACCGCAGAGCTCAACTCGAGGTCCTATATTATCAAATAAAACACCTCTTTGAGGCAAAAGTTTCGAGTGACGAAAGCTGAACTAGAAACACAAAATTTATGATATCAATTTCGTGACGAAAATTATACGCATTTTTTGACTGCCTTTGAAACGTACGGAAAATCTTTTAAATTCATACGAATCGTTGCGTAAGTTCTGTTTTTTACTTTGTGTTTCTAGCAGAAATCGCAACGTTCCGAATAAATAAAAAAAGATTTTCCGTACGTTTCAAAGGCAGTCAAATAATGCGTATAATTTTCGTCACGAAATTGATATCATAAATTTTGTTTCTAGTTCAGCTTTCGTCACTCGAAACTTTTACCTCAAAGAGGTGTTTTATTTGATATCAATTATTCTGGGGTAGCAAATTTAAAATCGACCAAAATACAAACAATAATCTAAATGTTTTATTTTTCCCAAATAAATTGCTAAAAATATTATCTAAATTTAAATTATATATTCAAATCCATTGTGTCCATTGAAACACATAATTTTTAAAATTTTTTTGTATTCGAAAAAATTAAAAATTAAAAATAATAGAAATGATAAAAACTTATCAACTTGGTACCAACTATGGATACAATAAACAACTATATTCGTATGATAGTCTCGTAGTTTATTTTTGTTAAGATTTCTACCGGGTGTGGGGCGCACACATGTGCTCTTTTTAAGAAGTTTTACTTCTATTACGTGTACGATGTTGCACTCGTGCTACTAAACTAATGCTTTTTTCTCAAGTAGTTTTGCTCAGTGGCAATTTATACATATGTATGTAAGTAGTAGCGGCACACTGGGTGAACTAAATGCATTCATACATACATATTTATGTACAACTATAGGTAATATTGTACGCGTCTTCCCAGGTAGGTTAAGTGCTCTAAAATACACACAATC
>NW_023458560.1:8854933-8880864 GCF_013731165.1 Rhagoletis pomonella | reverse complement strand
AGTGTGTCTATAGGTACATACATAATTTGAATTTTATATATATAGATTAATAGATGTATGCACATAGATACATACATACATAAAATGTGAAGTTAAATAAAATAGATGCTTTTATTATTGCACTCGCTTTTACCAACTTTTTAAAAAGAGGTGCGTATATTGTCTCGAATTCGATTAGCTATGGAAATAAGCTTTGTTCTTCCCCTCCTCCTGACGGCTTTCAAAATGGGATTCATTTGCGTCCAAATCTTCCACTCTGTAGTAAATGCAAATGTTGTGGAGTGCTCAAACAACGTTTATAATTTCACTGACTTTAAGCGATGAGTAATACAGTTCAAGATGAATTCCTTATGACTCTTCACTCATCTGAAAAAGAGCAAACATGTCCCTAAATCTCCGCCTTTCAACTTCCGCATCAGCAATCTGGGACTCGTTCTTCTCTTCAAGAAATAACGCCGCGGCTATGGATTTCATTCTTATAATTATGTATCCACTTAAATTTAATTTTTAAATTACAGTGATGCTATGTATATTTAGTTATTTTAAAATATTTACAAACTTTAACTTCATATGCTGCTATAGTTTGGTGGCAAATATATCTTTGTTTTGTTTCGATTTCACACATTCCTAAGCAAACAGCTGATTTCGTTTCGATCGTAACGCAGAATACCTAAATTCGATTCCAGCGGAGCGGAATGCGGGAACGTAATCGAAATGCAGAATAGGGCTGATTTACTTTGATATATTTTTATTTAGTAAAAAATACATATTTACTAGACCGCTTAAAATACGGAGATGATGGCTCTAACAAAGGCCATGAGGGAATGCAAAGTGACAGTAAAAACAAGTAAGAAAGTCTAAGTTCGGGCGGAGCCGAACATTAAATACCCGGCGCAAGTATTAAATATATGTTTTTTCACCTTTCCGAAACCTTCCGCTAGATGGTAAGCCAGGGTGTATCAATTTTGAGTAAATTAGCGTCCTTCAATTTCGAAATATTGAAGTTTCAAGCATTTCTGAAATTTACCGTTATATGAGAAGCGGCCGTTATTTTAGTCCGATTTCAATAATTTTCAACGTTTTGCTTATATGTGCCAAGCACAATAACCACACCGAGTTTGGTACAAATTGGTAGAACAGTTACCGATATACTTATATGTGATCATTAGTGGGTGCCACGCCCATTTTCCAAAATTTTACCATAAACGTATTTCTTGGTAAAGAATTGTTGGAAGCATCAATTTTGAATAAATTAGCTTCAATATTTACTGATTTATCGAAGATTTTGTATTTCTCTAAATTACCGTTATATGGGATGTGGGCGTGGTTATTGTCCGATTTTAAAAAGTTTCGGCGATTTTTTATGCTGTACCAAGGCCAACAACTGTGCCAAGTTTGGAAGAAATAGGTGCAGCGGTTACCAAGATATACACATGTAACCATAAGTGGGCTTGCCTACGCCCATTTTCCAAAAATTTATAATATTCTTATTTTTCGTCTAAAAATTATTGTAAATATCAATTTTAAGTGAATAATCTCCAGCAGTTACTAAAATATCGCAGTTTTCGTATTTCTGGAAATTACCGTTATATGGGAAGTGGGCGTGGTTAAAGTCCGATTTCGCCCATTTTCAATACCAACCTACCTTGGATTAAGGGAAACCTACATACCAAATTTCGTTGAGATATCTCAATTTTTGCTCGAGTTATCGTGTACACGGACGGACGGACAGACGGACGGACAGACAGACATGGCTTAATCGATTTCTTTTTTCATCCTGATCATTTATGTATACATTTGTCTATATCTATCTCGATTCGTTTTGGCTGTTACAAACAACCGTTATGTGAACAAAATTAATATACCCTTGTGCACAAGTGCGCTCGGGTATAAAAATCGAGCATTCTGTATGCCGAATGACTGGCGAGATTCAGAATAAGGATATGGATGAAGTCGCCAGCATGCTCCCTTTAGAAACCCTTACAGCAGTGAGGGAAATAGAAGAAAAACTGCAGTTAAGAGATTTCGCTCAATCAATGGTATGAAAGTGAACTGTTTGTTTAATATTTCCATGAATACATGTATATACTTTAATTTTAAAATGAAAGGAACTTCGGAGGATGTGAGCACTGTTACCCGTAAAGTTTTTACGGATGACCTCCTGGAGAAATATAACTGGGATGGGAGGTGGGAATAGAAGTCGTTGGCAGAGCTTACGCTTGTGAACACGACTCTAAGAGGTACATATTATTTATGACCAAACAAAAATAATATATGTATTTTTAAAGCTTATGTTTTCATTTAAATTTTAGATGTCTTCAAAAATCAAGGAGCCATTAATTATCAAAAAAATGTCCGAAAAGCAGTAGAACTGAGTCACCACCGTGTTCAGCAAAAAAAATATTTAAATAAGGGAAAATCTAAATAATTTGTTTACATTTATTATATATCTACTTAGTGCCGTTTTCTCAAGTAGGGTTTCAAAACTTATCTCCTTTTATTATTATTTTCACTTTTAATGAAAAAATTTTCGCTTAACGTTTTTATTATTATTTCTGTACGAATATTTTAGAAATACGTAATTTACATATGTGTTTAATATAGGACTTAAGTAAATGAATTTTAATTAAATTTATTTCAATAAGGTTAAAATGTGATTTTTGTACTTGAATCAACAGTGGTAGGTATGAACATCAAGTGTGATTCCTCAATTTTGACAGGTTTATGCATCAATTATGATGGCTCAACTGTGACAGGTTCCAACATCAGGTTTGACTAGTCAACTGTGGTCGGTATTTACATCATTGTTGGCAAGTAATATGTGGTAGAGTGACGAGTTCAGCTATATTTTTTATTAGTCGATAAAATTCATAAGTTGGAGGGACATGCAAAATCACACGTACAGACAAGTTTCCATCAAGTTTTGCATATTGGCCATGAACGAAAGACACAAGATCACGTAAGAACAAGAGAGTGAAAAAAGTCGATTTTTTTAGCGGATTCTACGCCATCTTGCTTCACTGGAAAACGAGCGAAAAGTAAACAAAGCAAAGAAAACAACGAAAACCAAAATTAGCCAAAATTATTGTCAGCCACTTTAAACGCACAATTTAGGTAAAATGATGAAACCAAATGCTTTAAAATGTGTTGTCATGTTGAATTAACTCTTCCTTACTTGAATAAAAGTGTAAAATAGTGGTGCTTGTGATGTAAACAAACGCTCAGCTGACGAACCCGCTTTCGCAAACTTTTTTCTCAAAACCAGTTACAAATACAACGTCGCGTTCTTACGTGATCTTGTATTTTTGGTTCATGGCATAGTGGCTTTAAGAGCTTGATAGAAACTTTCTGTCACGTATTGACAGATATTTCTATCTCCAATGACTATCACATGATTAATCATATGACTATCACTGTTCTTGTAGGGAAGAGTTCCAGAACTAAATTCCTCTGGGCATCGACACCACCAACAATATTTGTTTTGCCTTTTCCAAATTGGATATGGAAGCAAGGCAAGTGAGTGTAGAGGCGAAAAGTCAAGAAAACAGTTGAAAGTTATAATTTTGAAAGATTTTGGTTTATTTGGGAACCGGCACTAAGGCCTCTGTGGGTTGGCAAATACAGCAGACGATGGAATGATGCGCTGCATGAGCTTTAGAACGATATTGACATACCATGAAATATGCATAATTCTCCATTAACTGCTTTTTTAAACACAGCTAAGCTAACATTGATTTTTTATCACTAAGCAAAGCCTCGACCAGGCACATTGAACAGTAGATCAGCTGATTTGATTTTATGTCCACAAAAATTAATAATCAATTTTAAAATTTATCAGGCTGCTAAAATTTAAAACGACAAATTTTCCGTACAAAATTGTGTAATGTTAAATTTTAACAGGCTGATAAATTTAAGATGGCATGGTGCAACCGGGCATAAATTGCCAAAATTTATTTTCATGTGAAACCTATTTTCATTAATGCCCATCAAGAGCACAACGCTAATTATTGGGCCTTGCAAAGAATGGATCAATGCTTCTGGAAGCAAACAAATCTTCCAAGAAATAAAATCGCAACAATTTTTATATTTTTGATTTAAACTTTTTATGTTTCATATGGTTCACTATGATATTAAAAAAAACTATATTGTTTTGACACTTGTTTACTACAAGAAGCAACAACAAAATACATACATGCAAAATGTATTCCACAAAGTGTGATTGATTTTGACAATGCTCTCATAAGAACCAGGCTATAATGTCAAATTGAAATGAATTTGAAAATGTGTTTTTTTCAAATTTGAATTTGTTTAAAAATAAATTACACACAAATTTTTCAAGCAACAAATTTCCTTAATAAACGTGAAATTCTTAAGAGATAAACCGCCGAGGAGAGCAAGTAAGTACATTTAAGTTTGGTAATAAGTAAATACGTTCGACTTTGCTTAAATATTTAATGTAAGGAAACCAAGATGAAACGGAACGATATTTTAAAGCACCTAGTTGCGAATTAAGACGGCAGCGATGGGAAGAAAGCTGTGGTGTTATATTACGTCATTCATTTCGCGTTCGTGTAAACCACTTCAAGGACTTTCAAACAAGCTCGTTTATACACAGGCACAGTCCCAATGCCATACGAAATAACTGATACATGTGAGGATTTACTACGCGATCAGGATACATTCTTTGTTGATGACCAAACTCAAACAGACGACTCTTTAGAATGAACGTTGCGAACAGAAATATTTCGGCTTACCGAAATAATTAAAACCATGTAAGCAAGTATGGAAGAGCTTAAATTAAAACCGCTCGAAGCAAAGTCTTTAATGAGAAACTATTTCGCATGAAAAAAATTGTATTTCAAAGTTGTTAGAGTTAAGGTGCTGGCCCAATGCAGGCTTGCTTTGCTTGCTTCGCTGCGAGAAGTGTCAAAAATTATTTGGAATATACTAAAACGTATAAAGGCTGGCCAAATGGCAGCTTTTCTTCACTTGCTTTAAGCGCCTCACTGTTTGAAATAAGTAAATGTTTTATTTGAAAGCGTTTTGTAGGCTTTTGACAAAGAGGTATCTTCCTTTCAAAATACATAAATTCAAACAAAAATTTGCTTACTTAATTTAAAAAAGTCACAGAAAATGCAGGTAATTCGAAATGAAATAAAAATGAGTCATTGTTTCCATATTTATATTTAGTATATCGTTATCTTATAGTAAAAAGTTGCAAAGCCCGCTTTTACAAATTTTACACGAGAGGAAAAAACTTCTTATAGCTCTTTTCTTCAAGTAAATCGCTTTTGAAAGTTATAGTTTTTTTTAGTAAATGCAGATATAGATATGTGTGTATCATTATTATCATTTCTTTTAAATACAAACATTATTTCGCATTAATTTAAAAGTAAATCTGAAAGTTTCTGATACATTTTTTAGAGTTTTCTAGGAAATAATTATTAACGTTAGGGGAAGAGACATTGACTTTTCAACCAGACAGCTGGTTACTTTGACAGCGTTCCAAGCCACCATTCGGCCCAGCAAGTTTTCAAAGTAAATCAAAGCAAATTGAAGTCAGCAAGGCGCGCAAAGCAAGCCTGCATTGGGCCAGCGCCTTTAACCCTTCGATTTGTGAGAAGGTCCCTAGGGACCTTTTCGTATTTCATGTGCCTATATCTTTTTGTTCAATGCATTTTTGAAAAGAATTTATACATGTATTCCAAGAATAAATTAAGCTGAATCGTTTAAAATAAGTTTCGAAGGGATACGGGATCACGTTCGAGTGTTATTGAGATTTCAACATATATAGTACGCGGATTAGTGACAAGGTCCCTAGGGACCTTGTACAATTTTAGAAGAAATAACAAGTTACTTGTCTTCATGTTTTGATATGCACTTAAAATAAATAAACTTAAAAGCAACAGTAAATTTGGAAGCATGTATTTTGCACTGGTCATGAGTTCTAACAACTGGCGTGTTATTTTACCGTTAGTTGTTGCATACGTACCACGTGGCATTTTTTTTGTTCAGCGTCAGTCTGTCTACTTATTTTACCGTAGAAACAGTTGCGTAAATAAATTTCTGTGCCAGTTTTATTAGATTTCTTTTCGGAAGTTATTACAGTGCACTGCAGTGTTAGAAATTTGTGTTTTGTGAGTACCGCGTGTACTTTCGTTCAGGATCAATCGGCTAACTTTTTGTGTAGTAGAAACATAAATTTCGTAAATATTTTCCTTTCTCCTGTACGAGTTTTGTTGGATTTATTTTTGGTAATTATTGGAGTGCATTACATATAGGCGAAAGTCAAACGATTTTGGACATTTTTTCAGAGCAATGGCAGATGCAGGTTGGGAAGCTGCGGACATGGTTCTGCGAAATTGTACACGCTACCAGAGAATGACTGAGGAAGAAAGGCGTGTCGTTGATGAACGTTTTGAAAGGTATATGAATGAGGTAAGCGATGATGATAGTGCTGATGGGTTGGACGTCCAAAGTGAAGATGGCGCTGACTTAACTTATCGACCAGAAATTGATTCTGATGCATCTGACATCGAAAGCGAAGTGAATGTGGAAATGAACGAAGAGGTAGATGAAGAAGATGACGAAGGTGCTGCAAACATAGCAAACCTAACTCCCGTTGAGAGAGAGTGTGGATACTACATATCTAAAAATGGCACTAAATGGTACAAGGATCCCCCACCGAACTCTCGGATTCGTGCACATAATATCGTCGACTACACGAGAATTAAACCAGGGCCAGTGGGGACTATTCGTGATCCAAAAACTATCTTCCGTTCACTGATCACTGAAGATATCGCTGATATCATCATACGCGAAACGAATCGAAAGGCAAATCAGGTGACTGCTTCGTGGAATGCTGCAAATCCAACGAAACAAAAGGTGTGGAAGCCATTCAATTTTAAAGAGTTTGATGCATTTTTGGCCATAGTTTTGCATGCTGGGCTGTCGAAGTCGAATAACGAGCCAGCAAAAGAACTCTGGAGTCCAACACATGCTCCAATATACAAGGCGGCATTATCATATGACCGATTTATGTTAATAAAAAAATTCATACGTTTTGATAACGTGAATTCACGGCAAAACTGCTGCTATAGATGCCGTTTGGTTGATGTTACAAAACAATTTAGCAGCAGCATATAACCCTCAAGATTCACTTACAGTAGACGAGCAGTTATTTCCATATAGAGGGCGAACACGATTTACGCAGTATATTCCGTCAAAACCCGCAAAGTACGGGATAAAAATTTGGTGGTTGTGTGACTCAAAGTCTTTCTATCTTCTCAAAGGGAATATTTACGCCGGAAAGTTGGCAGGCCAAGAGCGAGAGGTTAATCAAGGTCAAAACGTTGTGAATCAGTTGATTGGAAAATATCTTCACACGGGTCGCACAGTATATGCTGACAACTTCTTTACAACGTTGGATGTGGCTTTGTCATTAATGAGGCAAAGAACTGCGTTTGTTGGAACAGTCCGCTCTAATAAAACATTTGTCCCGCCAGAATTTCTAAAAAGTTCGGCACGTCCCGTTTTCAGCTCATTGTTTGGGTTCTACGAAGACAATGTTTCTTTGTGCTCATATGTGCCAAAGAAAAATAAATCGGTCCTACTCTTATCCACAATGCACTATACTTGTAATGTAGATAATGAATCCGAAAAGCACAAACCAATGGTCGTTCTGGACTACAATGCCCATAAATCTGGGGTGGATACCATGGATCAAATGCTCGGTACATATTCATGCAAACGATCCACAAAACGCTGGTCGCTTGCAATGTTCTACAATATGGTAGATATTGCCGCGTTAGCCGCATTTATAATATATGACGAAATGGATCCAATTAAAAAATCTGATAAGCGACGATCGTTCTTAAAATTACTAACGAAACAACTAGCGATTTCAAATATTGAAGACCGCGCCACTAACGCACGCATAACTTGCTATCCCAACATTCGTAATGCTATGGAAGCATTTGATGTAAAGGTATATCCAAAATTAAATTCTCATGCAACTAGATATGGAAATATGTGCTAATAATTTGCGCTTTCTATGTTTACAAGTAATATCAAGGCCAGCCCCAGGAACTGCACCTGAATTCGCGCCACGCTCCAATCGTCCGTCATGCCATTTATGTCGCGCACATTATAAACGCCAGCGCAAAACCAGGTCATACTGCTATTCCTGCAACAAAGCAGTCTGTGCTGAACATTCCGCAACGTTGCATCGATGTCATAGCTGCACTCCTGCATAAATTCATGCGAATAAAAAGCATTATATTACTTTTCACATTTTCTGTTACTTGTATGCCATAAAAAATCATCAATAAAATTTGACTTTTTTCACTTGTTCTTCAAATTATTTCATTCCTAATATATATGCAGGACGTTAATTTAATCAAAAGACAACATAAATACCAAAGAAGTTGCACATGTACAGTCGAAACATCGAGCAACTCTTTGTAGGTTCCTAAGGACTTCTCACGAATCTAACGTCATCGGCACTGTCACTCATCGGAGGGTTAAGCTCACATATAAAATTGGAAACAAATGTAAAATCATACTTTTATAAGTGTCGAATAACGTTTAGGATAAAAAATTTAAATATAAAAATAAACGCACCAAAGCATAAGACTTGGCAATTAAAAACAAGAAAATTGCTAAAACGACTTTATAAACAATTTGTTTTATTTTATTGACAAAATATATGTAATGTAAGTAAAACCAAACTATAATCGAAATAAAAGCCTAGGGCATCAGTGCTGACAAGATACATGTATCACTAAGGGTTGATTCGTTTGTTTATACTTTTTGACATTATAGTACCTAAAAAGAGAGCCGCACTGAGTTGTCAATCACACCTTGTTTAATACACCTTGCATACATGTAAATGTTGTTTTTGTTCTAATGCTACTACCGGACAACTCTACACCCATTAGCGCACACAAGGGGTGGGTTTTGGGGTTCAAACCCCCCCTAAAGCTAATAACCTCAAATACAATCTGTATCTTAAAGCTAAGAATCCAGCTCTCAAGGAAATTATAAGAAATATTTATTATAATTTCTGTTGCTTGAAAAAGCGCTTTGCTTTTGCTGTAAATTTTCATGAGGGAATAAATATACGAGCATTTTTTTTCTTGAGAGCTGCAAACTGATTTAAGAAATTTTGGTAGAGGAAAATTTCTTTTCCATTTCTCGTCCGTCGTTTTATATAAATTTTTCGTTTTTCTTGAGAGTTCAGTTAATTTTTTCGGTATTTGAAATATTAAAAAAATTTAGCAATCGTGAAAAATCACCATCTCTATCGAAAACCAGAAATCGAAAAAATGAACATAGAAGTGCAAAAATTCATGGAATCAATAAATTTAATTTTACTGCCTCTTTTTTAAAATTTTTTATTAGGTACTTTTGAAAGTTGAGCGCATATTGAGTTTATAGAACTTTATATTAAACAAGTAGTTTTTAAGGAAAGACACAACCGACTTCAATTCTCATATTCAAATTTAGGGGTACCGTTAATTTCTTCATGATCCAATCATCGGATCTCTAAAACAAATTACGGGACGAACCTTGAGGTACTATCTTTCTAATAAAAAAAGGATTATTGAAAACGGTTCACGTGGTCCAAAGTTATGTATTCCGGCGAGATGATAACATCCCTTTTTTTGAAGTCGGTTAAAAGCGTTTGAGTTCTGTTAATCTGTAAATAAAGTGCAGTTTATGAATTTTAAAACGTTTATTTATTTATTACATACTGTACATAAAACTTGCATAAATGTATTTTAAAGAGGGTATTATCTGAAGCAAATTTTCAGTATTTTCCGGTGATATATTTTCAGAAATATAAAACCCCCCTAAAATATATTCCTGGGTGCGCCCGTGTCTACACCTAAAATGTATTCAACAAAGTGGGATTGAATTTGACATTGCTCTCAGAAGAACCATCCTATAAAGTCAAATTGAAAAAAATTTGTATGAATTTTGAATCGATTGTTTATATTTTTTGGCATAATAGTACCTTAATACCAGAGCTGTAAAACTGTGAAATCATTTAAAATTTTAATCATGAAACATTTACAAGTAGGATTTCATTCATTTTCCTTTGGTCTGGTAGTGTGGCTTATATTTTTTTCAATCTACAATCATTAAAAAAAAAATTGATTTCACACAGTAAGGTAATAAATACCTGAATGAAAAACTGAGAATGCTGAAGTAAACAGAATTCAATACTGAATTAGCTTCCAGATAAATGAACACTTTGCTATGTGTGCATTCTCTAATTCAGTTCCAATCAAATTTTATACACTAAGAAAAATATGTAAGTTTAGATGATGGAACAATGAGGTGTATGAACTTTAAAACGATATTGACATAGTGTCGCGTATCAGCGGCCACACGGGCTAAGCCATGTCCTACGAATGAATGGTTGTGCATGGACTCCTCCACGCATGAAACGCAGCTTGATTCACATGAACATATTGTACAAATTTATAGTTTAGGTTGTTTAAAAACTGAGTGCAAAATCTTCCAAGACAATTAGTATCTATTATTTTTTTATTTTTTAAAGATTGGAAAATCTGCAGAACATGAAATAATCAAGCATAACAACCATCAAATGATAGCAGCTTTTATCATTCAGTCCATGGTTTATCCACATACATATAATGTCCTTTTTTAAAACACATATGTGCCCATTTTCGCGCGGCCACCCTTTATGATCAGTTTTTATTTGTAAAGAACGATATTCTCATTTCCCAATACCAGGCGCTCATGCACGTGAAGTAACAAATTTTCTATTTCTACGTACAAAATTGTTTGTATAAATTTTTAAATTTCCAAAATTCTACTTTGTACAGTTCAAAGGCTTCTACAAAAAAAAATTATTTAAAAGTTCTACAAACAAATTTATACATATAGAAAGCTTGCTACTTCATATGTATGAGCGCCTGGTATTGAAAGATAAAAATATCTCTTTTTACAAATAAAAATTTAGTTCGTTAAATAAAGGTATTGGCCCAATGCACGCTTGCTTTGCTTGCTTTGCTTACTTTAGTTTGCTTTGCTTTACTTTGAAGGAAGTGAAGTAAAGCTGCCACTAGGCCAACTTTCATACATTTTAGTAGATTTTAAAAATTGTTTGACAGTTCTCAAAGCCAAGCAAGCAAAGCAAGCGTGCATTGGGCCAATACCTTTAAATTGACCGCAAGTTTCCTTCAAAAACATGCAGTTGGTTTTAAAAAGCTTTGACAGAATATCCAAAGCTGGTACGTACTTCTGGTCTTAGGTAATGCTTTACCAAATTGTAGCAGTAGTAGAAAAGCAGAAGTAAAACGACTATTTTCTCCTATAAATATTTTCTTGAAGGCATATTTTTTCAGTGTAGTACTGAATGATCAAAACTGTTTGCATTCAACCAAAATTTACAATCACGATGATTGCGAATACTTTTGTTACATTTACATTCTATACTGAATGGAACTCTGCCATTCAACAACACATTACGTTTGTTTTTGTTTCAAAATAATTTAAGCCACTCAGGAATGAGGTTTTTTTTATACAGCCAAACAATCAAAATTTTGAAACGAGTGCCAAGTGAATGCAGATCCTACTGATTCAACCATTTCACAGCTCTGCTTAAAACAGAGCCTACCTGAGTTGTCAATCACACATTGTTTAATACACCTTGTCTATACCCACCTCAATTAAAAGTTTCCCTACAGGAAACTAGTTTATTTTCAATAATAACTAATTGAAATTCTCACTTTTTCCCCTGCATCGAACTGATTTATTTAACATGGCGATGGCGATGTCCTAGGAAGCAGTTAATTATCAGACTGCATTTGATTTCAGCTACTTTAAAATTAATTTGGCTTAAAGCACTTCAAAGTCAGTATGTTTCTATTGAATGCGTTTCCGTGCTGGACTACGCAGATGCTATTTCATACTTGCAATACAGAAATTGTTTCTTTGAGTAAAACTAGTATCAAAATTCGAAACATTTACTCACTGCATTTGTTTCAAAGTAGTCTTTCAATTAGTTGATTAAAAAAAAAACTCACTTACTACCGTCAGGGTATGTACATATACTTGAATGCTAGGTATCAAGGTTGTTGCGAATATTCGCATTCGCATTCGCAACCGCGGAGCTTCCGCATTAATTTTAACACTCGCTTTCGCTTTCGCATTCGCAATAATCAATGCGGAGCTTTTGCGAATGCGAATATTGTGCAAGTGCACCGATAAAACGTATATCTGGCAAACAAAATTACAAATTGTAGCCAATATTTATTTCCTGTGGAGATGCGACGTTAGGTCGTA
The DNA here is from genome assembly GCF_013731165.1 of Rhagoletis pomonella. Taxonomy (NCBI): domain Eukaryota; kingdom Metazoa; phylum Arthropoda; class Insecta; order Diptera; family Tephritidae; genus Rhagoletis; species Rhagoletis pomonella. The sequence continues at coordinate 8,868,546 of NW_023458560.1, read as the reverse complement.
TTACCCGGGCGCCGCACAGGAGAGTATTTGTGTAACAAAACTGGCCAAATGTCATATATAGATATCAACTTTGATAAGAGTATCTCTATACATATTATTTCTTAAGATATATAACGGAGCTATCAATGGGGGGGTCATACAAGTTCCCACTTCTACTTCACCTTTGACGTACGTCAAAGAGAACATTGTCCTTTTAATAATATTTTTTTTTGTTTTCCGTGCTTTAAATACCTACATTGGTTTATTTTTTTGGACCAATCTTAAAAAAGCTAGTAGACATAAATTTTAAACCAAATTTTCGTGGTATGCTTTTGATGTTACATATCAGGTTCCCTGTCATTTGTTTACTTGTCGGGCAATATTTTTTTCATAGGGATATACATTGCATCCTTGGCTAAAAACTTCTGTGGTAAAACTCTCTCCCTACGTTTTCGTTAAAGTCTTTCTAGTGCAATTTAAAGTCAAAGAGTAAGCTCCTTCAATAGGGATTTCCAGCAGAAATGGTCAACGTTTGTCTATAAAGAGAATCGATGCTCAAATAATTAAAAAGCTATACGTACGTAACTACGTAACTATCTGAGACCCTCATCATCCGTGATTCCAATAATTCAAATGCTTATAAAAAATAACAATATTCTGATCCATTTGGCTGGCAGCCACGACTTTAAAAACAGAATTTTGTTCAAAATGTTCATTCCTGGAAAATAATAATTTATTTCCCATATCCACCTATTAGCTCGCTATAAGTACGGTGACCATCCGTTCTTTATTTTAAAGGACATTCCTTTATTTTAACCCCCTGTCCTTTAAAATTTTTTTCAAAATAAAGGACGCCTTTTGTCCTCTATTTCTTTAACTGTCTTTTAAATCGGCTCTGTATTTGTCAGAGTTAATAATTTCAGAGTTGATAAATTTTTGAACGCAGAATATGAAAAAATAAAAATGTCCCTTCTGAAATATAATGAAAACCTTCACCAGTTTGTTTCTCACCCCACTTAAGGGCTTCTATTTAATCGGTAATCTTTGTACAATCTATAAAGCACGGGGAAAGTTGTGTCCAGGATCGTGTTGCACGCTGAGTTTCCAGTTCCACTGAAAGAGAACAATAAACCACCTGCTGCACAGTGGTTCAAAACTGGCATTTAGTGTTCGTAATTCACTGGAGCCTTCAATTTTCACTTAATATGATTCATTTTTATTTTTATTTTTATGGAAACTTACGATATTTGCAAAAGACCAGTTGAGCCTGATTTCTGAACTTTTATTTGATTATATAAAATTTTTTAGTGCAAAACGTAGATAAAGTAGCAATTTTGAAGAAAATGTATTCTCCTGTTCCAGTTAATGAATGTTACCCAAAACAAAAAAAAAAGAATACACAAAAAAAAAAATTTGAAATGTTATAAAAAAATACTCACCAAAATAAATATTTGTTTGGTTTTTAGTAAAAATTGGTTGACAAATGAAGGCTCTGGTCCATTATGAACATTAAATTCCAATTTTAAACCACTGTGTGCTGGCTTCGTCGTGCGGTATGAATTATGGTAAACGCATTTTGGTAGCAAAGGACGGTGAAGTCCTCGAAAAGGATTTGGCTTAATTTTTCGCTACAGCAGGGGAACTTGTACAGTTAAATAATATAATTAACTGGTAAATATTTGATTTAAATTACGATATGGGTAAGGTACTTTTGTCATACAAGTTGTATGTGCGTATTCCCAAAACATTTTGAAAAAAGTCCTTTATTTTACGTTGTTTAATATCGCCACCACAGCTATAAGCACACATTTATAAAAAACAGTCACTGAAGATGGTATTAAAAATGAATTACAAAAACTAAAATTAAAAAACGCTACAGACGTTACAGGTTCCCCAAATTCTGAAACAGCCAAAGAAATGATAACCAAGAATTCTTTTTAGAAAGGTTTAGAAAAACCTGAAACATCTGGTTTGGCTTGTAAGCGGTGTTTAAACAACGATCTCGCCATTATGCTATATTTTTCAAGTGAAGATGAAAGTTAGGAGGATACATCCGACATTTTCAGCCCCGATGCAATTCTCTGTACTTTTTTAAATATAATGTTCCAATGTTTAAATTCAAGTACTAAATAAAATAAATATTATTAAAAATTACTAACTTTTCCGTTTTTTCTTTACCTAAATAACTTAATTTAATTGTTTTTTAAAAATACTTGACATCCGCATTCGCATCCGCGGATATTAGCTGTTAGACATCCGCATCCGCATTCGCATCCCTAGTAGGTATGTATGTGAATAACTAAAATGTGTACCCAGCAAGACGAGGATGACTCCGGGATAAATCGCAAAGGAACAAGCAACTAATACCACTTTTGATCTCTTTATATGGAATGAACTGTTCGCTTTTATTCGAGCATGCCCTATGAAGAGATAAATTGTTCCCTTTTATACCCGAACGGGTATAAAAAGCGACTAGTCACTTTTAAAAAATAAAAATAACAAGTAAAAAAGTCAAAGCCGAACATTAGATGCCCGGCGGAAGTATTAAATATAGTTTTTTTCACCTTTCCGAAAACTATCGCTACATGGTAAGCAGGGGTGGTTTTACGCCTATTCTAAACATCTTCGATAGAACGTTCAGTTACAGGGTGTCCAGATTGTTTAAAAAAGAGTGAAATCTCTGAAAAAAATCGCCAAAAATCGCCTTTTTTTTAATAAAGATCGATTTAACAAATCTTTTATTTTAAAAATGAGATCTTGTTGGATGGCTTTTAAAACCAAAAATGAATATAATACATAATTACAATTCATAATAATAATAATACAAATAAGACAAATCACTTATATAATAGTGATGTACAAACCATTTTCTTTAAAAATATTTGCTTCAAAACATTTCGCAATAGGACTGCGCAATTATTAAATTTATTATAACTCATATTAATTGATTAATCGCACAATCCGCTTTTAAGAGCTCGGCGCTAAAAATTAAATAAAAACCTATAATAAGGCGATATCAGCTATTTCCACAATTTCTTCAAAATCACCTATAGTGTCTGAATGATTTACACTTCTGTTGATAACATACTGTTTGATATTGGAAACGTTTTGCAGCAGAAACTTGAATTAAGGCTTTCCAACCTCATCCTATTTCTAATCTTAGTTTTTTTTTTAATTATTACGGAAAAAACGCGCTAAACAAAGCATGTGAGTGCGGCAAGGATAATAATATGAACTTACTTATATTTCCAAACACTTTATTGCCTGTTGCGGTTTTCACTCCGTAAGCAATTATCCAAAATTTTTCAGAGTCGGATGGAATGGTTCTGAGAAAAGTTATTCCATGGGAAAGTTAAAAGATTTAAATATTCACTTTCCGCTGCTTTTCTTTCCTTCAAAGTCAAATAGTGAATTGGCAGGTCCCTGAAACTCGCCCTCTTGTGATTCACACACTTTTCTGGTGACCAAATCAAAGCTTTTTTAAAAGTATTTAATTGACTAGGTAATCGTTTCAAAAGTTCTTCGATTAGGGTGATTAAACATTTTTGACAGTCTTCTTAAGTCAAGTTTATCACGCAGTTCATTAGCCTCTTCTGTAAAATTATCGTGGAAAATTAAGTTTTGTATATTTTTATAATTGGAAAAAATTTATTTGAAGGGAAAAAGTCGCCAATGGCGATTTCCTAAATTTTTACGCGCGAATATCAAAAAAAAAAACGCAAAATTGGCGCGAAATCGCCAAATCTGGACACTCTGTTCAGTTCGATATAATGAGATAAACTTATATATTAGTCATATGTGGACGGTATCAAGCCCATTTTCCAAAATTTCAAATAATGTTACTTATTTTCAAGGTATTGTTGTTAGTATCAATTTTGAGTAAATTAACGTCCTTAAATTTCGAAATATCGAAGTTTTAAGCATTTCTGAAATATACCGTTATGTAAAAAGTGGGCGTAATTTTAGTTTGATTTCAATAATTTTCAGCATTTTACTTTTATGGGGCAAGCACAATAATCATTCCGAGTTTGGTACAAATTGCTCGAACGGTTATCGAGATACACATATGTGGTCATAAGTGGGCGGTGCCACGCCTCTTTTCCAACATTTTATCACAAACGTATTTCTTTGTAAAGAATTATTGCAAACGTCAAATTTGAATAAATTAGCTTCGGTATTTACAAATTTTTCGAAGATTTCCTATTTCTCTAAATTAACGTTATAAGGAATGTTGGCGTGGTTATTGTTCGATTTTAAACATTTTCAGCCGTTTGGTATGTTGTACCAAGTCGAATAACTGTGCCAAGTTTGGGGAAAATTGGTGCAGCGGTTACCGAGATATACACATGTAATCATAAGTGGGCGTGGCTACGCCCATTTTCCAAAAATTTATAATATTCTTATTTGTCGTCTAAAAATCATTGTTAATGTTAATTTTGAGTGAATAGGCTTAAGTAGTTATTAAAATATTGCAGTTTTCGTATTTTTGAAAACCACCGTTATATGGGAGGTAGGCGTGCATACCAAAATTTCGTTAAGATATCTCAATTTTTATCCGAGTTATCGTGTGCACAGACGGACGGACAGACAGACGGACGGACGGACAGACAGTCACCGCTTAATCGATTTCTCTTCTCATTCTGATCATTTATGTATACATTTGTCTATATCTATGTCGATTCATTTCGCCTGTTACAAACAACCGTTATGTGAACAAAGTTATAATACCCTTGTGCACAAGTGCGCTCGGGTATAAAAACAACACAATGGAAAAGAATGTCCAGCAAAGAAATGTGTATTTTAAAAAGTAAAAAGAGCCAAAATGTTCTAAGCAAAGAGAAAGTAAAAAGAGACGCCCTTTGCTAAGCAAAAAGCCGCATTTGGCTCAAGAGACGCATTTGCCCACCGTTGGTCTATATTGTTGTAAACACGGATGCCAATGTTGGTTGTTTCCCACCAAACTTGGTTTTTTTTATACTATTTTCGAATTCGGTTGTTTGGTAGTTTTTTCTCTGATTTGGTTTTTTTTTTTTTAATTATTTTTATGGCATCTCGTTCCTTGAAAACCAAGACTACTGAATTTTTGTTGACCTCATTAAACATACATATGTACATATATACATAAATTTAGTATAAATACATGTAAGTACATAAGTAAGTAAACTATAAAACCCCGTAGCGAGTGTCATGCAATAGTCACTTAGTGTCGTGTACGGCCATGTTAAGGTTGCCAGATTCTGAAACAGAGAAAGGAGTACATTTCTATTTTCGATAGAAAAAAGCAGTACAGAACATAAAAAGGAGGACAATTTTTGTTTTAATTTTTTTGTGCATTTTATTGTTACAAATTACCATTATTTAGGTACAAACAAACACGGATATCATAGAAATCTTTTTCAAAGCAACAATAAATGTTAAAAATAAATAACTAAATTCTACAAAAGAATTCCAGGCTATTCCTGAATGTATGGCAATTTTTTTATTTCATAATTTTTCTGATTTTTATACGCGAGCGCCCTGCACCTACCTGCCTACGACCATGCTTACACCTTTTCACTATCACACTTAACTTTACTTACTAAGTAGTGTTTGCCACAATATGAATGGCAAAGTATAGGGCGTACTGTCGCAGTTTTTCGAAAAATAAAAGGGTCCTTTAAAGATTATTATTTTTTGCTAACTTTATAAATAGTTTACTTTAATTTTATTAATTAGTTTTAAAACTTCAATCCTTATTTCCATTTGCTAGCTTTGGGAGATAAGTACATGCTTTTTTCTGGTGTATTTTCTTTTAGATTTTGTATAAAATAAAAAAGAAAACTGTATAGGTATAGGGTTCGTCGAATGAATGGCCTCCTAGTCACCAGTTCCGAGTATTTTCGATTGCTGAGTATGAGGCCTTATGTTGGACAAAAGACGGAGTATAAAGGAGCCAAATGGAGGAAATTAGCCTATGGTTATAGAAGATATCGTCACTACACACGAATAAAGGCGCGCTAGACGAAAAACGGAGCGTAAAAAAATTTTGCGAAAAAAGATGCTTATGAAAAACTTCGGCGAAGTATGTTAAGAGTCTTTGGCGCTGAAGTTTTTTCATGCGTCTTTTTTCGCCGTCATTTTTTGAGCTCGCGCCTTTATTCGTGTCTAGTGACGATATGTAATAAAGTAACCGACGAAGACTCGCGTGCCGCTTGAGCTTTTCTCTCAAAGTGAAGGTTAAAATTTAAAAACTTATTAAAAAAATTTAAGTAAAATCTGTGGAAAATTAACAATAAACTACATTTTTCGCAAAACTATAAAGTACCCTTTTATTTTTCAATAACACCTGTGCAACAGTTATTATTTTACGCCCTGTATATGATAAAATATTAATAGCTGGAAAAAGGAGTACAAAAGAAGTACGAAACTAAGAAAGGAGTACATTTCCAGATATTTTTTTTTTTGGGAGTACAAGGGTGTACATTACAATAAAAAGGAGTACGTTTACTCCCATAAGCAGTACGTCTGGCAACCCTAGGCTATGTTAAGTCTTCAATCACTTTGGCTCCGTTTATATGGAAGTCTTTCATGACTTTTTCATACAAATGGTTATTTGGTCGTTGATGGCCTCGGCATGATTTTGTCATGCAGTGATCATTGATGACATTCAAGCGACAATGTCCTGCAATAGACTTTATCTAAGTGACCGCTGCAAGACATTGTCTGTTTGATAGAGTACACCTGCATGACATTGTCACCAGTGTTAGTGTCAGCGATAGGTGCAATCCCGTATTCCTCGGACTCTAACTAGTAAAACTGTCAAAAAATAAAAATTCAGTCAGAGCGAGAGAGTAACATTGAAAAGTACGGGATGGCTTTCTAGTTAAAAATGGTAACTTCTGTCAACTTCAACATAACCTCCAAATTTTGGTTGTAAATTTTTGCTTATTTTGTATGTAAACACACTCAGCTCATACATGTAAATAACCGAAAACACTTTCAAATTCATTAGAATCCACTTAAACAAGTAATTAAATACTTTTCAACATGAATTAGCAGAGTGCACTTTTCCTTTGTTTACAATTTGGTTGCCAAACACACTACAGCTGATCGTTTGACACATTTACCAGAATAAAACTGGTAACTTCTGACAGAGAGAGAACCGTATTTACTCTCTTTTTTGTCCTCTCAATAGTCAGAGAACCGAGTACGGGATCGATTTCCAGTAAAATCTGACTGATTCTGACTATTTTTGACTAGTCCGGACTCGTACGGGATCGCAACTTAAACTATGTTCACATTACCAACATAAAATACTTAGTTTCGTTTAAAATACCTCACTAAATAAAGTGCGTTCATACACGCGATTCTTTATTTGTCTTGACAGCTTTGTAGCAACCCTGTGTTATTGTTTATTTAACCAAAAGAGATCGCGAATGTGAGTAATTGCGTATATTTTTATATTCTGAGTTGTTTGTAGTAAATTTTTAGATTTTAGATGAGTGATCAAAAGAGAAAGCTTCTGGAAATATTTTACAAACTACCACGCGAGATTATTAAAAATAAAAACGTCCAAACACAATGACATATCAGTTATGGGACAATACTTTTTTCGATTATTATCGATAAAATTAGAGCCGACACTGATTTGTTCGTGATTTGTTTCTTGGTTTAAGATAAACTACGTACCTTCATCTTAATTTAGTGAGAGACTTAATTACTTAGTTTGTACTTAATTTATGCATAAATTAAGATTGACCTATAAATTACGCTAATGGGAACATAGTTTTATATGTCGCTTAGGATTCACAGCAAGTGCGACGATGTCACTAAATCCTCATTAGTGAGGATGTCACCAGTGACCATTTTCGCTACTAGGAAGTTTTTCATAATATTCTGAATTTGTGTGAAGTTTAAACACTGATTTTCAAAGTCCAATTTTTAGTGTAACATTTGCATATAAAATACATATAAAAAATAAATAATGTGATTGAGCGCACTAGTTTTTAGATGCAAAATGAATATGCATTTCAACAATTTTTTTTTTTTTTTTTGTAATGAGTTTTGCTCATCGGATGTGGTCATTGACACTGTTGCCAACTTAGTGCTTTTCGCACTAAATTTAGCGCTTTTCTTAATCCAAAACGCGAAAATATTTGAGTTTGGTGCTTGGTGCTTTTTTAGTTTGAAGACACCAAAACTGTAAATCTGAAACAAAAATAGAAGTTAAATTTAGAGCAATTGGAAGTTTCGTAAGGAATTTTACAAAAATGGAAACAAAATCGTGGCACAATGACAATCATATCTTATGATAACTTATGATTCATAAGCGAAAGAGCATATGTTTCTCAAAAAAATATGTGCCAGCACTTTTAATCATGCCAGAGTTACATACGGTAATTTGCCATTGCCTTAAAAAAACGTCCATGTTCCTGGGATCAAAAATTGATCTTTGGGTCTTCAATTTGGGCTGAATTCGCTATATTTTTTACGAATATTAAAAAAAGCACCAGCATCTCTTAACAGTAAAATGAATAATGTACCTTCGAACGGCGAGGAAGAAACATTAATTTTTATTAATTTGAATCAGTATACCTTCAATAAAATTTTGTATGCATACAAAGTCCACTAAATCCTCCAATAAAAAGTTGGGTGCTTTTGTCGAGAAAAACGCGATTTTTCTTGGGGTTTAGTGCCTTTTCAAATTCAGAACTTGGCAACACTGGTCATTGACCATTAGTCTGTTCCAATAGCAGTCCGGTTTACAGGATTTAGTCAGAACTTACAGGAAGTCGTTCCTATTGACATAAAACCTGTAAGTGGGAACACATTTGAGAGAGTAACTGAGCAACTGTTCCTAGTCAGAAGTTACAGGATTTAGTCCGGAGTTTCTTTTCCTGTAAGTTCATGAAAAGTGTCAAACGATCAGCTGATTTTCATGTGCAAGCGTACCACGTATGAGGTGGTATAGAAATAAATGTATTTTGGTTACCGTGTCTCAATGCTTTCCTACTTCACAAATTTTATTGTAAATATTAAAGTGCTACAAACTTCAACATTTTCTGTAAAAATGTCATTTTCAAAAATTCCATGTATTGCTAACAACTCAAACAAGGTGTTATGCCATGTCATTTCATCTCAAACATACTGTATTATAGCCTATTTCCACCAAAGGCTTAACTGCGGTTAAGAGCTCAAAGAAGTTCAAATAATTCCAACATGGGGTCATAGGCAAGGTTTTTATTAAGTTTTGCTTTTTTCCTTTCATTTGCTTCTACTTAATAGGTGGAATTGACCCCGTCGAGTTGTAATCTCGGTTTTTCAAACGGCATAAAATGCCGTTAAGGCTTGGTGGAAATCAATTATTATCATGTCATTGCTACTTTGATAAGTTGTTGTGTTTCTGCAGCATATTTTTAATACTACTGAATATAAATGAAAAAAATAATACGCGAATAAAATGAATGAATTTCAATCACCAACTGTATTGACTTAGGTTTTCTGCTAATTTTCGGCATTTTTAACTGTATTTTAGCCAAGAGTGACAGAGACAATATGGCGGGATGTTATGTAAAATACTACGAAACAAAAAGGGCTTCGCAAAATCCTGGTTTATCTGTCAAACAGTCACTTTACACACCTATTTACACCTTTTCACAAAGGCGGCGTTCCCATAAAAGCCTCGTAAAGCGACGAGTTTTACAGGGTTTAAGACTACGAGTTTAAGGGAATCCCCTAACTGTTTGATCCTGCCTTGTATGAAAATATATATCGATTTTTAATTAGACAGGAGCTTGCAAAATCTCTTCCCGTATATACAATGTACATAATTAATAATGCTGATTAATAATTTCGACGGTGTCTTCATATGTCATTGTTAAACATGTATGAGAGACATACTATGAAGTAGGGATGTTGCGACTGTGGAATTTTAAACATCTGCGGATGCGAATGCGGATACGGAAGTTGAAAAGCTAACATCCGCGGATGCGGATGCCAAGTATTTTTAAGAAATAATTTAGGTGAGTAAATTAGGTGATTTAGGTAAATAAAAAATGGAAAAGTTAGTAATTTTTATTAAAGGTTATTGTTTTTTTATTTAGTACTTGTATTTAAAAATTGGAACATTGCATTTAATTAAAAGTAATGTTGCTGCCTGTTTCTTAAAGGGTCGTAAATCAAACCTGTGCCACTAAATAACTACTCGCTCGAGACCAAGGCACATAAATACAGGTAGAAGCCAAAATGACGTTGCTCTCATGAGAACCAAACCTTTAAACTTCAACTTGTTTTCCTTTTATTTCCTATATTTCGATACTCTTTTAGTGACATGTCGTTCTTTTTTTGAATGTTCGTTAATGACAAATTTTAATTAGCATTTGAATTTTTGTAGTGTTGTGCGGTTTATACTTAGTGTATGTGTTAAAAATGCAACACCTCAAGCGCTGTTTTTTATGTGGTGTTAAATATAATGAAGACATCATTCATTTTTTTAACGTGCCTCAATGTCCTTGGCGTAAGGAGCGTTGGGAAAGCAGCTTTGGGGTAGAGCTGCAGCGAAATGCCTTGCTGTGCGTTAAACAATTTAAAGCAGCAGATTTCATAAAAGCACCGGGAGGTACAGGAGAGGCACGTTGATGCTGTTCCTATGATCCTTATGCCGGAAAGTCCCTCCAACAACACTGCAACTCATAAATCAAAAACAGAAAACAACATACAAATTAACAAACTTTAACTAAAGAAAATAAATAAATAAAAACAAAACTTCAAATTTACTCAAAAACGTCAACCAGCGAAATGTAATTTTTGATTTTTCCTTACACACGCTTATTTCTATTTTTACTCTCCCGAAAACTTTGACTTTTGTAGGTTTGATGTAAATTTGGCTTCTGTTTTTATTGTACCATGGCTCGAGGCGACAAACTTGAAAAACTGGAAACTTGACAAAATTTAAAATTATTTTCGATTGACGCTGCACCAGTTGACTTTCAGTTAGTTTTTTTTTTTATTGCGGTGCAATAATTCCATTTTGAGAATTGCATCGGGCTGCAAATGTCGGATGTATCCTCCTGACTTTCATCTTCACAATCCAGCATCATGTTTAAACGTCGTTGTTTTCCAAAGAATTATTCATTCTCATTATTTTGGTTGTTTCAGAATTTGGAGAACCTGTAACGTCATCAGCGTTTTTCGATTTTAGTTTTTGTAATTCATTTTTGAACCTTTCTTCTGTGACTGGTTTGGAAAATGTGTGCTTATAGCAAGGTTCTAAATAGGTGGATATGGCAAATAAATTGTTATTTTCTAGGAATAAAAATTTCTAAGAAAATTCTGAAAGTCGTGGCTGCCAGCCGAATTAGTTTAAAATCTTGTTTGCTTGTTAAAAAGGCACCCCGTTTCTTATAATAATTTGAATTATTGGAATTACGCACGATGAAGGTCTCAGATCTGCTTAGCTCCCGGGTGACTTCTTGAAAAGGGTCACCAGTAATGAATAGCTTGTAATTAGTTTTTTTTATTAGCTGAGCTCGACTTTTCCTAGTTGCAGGCAGTCACAATTAATTACTCACAGCTGCCGGTACCATAAGCCGTCAAATCCGTTTTGTTGTTCCATTCCATGCGGTCAAGGTGCTTTGATATTTTGAGACAAATGCAGAAGATTCCCAATAATAATAAAGGGTTAAATAAACAATTGGGTATTATTATTGAAAGTCTCCTGAAGATAATCAGAGCTTTCCGATCGAAAAATACCGATTTTCAAGAATTCTATAGCATTTCTATGAAACATTTTATTTTTGCCATATAACAATACATGGAAAACTTTGAGCGCTTTGAGCGACCTCTAAATATTTTTTGATTTCAAAATAAAAAATAGGGGTATACTTTTTTCAATATAGAACCATCCTAGGGGTGAGAGCATTACAATTCCGACTTTATTGTTTTTGGACCATCCTATGAGACACATGTTGCTATGTTTTATAGTTCAACATCTGCAGGCCTTTAGTAAATATTTATAGCTGAAGTTCATATTTAGTAAGCAAACCATTCAAACATTTTGAAGAAAATAACAGCCCTATTATCTATCTCGAAGGATAGGGCGTATAAACGATATGTGTGCAGAGGAGTGCTTAAAAAGTTAGTTCAGCGGTATTATTCTAGCCGGTTTAAACGTAACGCGCCAAGGAACTAAATACTCAATTATGTGTATGTAATTATTTATTTACGTATATATGAAGATTTCAATTGATAGAAACGACCATTCGCTTGTAATGTTTCCTCTTGCGCCAGCAATCGATATCGCTTTTGGCTTATCAGGCGTCTTCTTCACTAGGTGATTCTACAAACCATCTTAGCACTCTGAGCATAGTTTTCGCAGAGTAAACACAAAATGGATATTCGTCATAGCAGCGATCGGTAGCACCTTGAAGAGCCAGACCTCTACTAAAAGCTCTTCCAATTTTTGCTGGTGCGTGAGTAACCTTTGTTTCTAGGAATTCCTTTATTAATCTGGCTTCGCGTGAGTGTGCCTCAGCACCTGACATTAGTTGGCATATTAGTGATAATAGACATTCAAAAGGATCCCGTGATAAAATACGTTTCCATTCAATACTGAGTGTTGTTGTGTTGGCAGTATTATGGCTTCCTGGTTGTTCCTGTATATTCAAGAGCTTGTAGACTTTGGTTATTGCTTCGGTGTTACCTCGCTTCACACGTGCGACCGCATTGCTGGCCGTAGCGAGTGCGCGCGCAGCCGCAGCAACGGGCTGTCGTATTTTATTGTAGTCCTGTGCAAGCAGGTGCAACATGTACATTGCGCCCAAACCCATGCCCATAAGTAAAAGAAGTCTAAAAAAAATATTTTGTACAAAGGAAAAATAAATAAATAATTAGATAAATACATAAATACATATCGCACGTTTAATACTTAAGCTTAATATCCAGCTCTCAAGAAAAACAAAAGGTCCATATAAAAATCGCTCAAGAAATGGCGAAGAAATTTTCTTGTGATAAATTTCCACAAGGCAGTACGCAGTCATTAAGAAATTTACTCCGGTTTTCTAAAGTTTTTTGTTAAACAAGAGCACAGGCAACCCGTGTTTGTTTCGTGAGGAAAGACTGAGCCCGAGATAATTCTGAATTAACGAGTTGATCCGGATCAACACTGCCGTCTGTCTATGCTTTAATTTTGCTGTTTGACATTTTTACAGGATTTTACACGAAAGTGTTGGATCAGAGCTAATAAACATTTTTTTGATCGTTTTCTAAAGAGCTGGAAACTAAGCTTTAATACAGATAATTATCTAAAAATCTAAATTTTTTGGGAAGACGCAATCAAAGTTTGATCAATTCATACAGTAGGTATACAAAAAGATAGATGGAAAGACACATGTCTTCGCCTATTTTGGGAAGTTTAGTTATATATTTTGCTGAGCTATTTGACGATTTTCATGACGATTTAAAGATGCAGTTATATATTTTAAAATAAGATCTTTCAAATAGCGTTATAAATTTTTGGATATCTTCTTTAGTTTCCAGGGTATTGAATAAGAAATTGCGTTAATTAAGTACATGTTTTTATCACATTTTGTCGTATCTCATACACAAACCAAGTGGCTGCAAAAAGAAGAAAACCCTTCATAAACTCAAAAATAATT
>NW_023458560.1:8844441-8854923 GCF_013731165.1 Rhagoletis pomonella | reverse complement strand
GTTTATACGGCAAAGTTTACCATTTTGCAAATTGTTATTTGCAAATAATACGTGCGTATAAAAGTAGTAATAGTCGCCTTAGTTTCGACTTATCTTGCTAGGTACCAACTTAAAATTTATTTTGAGCTGCATCTGCAATTAATGGCGTTTTCTTTTCTCAAAAAAAAATGTCACCTTCTTATATGGCAACATTATCAGTAGGGATGTGCCGGATATAGATTTTGCCGGATAACCGGATTCCGGATATCCTGTAAAAAATAACAGCCGGATTCGGATATCCGATCGGATATCCGGTAGACTGCTGCCCTCAATAAATTTCACAATATTGTTTTTTTGCCGGCTCGAGTTCACCTCGACCTTCGCACCCTTTCTGATGCTGCAGAATTTACCACTTCGAAAACACAATTACGCACATTGTGCGATGCTATCGCAGTGAAAAATGGCATCTTATAAACAAACATAAAACAATCTTCATCAAATTCTTTGCTTTTGAACAATCAAGATGTTTTGTTTTCTTACGTTAATTATACCTTTCATGAGCATAACTTTGGTCCGATGTTTGTAAGTACCAGAATAAGAAGAGATAGACCCATTAAAATGTATACTCAAATGATCAGAACGTCGAGCTGAGTCGCGCGGCGTAGCGTGACGTGGTGCGCGCGCTGACGCGGGCCGCCGCGAAGCTAAGCAAATTTAATGTTTGAAAGAGAAATAACGTCAATTGATTTTATTTCGTTTTTAAAAAGGTAATAATGTCAATTGACTTTATTTCGCACCAGGGTGGGAAATAAAGTCAATTGACCTTATTTCCGTTGATCTTATTACCTGTCACCCAGTTTCCATGTTAAATGCAAATAAAAAATAATAATTTTTCACTTAAATCGCTTTCGTGAAACTGACTATTAGGTAGGGCTGCCAGATATCTCTGTTACCAAACCGGGACACTTTACTAAATACATCAAAAAACATAAAAATAAAATATCTAAACTTTGTGCAAAACTCAAGAAATTCAATAAATTTGCATACAAATTTGCAACTTTTTAATTAGACTTTTTGTACAAATTTTAAAAATGAAGTTTTGCAGCCTATTAAATTTTAGTTGATTTTTAGTATTGTTTTTACTGAGAGTTTCTTCCATACAAACTATGTTCGACAATTCTTTTTATATGGAAGACACTGTCGGCAAAAAAAAAAAAGGCTAAAAATCAACGAAATTTGCTGGCAACTTCAGACTTGCACTTTATTAATTGGTACAAAAGGTATATTTAAAAAATTTTTCTAACAGATCTGATTAGAAATTGTGATTTGATGAAGAGTCTCCGATCCAATAATTTTGTACGGCACTGTACTTATAAGCACTCTAGGTTTCATGAAAGAAAAAAAACTTGAGTACAAGATAACATTAAAATATCAGTCAAATTTTTCGGTGCTGTGGACTTGTTTCAAAACTTCTGACTTTTCCTTAATATAATTGTAAAACTCTGTGCACGTCATTTTTAACGTATTTAGGTACATATCAAGGCATATTCAACAAGGTAGAAGTGACAATTCAGTCGAGCTCTCTCATACCTGACTGTAATGTCAAAAAACGTAAATAAAGAAATTAACCCTTTGTTATGCATGTACCATATTTGATAAAATTCAATATCTATGAAATGAAAGTTTTTGTAAATATGAAAATATTTAAAATCACATTAAAATCGGCTTCATTTTAGTTTTTGTATTTTCGTTTAATGTAAATGTGGAAATGCATATCTACTTACTCAAAATTACACATTTATTTATAAAACCGTTTTGGCAATTTTCTTGTTTTTATTAGCCCAATGTTTTTGAGCATTTATTTTTTTATTCAAATACTTAATTCTAGAGTATATTCGACGTTAAAAAAAAAAATTTTTGATTCTTTCTTCTAAATTTACATCGGAACTTAACTTCAATAGTTCAGCTATTAAATTTTTGCAATGCGAAATTTCTTTTCCATTAAATTTATTAAAATTACTTCCAGTTTCTTTATGTCCACAAGGATTTTTGGTTTAGGTTTTATCATACCACCATTTGACATTTGGTCTATCCATGTATATGAGTGGGAGATTTTCTCTTCATATTCAGTAATGCTTAATTTCCGTATGATAAATCCAGCTATGTATGAAAAATAAAAACACGACTCTTTTCACATGGCATTATGAAAAAAGGAAAAGGGATGTTAAGAACCAGAACGTCGAATTTATAACAGTAAATGGTGATCTAAAGCGGCAAATTTAGTGGAACGAAATTGTATCATGGTGTTCGCGGAGCATTTGCTTATATGTATTTGTTAATGTACTCGTGGATCCGGTCGTGCTTGTTTATGGCAGACTTACTCAGTTTGAATCTGTGCATCAACAGCTAACTTCGTCCCCACAGACACCTCAGGAACGGCCGACACTTCAGATAACTCAAGCATTGGGGAATTGTATGGTAGAGGTACTGCACCTGGGAACAAACGCGTCCGCTTGGAAATACTCGGCTGTGATGGGCAACAAATAAAGTCACTGCCACTAAAATGGTGTTCGCACCAGGGATGAAAAATGGAAATTTCAGATTGTACCAAATATCACAAAATAAATGTACCTAAATGAGACAGATTGTACCTAAAAAAAGTTACATCATTCATTTGTAGTTTTTTTTATAAATTTTATTTAAAACATTAACACAAAAGATATATGTACTTTAAACATGAGCCTATATCTATAGACTATAGTCTAATGGAAATCGGAGAAGCATTGTTTTTGTCTAATTTTGACTACTGAAAAATATTGGCGAAAAAGACAAAAAACACACTTTGTGAAGTATACTTCTTTATCCAGCTTTTTATAAAACAACAGGAAGTCTGCTAATTTATCCGATTCCTTTTAATATGAAATTTGAAGACATCCTAGACACTGGACTGTATGGATGAATAAAGGCTGGTTTCCACAATGTAATATTTTGACAACAAAATTTTTTGACTTATTTTGACACAACTTTCTTACCTTTATCCCTACCTTTATCGATGATATTATTTATCCCATTCCTTTTAATAGGTGCAGCAAATCTAGAGAATATAATCAATGTGCCGTAAGTAACATCGAAAGCATTTTAAATATATTTCCAGAAATCAAAAAGCGAGTATGGGTCAAATAGCTGTAGTTCTCATCTAAAAATATGAAATTTGAAGACATCCTAGACACTGAGCTGTATGGATGAATAAAGGCTAGTTTTCACAATGTAATATTTTGACAACAAAATTTTTTGACTCTCTTTCCTTTATCCCTAGCTTTATCGATGATATTATGGGCCAAAAACTTACAAATAGCCGCCTTAGCAACGCATGTACACGCCTGAAGGCCTATTTTGATCTAAATCAAACCAAAGACCATTTTTTAGTCCCATTTGACAATGGAGGCCTATTCTGATCTAAATCAAACCAAGGCCAGTTTTTAGTCCCATTTCACTCATTTGACCGCAAACGCCACTGAATTTGACTTAGTGAAAATAAGCGTTAAAATTAATAGAAAAAAATTACGAAGCTAAGTAAAGTGTTAATTTTTCGTAGTGCCTGCTCTAAATGCAATGTAAAATGTTTAAGATAATGGTTTTTTTATGTCTTCCTTTTGACCACTTTTATCTAGAATTGTTTATTCTTCAAAATGAAAGCGAAACTTCTCCCGTACCTACAAGTAAATATATTAGCACGGTAAAGGAAATAAACTAATAATGCATCTGATCAAAAGATGATAGTACCTAAAATCTAGTGACTGTACCTAATGTACCTTTAAGTCATCAAACGTCGGAAAAAGGTACAATTGTACCTACTTTTTCATCCCTGGTTCGCACACACGCGAAGAGTCTCCTAATGGAACACCGCAGCTACTTGCCCACCGTTGTCGCTTCACTTGACAATTAGGAGGTTTAAAATAACGCACACGTTTGTTGTCCTGGCTCTTGCTACACAGTCGCACAGCTCAAAATTGAAAATTGAAATTAAAAAATTAAAATTTTGAATTGTATAGGGTTAAAAGTTGACATTACAGTCGCAGTTCGAAAGAGAGAAATGTCGAAATCACTTCTACCTTGTTATGCCTTGGTACATATGTATATTAATCATCAACTATTGCTTGTGCAAAGATCAACTATCTGAAGATGTAACTATTTCACAAATGGAACCGGTGCACTGAGAGAAAGAAGTTTAGAATTAAAAAAGCGTGCTAAATTAAAAAAAAATATGCATATGAAAGAGCACCAACCCAACTCGTAATACATTTACGTATACACATTTTATTATTCAGGGCGTGTGTGAATCGGTAACAAAGTTTTATGGGGAAAGCTGTTGAATAATATTTTTACTATGGTGAGACAGTTTTGCCAATCTGCTGTGTGAAATAAAATCTTTTTTGACAGCAGTAAATTTTTGATAACCGCAGATTTAGTCGGTTAGTTTATATTACAAATTGAAGTGAAATTAATATTTTAAGAAAAAATCTACCATCACTGATAGCATTTCATCAATTTAAACTTTTGTTTTACGAAAAATTACACACAGCAACAATCTTTGCGATTGTCAAAATTTTCTATCCATTTGTCAAAAATTTCACTAGCCTCATGAGCTACTGAAATTTTATTCACCTCATAGTTGTCAAAAATTTACTTGCGGCAAACTTTGTTACCGATTCACACACGCCCTCAGTCTAGAAATATTAAATTCAAACGGAAGCTTTTTCATAATTAAGTTAAAAAATATATGGCTGCATTTCTTTATTCATTCTGAATGTTTGGAATAAACTTTTTTGTTTATTTATTCTTTAGAACGTTCCTGATGATATGTTGACGTATATTTCAAACGCATTCTGTTTATTCCGGCTGTGAAATGGGATTATCCGGAATGTATAAAGAAACGCAGCATATATTTAAATTCCATTGTAGCCTGTAATGGGATTTGAACCCTGACTCTCTGGAAATTAACAAATTGTGGCAAGTATCTTTGCGCACTCATCTACAGCCAGACATATAAATGTGCATTCAAATGCTGAGTTTGAATCAACACCACGCGTGCGTGTTGTTTTTAAATACGAACATTTTAGAACGATAATCAAATAAAAATATTCATGTTTACTATGCGTTATTTCCCTCAGTGAATTCATAAAATTTGTAGTTATTTTTGAACTTCTATTCAAATTTGTGCAATCAAATCGAAAACCGGGACATGTAAATGAAACCCGGGACATTTTAAGGTTGGACCGGGACACCGGGATAAATAGTCTAAAACCGGGACTTGTCCGGGAAAACCGGGACGTAGGTAGCCCTACTATTGGGGCCAATTTCCAATCAATAATTAAATTCCATTTTCTACAAAAAATGTTGCCTTCTCATTGCCCTTTCCTTCAGGGACCGAAAATAACAGGTTTTAAAGTAACCTTGGCCAAATCTTCTTCTTCTATCTTCTATATTAATAAAAATGTTGTGTTCGTATGTCACGGTCGTCAAAACTCAAGAACGGCTGAACCGATTTGAATAATTTTTCTTTGTATTGTTCGGTATAATACCAGAACCAATGATATCGCAAAAAATTGGAGGGTTGCCACCTATTTGAAAATTTTTAAGCCCAATTATTTTGATAAAATACATAAATTATTACAATATGGGTATCCAATTGAAGAGTTTTAAGAAAGATAACTGCTGGAAATATTTTTGACGAGGGTTGCCACCTTTTTCAAAATTTTAACTCAGACAAATTGATAAAATAAATGAATTATTGTGGGTGTCAAACTAAAGAGTTTTAAGAAGGCGTACATCCGAAAATATGTTTGAAGAGTGTTGCCACCTGTTTGAAAATTTAAGTAAAGTACATCGATAAAATAATTGAAATATTACATTATGGGATTATGGGTTGCCACCTGTTAAAAAATTAAGCGCAATTTTATTGATAAACTAAATGATATATTACAATATAGATATTAAATTTAAGAGGTTTAAGAAAGATAGCTGCTGGAAATATTTTTGAGTAAAATTACCACATCTTTGAAAATTTAAACTCAGTTGTTTTGATAAAATAAATGAAATACGGTAATTTGGGTATCCAACTTTAGATTTTTAAGAAGGCTTACGCCGAAAATATGCCTCAGGAGAGTTGCCACCTGTTTGAAAATTTAACTCAATATAATTGAAATAGATATCAAATTAAAGAGGTTGAGAAAAGAAAACTTTAGGAAATACTTTTATGCAGGATTGCCACCTATTTGAAAATTTTAACTCAGTTATATTGATTAAACAAATGAAATATTGCAATGTGGGTAGCGAACTAAAGAGTTTTTAAAAGTCCTACAGTAGAAAGTTTCTTTGAAGAGGGTTGCCACCTGTTTGAAAATTTATCTCAATTAAATTGGTAAAATAAATGAAATGTTACAATATCGGTACCAAGCTGTTGTGTTCCTTTGTCACGGTCATCGAAACTCGAGAACCGCTGAACTGATTTGGATTATTTATTTTTTTTTTATTGTTCGGTATCATAGCAGGATCATTTATATTACCAAAATAAATAAATGAAGTATTTCAATATTAACGTTTAACGCCGAAAATATATTTGAGGAGGGTTGCCACCTGTTTGAATATTTAACTAAATTTGCATTTGCATTGATAAAATAAATGACTTATTAAAATATAGGTATTAAATTAAGGAAGTTTAAGATAGATGACTGTTCGAAATATTTTTGAGGAGCGTTGCCACCTTTTTGAACATTTTAACTCGAAAGCTTAGTATGTTACACCAATGTATTTTCAATATAAAGCGATAAAATAAATAAACCAACGAAAAATTTGTCCCTTGTCAAATATGTTTGACTTATTATTATTTTTTTATGGATATGTACAAATGTAGAGCGGGTACGGACGATGTGTGGTGGCTGACGGCCGTTCCTGGTGGAATAAGGGAAAATAAGTACCCGCGCTCTTTTCTATAGAATTGAGTTCAACCTCAAAGCAGTAAAATTGTTTGGAGGGGAAGTTAAAAAATAGTTAATTTGGCGGGAAAAATTTATGACAGTTTCTAATAAATACATGTGTACATGTATGCATACATATGTACATACATATATTATTAAGCATTAGGGTGGACCGTTTTGGATTGATTAAATAATTGAAATATTGCAATGTGGGTATCAAACTAAAGAGTTTTAAGAATACTTACAATCGAAAATATGTTTGACGAACAATATGGGTGCCAAACGAAAGGTATTTGAAAAATCTTGATTTGGAAATATTTTTTATAGGATTATCACCTATCTAAAAGTAAAGACTGAAAATATTGAAATTAAATGAAATATTACATAACTGGTTCCAAACGAAAAGTATTTGGGAAAGCTTTACTAGGGAATTTTTTTAAATCTTTCCACTTATCCAAAATCCGAACATTGTAAATAAATATAGAATTTACAACATCTTATCAAACGAAGTGATCATATTATCAACGAAGAGCTGGTACACAAATTACTTAATGTAAAAAATTCATAAACAAGTAATTTTTAAGCAAACAACACACCGACTCCAATTCTCATATAAAAGTGTAATAGTACCGTTAATTTTTTCATGATCCAAGTCGCCAAGGCCTACTATATTGCGAGTAAAGAAATTTTGAATAACATGAGATAATATTATTATGATTATGATTATCATTACTATTGTGAACTCCTATTCCCAATCAAGGATTCCCAAATTAAAGCGAAAGCAGAAGAGCATTTACGATCGCATGATGTAAATGTTAAGATAATAAGAGCTGCAGAACTGAACCATGTAGGAACATTTTTTTACAAGGGCGTGTAGTTTCTGGCGTGGGCCGATGACATCGACCTCAACGGTAACAAAAATAGCGAAATCTCTTCTGCCTTTTCCAAGCTGGATAAGGAAGCAAAGCGAATGCGCCTGGTGGTAAACGAGGACAAGACGAAGTATCTCTAGTCATCGCGTTCGCGCCTTGGAACCCACGTCACTGTTGACAGTTATAATTTGGGGAAAGTGGAGAATTTCATTTACTAGGGAACCAGCACTATCACCGATAAAATATCAGCATGGAAAACCCACGCAGAATTACTCTTGCCAACAGGTGCTGCTTTGGACTGAGTAGGCAATTGGGGAGTAGAGTCCTTTCTCGACGTACAAAAACCGCACTCTATAAGTCACTCATCATGCCCGAGCTGTTATATGCCGCAGAAGCTTAGACAATGACAACATTTTATGAGGCGGCTCTTGGAGTATTCGAGAGAAAGATCTTACGGAAGATATACAGGCTTCTACGCATGGGCGACGGGGGTTACCGTAGACGATGGAACAATGAGTTGTATGAGCTTTACAACTAAATGTACATAGTGCAGCGGATGAATATAGAGCGGCTCCGCTGGCTTAGACATGTCGTTCAATAGGAACCGAAGTTTCAGGTGTAAAAGAATTCAACTCGCAAGCTGATGGTGGTAGCAGACGAATAGGAAGCACCCATTGCAATGGAGAGAACAAGTTGCTCTGTGCCAACTGGCGTTCTTTGTGGAGCTCGGCCAAAATGGCTTAGGCGGTTACAAAGCCAAAGTAGAAGAAGAATATGCAAATGATAAATGACGGAGTTGGGGGACCATTTTCTTGGATGCGCCAGGAAGAACTAGGAAAATATTCCTTACCAGATGGATTCTGGCGACGGTTCGATCAAAAAATTACATTACCTTAGCTATCGCTTCGCCTGGAATTGCTGCGACATTATTACCAGGTGGAAACATTGCCAATTCAGCCATTGAACATATAAATCATCGACACTCCCACGTGCAATATTTCCAGAGCATCCGGTATGGAAAAAGTTTACCAAAAAATTCAATTCATTGTTTGGGATGAGTGCACCATGGCACATAAAAAATCGTTTGCAGCTTTTGATCCATTGTTGCGGGATTTGCGTGGAAACGTTCAACCATTCGGGAATGCACTGATATTGCTCGCAGGAGATTTTACGAAAACATTGTCTGTAGCTTCTCGATTAACACGAGAGATAAATGCTTGCCTGAAATAGTAAACATTGCGACAAGACGAACATATGTACATACACTGCAGCTGAAGTATTGGCACGACAATAACTGGACATTGAGAACGCAAAGCTGCCAGTCAATGAGAGATTAAGACGAATTTTATGGCCTGATAATTTTTGTGGATTAGAAACATCGAAATTAGAACAGTCGTTGCTTGAGCTGATCAGCTCTTTTACCAGACTGCCAGACCACTTGCTCACTTTGGTGAATACCACTAATGTTATTCAATCCAGCATTCAACGCATATAGCATATACGTCGATAAACACCGTTGTGGAAAAAGACCATCCAACGAAATTTTTGAACTCGATTGATCTTCCAGTGAGACCCCACATACCGAAATTGAAAATAGGTGTCCCAATTATCATTTTGCGGAATATTAATCAGCGAAAACTCTGCAACGGAATGCGACTCGCAGTTAAGAAATTGATGAAGAACGTAATGTAAGCAAACATTTTAACGTGGCCCTTCAAAGGTGAAGAATTCCCATGATTCCATTTAATGATGATGATTCAATTTAAAAGATTGGAATTCCCAATTCGATTGGCATTCGGAATCACAATCAATAATGCTCTAGGTCGAACTTTGGAAAAGTATGGTTTAGATTTAGATGCGGATTGCTTCTCAGATGTTGCGTGTTCCTGTGTCGGCAAACCAGATATCCTTGATATCTATGCAGAGAATGGAAAAATAACAAATATTGTGTGCACACGAGTACTTATTACCAGGGAACGGATTTTTAGGACCTAAAAACCTATAAAAAAGGCAAAATAAAATAACGAAAAAGGCTGGGAAAGGCAAAATAAAATAGCGAAAAAGGCAGGAAAAGGCACTATGTGTTGCAAAAAAGGCAAAACAAAATAGCAAAAAAGGCAGGAAAAGGCAAAAAAAGCAAAATAAAGCCCCTAAAAGACAGAAAATAGGAAGAACAATCAAAAAATACATTTATATTACAAGTAAAAAGAGAAAAACTATGAACTAGTTTCATTATATGAAAAATTTGTACTTTGAATCTTAGACTATTTTATCCTTTCGGGGTTCTAACTCATAAAACTTTAATCTGTATAGTTGTAGTAACATTGAACCACAAGATGCATTTTGAAGTTTTCTGGCAGCATTTTCATTCGATTTTAGCAAAGAAAAGCCTTGAATGTACTAAATGTGCGCTCGACGTAAGTTGATATAAGTGGAGCCCAATTTAAATATGGAACGTTTGAAACATTCATATTATCATGAATAAGGGCGTTTTCCTCGCCCTTTATAATTCAATCAACACCCCTTATTGTCTCCAAGCCTTCGTTAGCTGAGAAAACGGCTTTGAATTTTTCCAACACCAATTTGGCAAGAGGTCTCTGCGCTTCTATAAGCCGCATGGGCAATATGTATATTTTTTAATCTTAAAAAAAAAA
>NW_023458560.1:8836199-8844341 GCF_013731165.1 Rhagoletis pomonella | reverse complement strand
TCTTAAAAAAGGCAAAAAAAGGCAACATCAAATGTGTATATATGGAATCAGGGAAAGCTAAATCGTGGACATTCTTAATCGAATATACTCTATCTCTCTAGCAGAAAAAAAGGCAAATCTCTTAAAAAAGGCAAAAAAAGGCAACATCAAATGTGTATATATGGAATCAGGGAAAGCTAAATCGTGGACATTCTTAATCGAATATACTCTATCTCTCTAGCAGAAAAAAAGGCAATTTCCATAAAATCCGTTCCCTGCTATTACATAACCAAACACATATGAAACGTATGCTTTGTTTCGTTAATAATTTATCGTCCATATAACAGAAATATGCCACAGCTAGTCTATTCTATACTAATTATATAAAGAGAAGTCCCTTTTTTTGTAACAGGTAATCTCGTGAACGGCTGGTCCGATTTTCATGAAATTTTGTATATAAATAGCTTTCGGTAACCACCATGTTTTAGGCTAAAAAAATATCTTTTTTCGTGTAGGAGGACAAGAGACCGTTCTATTCGAAAAAATCTTATTATGGTCCGATTTGCTTAAAATTTGGTACGTAAGTAGCTTTTTAGCATATATTAGCATATATGATCCATTTTTTCCGGGAAGTGGTCCAGCTATTCGAAAAAATCGTATTTACGGTCCGATTTGCTTCAAATTCAGTACGCAGGTAGCTTTTTAGCATATATGATCCATTTTTTCCGAGAAGTGGACCAGGGACCGATCTGTTCGAAACAATCTTATTATGGTCCGATTTGTTTAAAATTCGGTACTTAGGTAGCTTTTTAGCATATATGATCCATTTTTTCCGAGAAGTGGACCAGGGACCGATCTATTCGAAGAAATCATATTTATGGTCCGATTTGCTTAAAATTCGGTACTTAGGTAGCTTTTTACCTGGATAAGCTTATAGATTCCTGTTTTCCAATTTTAATGCAATTTCGAATATAAATAGCTTTGAGCAACGACCATATCAAGGGGCGAATTCGTCACTTGGCAAGATTTTGTTGCGCCAATCAGAAACAACGGATTCTGTCAAAATATAATTATAATATATAATATATCTCAGCTAATATATATTTTGAAAGCCGTTTTTTTAGTTTTCGCAAGGCTCGAGAGCGGCTAAACCGATTTTTTTGAAACTGCCACCTGCCGCACGTGTCCCAAGGATGGTTTTAGGCTAAACAAAAATCGATATGTAAAGGGGGCGTGGCACTTCCCATACAAACCGAATTTCTCATGCTACATATCTCTGAAAGTGTGCATGGTAGAGTTCTGGAACTTGGTATGGAGATATACGAAATCAATCGCACACCCTTGGAGAAAAATTTAAGCTATTGTAAAAAGGGGTGTGGCATCTCCCATACAAACCAAATTTTTCACACTACGTATCTCTGGAAGTGTTCATGGTAGAGTTCTGGAACTTGGTATGGAGATGTACGAAATAAATCGCATACTCTTGGAGAAAAATTGGAACTATTGGGAAAGGGGGCGTGGCATCTTCCATACAAACCAAATTTTTCATATTGCATATCTTTGGAAGTGTTCATGGTAGAGTTCTGCAACTTGGTATGGAGATATGCGAAATCAATCGCATACTCATGAAGAAAGAGGGCAGCTGTTGGAAAGGGGGGCGTGGCACCTCCTATATAAATCGAATTTTTATACTGCATATCTCTGAAAGTATTCAGATATGTATGTAGTTGAAATCAAGCCCATACTCATGGAGAAAATTTGGGCTATTTGAAAAGGCGGTGTGTCTTTGAATATATTTTTAATTCTTTTGTAGGTGTGTTGGTGAGTGAAATCCTCCTAAATGGTTGTACGGATGTTAACGAAACTTTTTGTGTGTTTGAGTGGATCTCTGGATAGTTTAGTTTCACAATTTAATCCGACAGTTGGCACTGTAGTTGAGTTATTACTAAAAATCTTATTTATGATCCGATTTGGCTAATGTTTTAAATATGTATGCAATACTATTGCAAAAACGTGCTTCCAAGTGGTGCTGAAGTCGAGCTATTACTAAAAATAGCCAAGTGAGAAAAGGGGCCGTGAAGGTCAGATTAAATCGACCTGTTGCACCATTGAGTATATCGACGGTAATGCGTTGCAATTGGCCCAATGGATGTGATTTTCCAATATTATTATGCGTTCAAACTTCTAAGATATTTCGTCTAAAACAAGTATATGTATATTACATTTCTGTAGAACAATGCTTCGCACCCATTTTGAAAGTGCCACCAACTATACTGTAAAGCTTCTAGGACATTTACTATAGAACCGGGTCATTGTTGACACCAGGGAGAGCGATTCCTTAAAAAAAAACCACCTGAATATAAATTTATTCAATAACAAATGTTTTTGATATACTTTTATAATAACAAAAGAAAAACATAAACAAATAACATTACAAAACAAATGATCATTCAAGAATCTATTCACTTATTTATTTTTAATGATAAAAGTATTATCTGTGGTGTAGTGGTATGCAGTGCGCGCTTCCACTGCGCAGCACCTGGGTTCAAGCCCTGGTCAAAGCAACATCGCAAAAAAATATAGAAAAAAGGTTTTTTTTTTTAACAGCGGTCGTCCCTCGGCAGGCAATGGCAAACCTCCGAGTGTATTTCTGCCATGAAAAACAGCTTCTCATAAAAAATACAATCGCCGTTCGGAGTCGGCGTAAAACTGTAGGTCCCTCCGTTTTGTGTGACAACATCAAGGCGCACACCACAAATCTGAGCGGATTTTCGCCATACCAAAAAAATTCGAACATACTTTGTTTGGAAGAAAATGCGTGAACAAAAAATTGTCAAAAATCAACACTTACCTAGCTACTTCAAATTCGCCCTTTATTATACTATAATTTAAAAAACTGCGCACTCAAAAAATTAAAAAAAAACTGATTTAACAGTTTATAATTTTGGTGAACATTTGTTAAAATTGCGAAAAAAAAGTAAAAAGAATCAGCTAAGAATCGGCCAAAAACGGCCGATGCTGATGCCGACGTCGATTCTTTTGGCCGATACTAGCCGATGCCGATTAATCGGTCGGACTCTATATTTTACTCCTTTTCCATATGATACCAAACTTGTTGAATTTGGATAAGCGGTTTGTTTATTATCAGGAATTGACTTCTATAAATACTTATTTGGCCAAGGTAACTTTAGAAAAAAAATACTGTTAGTTTCGGTCCCTGGTGTTATTAGAGCGTAGAGGGTACTGAGACGGCAACATTTTTCTGTAAAAAAGGTGATTAGGAATACGTATTCGGAAATCAGGTTTAATTTTCCAAATTTAAATAGCCGACATCGTGCATTTAAATACAACTTAAATATTAGATCTGAAAATCAATATTTTTTATCCAATAATCGGTCATTGTGCTACAGTTTGTAAGGCAAATTTCAAAATTGCTTTATTTAATAGGGGTATTCACACCGAGTTTTGTACTCGGTAACTCTGTATTGGGTAATTTTCCCCATGTATGCACACATTTTGTGATTATTCTTGTCGTTAAATTTAACAGTCAATGTTAATACATAACAGAAGCGTTACTTTATTTCAGGTAAAACTAGTATTGCAATGACTGAAACACAATACCGGCGAACGACGATGTTGCCACAGCGAAACTCGCGCTGTCACAATTAGAACACTGGTGCATATGAAATTGATCACAGCCACAGAGAAATACGAAGTTGGGCACCGCTGCAGTCAATGCAAAGATGGCCGTATTTTTTAGGCTTTCAAAGTTTTAGAAGAAATCGACATACATATAACACGAGTTCTTTTGGTTGTTTAAAAAGGCAGTTATCGATTCATAAAATCTGGCTTAAAATAAAATAATGTATAAAAATTTCTCTCTGTTTTATATTTAGATTCGTTATTATTTCCACGTGGATTCGGTTTTTAAAACATAGTCACCCGAATTATAAATGCGACGAAATGGTGTCAGCTGTTTTCGCTACGTTTCGTAAGCGAAATAGCAAGATGAACGGTGAACGTCGGTATCGCCCAATTCGGCGAACTTCGCCGTTTGCCGATATTGCATTTCAGCCATTATATTTGATACATCACTGCCATATCTAAACAAAAGCGTCAGCGTTGCCTGGCTGTAAAAATATTCTCATGCCATTACAATTTGTATGAAGCATACCGAAATCACGCGGCGCCAACGCTGATGAGTTGGAAAAACCGATTTTGACAAACAATCCTATGCGTTTTGTTGATGTTATTTCTGCACTTGACGTAGCGGTGCTGCTTTTTTAAGTATGGCAGCAAGAAATTCACCTTACCACTGAATGGCCGCATGATCGAGCAAAATAAAAAATTGCAAATTCTGACATCTAGTTCTATAATTTAAACTATAACATAAGTACATACATACATATTGATCTTTAAATAAAGTCAAATAGGTACTACAGCAAGATATTTAACAGCTTCTTCTTAATACAGCTTTTCTTGTAGCATGACTTTTCACTAAGCAGCGATGCACTTGCATTTGCGCAAACATACAGACACTTGCATTGTCTATATTTCATTAAAAATAATCACTTCACTTACTTAAACATTGTGTAATATATGCTTGTAATATATCCACACCGAAAGTATCTTCAATCACTCTCGTTTTCGAAGTTTAAGTTAGATTTTGCAACTTGCTTCCAGAGCGTCCGAATTGGAAATGAAAATTTAGTTTTTTCACATATAATCCTGTACTGCATATTACATTATTTTAAAATAAAAAACAAAGAAAATTTTGGTGAAAACTCGGTTAAAAAAGTTTCAGCAGTGTCTTGTTTTTCCATACAGAAATACCGGTTGAAAATACTGTTGGCTAAATAAATAGTGTGCGCGGGAAGCATAGCCGGAACTAGTTATTCCCAATAAACACCAAAAAAATACAAACAAATATTTCTCCAACCTTGGGGAAATTCATAGTTCTCAAGTTGATACGAAGCGCAGATATGTGAAAAACTAAAGCTATATAAAGCTGAAAATTACCAGCAAAAAATAAATAATCTTCAAAGTATCCTCAAATAATCTTGAAAGAAAATAAAACGCGAAGTGAATCAAGTGGCAAAATTACTGTCGGACTGTATACTGTGAAGTGAATTATTGAAATACGATATTGATCAACTACATAATACACAAGTAATTTTTAGCAAAAAAGAAACCGACTTCAACTCTCATATAAAAAAAAAATATATTTATATATATATCTCATAACCAGATTAGTATGGGACCACCTCTGATTCCGATGCAAAAAAAAATTTCGAAATCGGTTGACGTGGTCCAAAGTTATCCTTTTTTTGGAAGTCGGTTAAAAGGGAGTAATAAAATGAAAAATTTATATTTAAATCCGTCTATATATGTCGTTTCAATCAAAAAGGTATAAGGTATTTTACTATTTCAATTTCAGTATTTCAATGCTATGTTTGAGACCAATTGGAGAATTACTAGCATTTTCTCAACTTGAGAAACAGTCCTTTAAACAAATAAAAATGCCCTTTTTGTTGGAACGCTATGATCCTACACTTGAGGTGCTGTTGAGAAACAACGTTGGAGATTTGAGAAATGCCTTAGTTCTCAACTTAACCTCAAGTTGAGCTCAAACCTAAATGTTTGTTGGGTTGTGACACTCTCCGGTTTTAGTCAAAATGATACTTGTCCCTGACAGAGCGTAACAACTTTTTTACAAAACAAAAGTTACAGAAATACATACATATGTATGTATGCAATAAGGTTTTTATATATAGTACATACCCTGCAGGAAATGTATCTAACTATAAGTAAACTTGAAGCTGATTAGGAAGGAACTAAAGGTCACTATCATCTGTATATTTTCTTTGAGGAAAGGTAGTTATATTTCTATGGCGATGATCGCGAAGTAGTCAAGGTAACCCTCTTTTTGGACATAAAATATTAATAAGAAAATAAATAGTTTTTTTTTATATGTTTACTTGTTTATTCATTTACTTTATTAAACATTACATATTTGTTTACATATTCTGATGGTAGGTGATCCCATATTCGAGCTAAGTCAGACATAACTCCAAAATGATAACATAAAATGTTTCCCTTTATTTGTCCTGGATTCGAAAAAGTATTTGTGAAGTGCAGAAAAAAGTGTATTTAAAGTAAAATTTGTTTGAGGATATTTAAATAGAAACTTGTTTAAAGAAAACAATCTTCCGATTACGTCTGCATTACTCCTGCATAACTTTTCAACTAGGTTCAAGATAGCATTTAACTACAAGCTATATATTTTATAGAGATCCCACAGAAAAGCTAACTACAAGTGGGTATTTTTTATCAATTGATAATTTTTTCTGCAGGGTATGCAACGCGCCAGTAAAAATCGGTTGTATGCATTCATGAAGAATGCTTGCTATATGAGAGAATTAGTGTGAACAATTCATGCGTAGTCGTGAGTTACCACGAATAAATTCAAATTCTAGGGAATTGCAAGCGAATGTACGTTGTCGTTTTTTTAAGCACATTTCTTGATAAATTTGAAGTGGAATTTTCGTAGTATTTTCAGTAATGTACAAAAATTTTAGTGAATGGATACTATTTTCAGCACAAACGGGCTTTTACAAGATATGCATTTGCATATGTAAATGCTACTTGTTTTTATGTCCCCGTATATTAAAATGTATCAGAAAAGTAGCATTTATATATGGGGATACATATCTTGTAAGAATGCTTTAATACTGCTCCATTAATGCATTTTTGTATGTTTGAAACATTAATACAGCCGTATGCATACAGCAGTAGTACAAGTGTATGGTTAGAGTACGCATACGCTCTGAGAAACCACATGTGTTAAATGGAAATGAAGGTTCATTTATACTGGCATGTATACACAGCAGCAAGCTCATGCCACCAACAGCGATGTCGTATGCATAAAATTTCTACTGGGGCATATACAAATGCAGCACCATATTTGGGTGATATTGGCTTTACACGTACAATTGTGTATGTAATTGTAGGTAGTGGTAACAAATTGCCGCTATCCAGGATCCACCGTCAAAGACGCCCGTTGTGCAATATGTTGGGGAATTTGTTACTTATGTAATTTAAGTAGTTTAGTGTGGCCTTGGAGTGAATTAGGCAATGTGTATATGCATATACATATGTATGTTATATATGTGTAAACTTCATTTGACGACTTTCCATGCCCCTTATTTACACTGTGCTGCAATGGAAATGAACAATTCAAGTTACCTAGTACAGGTCGAGTAATTTACGTAACTGTGCAAATTTTTTCTAAATATGTAAGCATGTAGGTACGTGGATAATAAAATGAAGGTCATATACCTTATCTGATCTATTGTTGTAAGGTTTTCGCTTGTCGTTGACCTGCTGTGTTCTGTGAGTGACGTTCTTTCATTTGATTTGATGGGGGGTTAAATAACACAAACAGCAATAACGCAAAAATTGCTTTATTTCACTTTTAAATGGGAAATAATACCAAAATATGAGATTTGCTTTATTTCCAACAAAGGTTGGAATTTGGCTTTATTTCCTATTGCTTATTTATACTATTTGTAAGAAAAACAGTTTACTGACAGAAGGAAAAAGAACTTTGTTTATTCCAAAAATACAATTAAACAAAAAACGTGATATAATTCATATGAAGAAAGTAATATTCACAAAATATTTTTACTTAGCCTAACAAAATGTAGGGAAAGCGTCGTCTTTAATCGGCAAATTGGACATAGCGCTTTTGTATGAATTTTGTCTGCATGCTTTCTAATATGTTGAAAATATTGCTGGAAAACCTTAAAATGTTTGCATGGAACGCAGCATATAACAAAGAGAATATTTTTTTGAGATTTATCTTCAGTTATCTTCACTTGCTTCACTATTTCCGAACTGCAGATTTCGTTTACGAAGACGAAGCGAACACGTGGTACCAAACAGTTGTGTAAAAATATGTAAAATTTTACATACAAGCAGGTGGGATGAATGGCGCAATAAACAGGTGAAGTAATAAAACAGCTCTCTCGCTTTATTTTCTGACATTCGGCTGCCATATAGTCACATTTTATAGGCAAACTTTTAAATAAGGCTGTGTCAAAATCGTTCCTCTCATTCTAATATTAGTTCACCTGGTATCTGGGTGACTACTCACATATGTGC
>NW_023458560.1:8828014-8836099 GCF_013731165.1 Rhagoletis pomonella | reverse complement strand
GCACATATGTGAGTAGTCACCCAGATACCAGGTGAACTAATATTAGAGTGAGAGGAAAGATTTTGACACAGCCTTATTTAAAAATTTGCCTATAAAATGTGACTATATGGCAGCCGAATGTCAGAAAATAAAGCGAGAGAGCTGTTTTATTACTTCACCTGTTTATTGCGCCATTCATCCCACCTGCTTGTATGTAAAATTTTACATATTTTTACACAACTGTTTGGTACCACGTGTTCGCTTCGTCATCGTAAACGAAATCTGCAGTTCGGAAATAGTGAAGCAAGTGAAGATAACTGAAGATAAATCTCAAAACAATATTCTCTTTGTTATATGCTGCGTTCCATGCAAACATTTTAAGGTTTTCCAGCAATATTTTCAACATATTAGAAAGCATGCAGACAAAATTCATACAAAAGCGCTATGTCCAATTTGCCGATTAAAGACGACGCTTTCCCTACATTTTGTTAGGCTAAGTAAAAATATTTTGTGAATATTACTTTCTTCATATGAATTATATCACGTTTTTTGTTTAATTGTATTTTTGGAATAAACAAAGTTCTTTTTCCTTCTGTCAGTAAACTGTTTTTCTTACAAATAGTATAAATAAGCAATAGGAAATAAAGCAAAATTCCAACCTTTGTTGGAAATAAAGCAAATCTCATATTTTGGTATTATTTCCCATTTAAAAGTGAAATAAAGCAATTTTTGCGTTATTGCCGTTTGTGTTATTTAACCCCCCATCAAATCAAATGAAAGAACGTCACTCACAGAACACAGCAGGTCAACGACAAGCGAAAACCTTACAACAATAGATCAGATAAGGTATATGACCTTCATTTTATTATCCACGTACCTACATGCTTACATATTTAGAAAAAATTTGCACAGTTACGTAAATTACTCGACCTGTACTAGGTAACTTGAAATGTTCATTTCCATTGCAGCACAGTGTAAATAAGGGGCATGGAAAGTCGTCAAATGAAGTTTACACATATATAACATACATATGTATATGCATATACACATTGCCTAATTCACTCCAAGGCCACACTAAACTACTTAAATTACATAAGTAACAAATTCCCCAACATATTGCACAACGGGCGTCTTTGACGGTGGATCCTGGATTACATACACAATTGTACGTATCACCCAAATATGGTGCTTCATTTGTATATGCCCCAGTAGAAATTTTATGCATACGACATCGCTGTTGGTGGCATGAGCTTGCTGCTGTGTATACATGCCAGTATAAATGAACCTTCATTTCCATTTAACACGTGTGGTTTCTCAGAGCGTATGCGTACTCTAACCATACACTTGTACTACTGCTGTATGCATACGGCTGTATTAATGTTTCAAACATACAAAAATGCATTAATGGAGCAGTATTAAAGCATTCTTACAAGATATGTATCCCCATATATAAATGCTACTTTTCTGATACATTTTAATATACGGGGATATAAAAACAAGTAGCATTT
The DNA here is from genome assembly GCF_013731165.1 of Rhagoletis pomonella. NCBI lineage: Eukaryota > Metazoa > Arthropoda > Insecta > Diptera > Tephritidae > Rhagoletis > Rhagoletis pomonella. The sequence continues at coordinate 8,834,612 of NW_023458560.1, read as the reverse complement.
ACATATGCAAATGCATATCTTGTAAAAGCCCGTTTGTGCTGAAAATAGTATCCATTCACTAAAATTTTTGTACATGACTGAAAATACTACGAAAATTCCACTTCAAATTTATCAAGAAATGTGCTTAAAAAAACGACAACGTACATTCGCTTGCAATTCGCTAGAATTTGAATTTATTCGTGGTAACTCACGACTACGCATGAATTGTTCACACTAATTCTCTCATATAGCAAGCATTCTTCATGAATGCATACAACCGATTTTTACTGGCGCGTTGCATACCCTGCAGAAAAAATTATCAATTGATAAAAAATACCCACTTGTAGTTAGCTGTGGGATCTCTATAAAATATATAGCTTGTAGTTAAATGCTATCTTGAACCTAGTTGAAAAGTTATGCAGGAGTAATGCAGACGTAATCGGAAGATTGTTTTCTTTAAACAAGTTTCTATTTAAATATCCTCAAACAAATTTTACTTTAAATACACTTTTTTCTGCACTTCACAAATACTTTTTCGAATCCAGGACAAATAAAGGGAAAAATTTTATGTTATCATTTTGGAGTTATGTCTGGCTTAGCTCGAATATGGGATCACCTACCATCAGAATATGTAAACAAATATGTAATGTTTAATAAAGTAAATGAATAAACAAGTAAACATATAAAAAAAAACTATTTATTTTCTTATTAATATTTTATGTCCAAAAAGAGGGTTACCTTGACTACTTCGCGATCATCGCCATAGAAATATAACTACCTTTCCTCAAAGAAAATATACAGATAAGCTTCAAGTTTACTTATAGTTAGATACATTTCCTGCAGGGTATGTACTATATATAAAAACCTTATTGCATACATACATATGTATGTATTTCTGTGACGTTTGTTTTGTAAAAAAGTTGTTACGCTCTGTCAGGGACAAGTATCATTTTGACTAAAACCGGAGAGTGTCACAACCCAACAAACATTTAGGTTTGAGCTCAACTTGAGGTTAAGTTGAGAACTAAGGCATTTCTCAAATCTCCAACGTTGTTTCTCAACAGCACCTCAAGTGTAGGATCATAGCGTTCCAACAAAAAGAGCATTTTTATTTGTTTAAAGGACTGTTTCTCAAGTTGAGAAAATGCTAGTTTTCAACTTGAACTCCAATGTAATTCTCCAATTGGTCTCAAACATAGCATTGAAATACTGAAATTGAAATAGTAAAATACCTTATACCTTTTTGATTGAAACGACATATATAGACGGATTTAAATATAAATTTTTCATTTTATTACTCCTTTTTAACCGACTTCCAAAAAAAGGATAACTTTGGACCACGTCAACCGATTTCGAAATTTTTTTTTTGCATCGGAATCAGAGGTGGTCCCATACTAATCTGGTTATGAGATATATATATAAATATATTTTTTTTTTATATGAGAGTTGAAGTCGGTTTCTTTTTTGCTAAAAATTACTTGTGTATTATGTAGTTGATCAATATCGTATTACAATAATTCACTTCACAGTATACAGTCCGACAGTAATTTTGCCACTTGATTCACTTCGCGTTTTATTTTCTTTCAAGATTATTTGAGGATACTTTGAAGATTATTTATTTTTTGCTGGTAATTTTCCGCTTTATATAGCTTTAGTTTTTCACATATCTGCGCTTCGTATCAACTTGAGAACTATGAATTTCCCCAAGGTTGGAGAAATATTTTTTTGTATTTTTTTGGTGTTTATTGGGAATAACTAGTTCCGGCTATGCTTCCCGCGCACACTATTTATTTAGCCAACAGTATTTTCAACCGGTATTTCTGTATGGAAAAACAAGACACTGCTGAAACTTTTTTAACCGAGTTTTGACCAAAATTTTCTTTGTTTTTTATTTTAAAATAATGTAATATGCAGTACAGGAGAAAAAACTAAATTTTCATTTCCCATTCGGACGCTCTGGAAGCAAGTTGCAAAATCTAACTTAAACTTCGAAAACGAGAGTGATTGAAGATACTTTCAGTGTGGATATATTACAAGCATATATTACACAATGTTTAAGTAAGTGAAGTGATTATTTTTAATGAAATATAGACAATGCAAGTGTCTGTATGTTTGCGCAAATGCAAGTGCATCGCTGCTTAGTGAAAAGTCATGCTACAAGAAAAGCTGTATTAAGAAGAAGCTGTTAAATATCTTGCTATAGTACCTATTTGACTTTATTTAAAGATCAATATGCATGTATGTACATATGTTATAGTTTAAATTATAGAACTAGATGTCAGAATTTGCAATTTTTTATTTTGCTCGATCATGCGGCCATTCAGTGGTAAGGTGAATTTCTTGCTGCCATACCTAAAAAAGCAGCAACGCTACGTCAAGTGCAGAAATAACATCAACAAAACGCATAGGTTTGTTTGTCAAAATCGGTTTTTCCAACTCATCAGCGTTGGCGCCGCGTGATTTCGGTATGCTTCATACAAATTGTAATGGCATGAGAATATTTTGACAGCCAGGCAACGCTGACGCTTTTGTTTAGATATGGCAGTGATGTATCAAATATAATGGCTGAAATGCAATATCGGCAAACGGCGAAGTTCGCCGAAGTGGGCGATACCGACGTTCACCGTTCATCCTGCTATTTCGCTTACGAAACGTAGCGAAACCAGCTGAAGCCATTTCGTCGCATTTATAATTCGGGTGACTATGTTTTAAAAACCGAATCCACGTGGAAATAATAACGAATCTAAATATAAAACAGAGAGAAATTTGTATACATTATTTTATTTTAAGCCAGATTTTATGAATCGATAACTGCCTTTTTAAACAACCAAAAGAACTCGTGTTATATGTATGTCGATTTCTTCTAAAACTTTGAAAGCCTAAAAAATACGGTCATCTTTGCATTGACTGCAGCGGTGCCCAACTTCGTATTTCTCTGTGGCTGTGATCAATTTCATATGCACCAGTGTTCTAATTGTGACAGCGCGAGTTTCGCTGTGGCAACATCGTCGTTCGCCGGTATTGTGTTTCAGTCATTGCGATACTAGTTTTACCGGAAATAAAGTAACGCTTCTGTTATGTATTAACATTGACTGTTAAATTTAACGACAAGAATAATCACAAAATGTGTGCATACATGGGGAAAATTACCCAATACAGAGTTACCGAGTACAAAACTCGGTGTGAATACCCCTATTAAATAAAGCAATTTTGAAATTTGCCTTACAAACTGTAGCACAATGACCGATTATTGGTTAAAAAATATTGATTTTCAGATCTAATATTTAAGTTGTATTTAAATGCACGATGTCGGCGATTTAAATTTGGAAAATTAAACCTGATTTCGAATACGTATTCATAATCACCTTTTTTACAGAAAAATGTTGCCGTCTCAGTACCCTCTACGCTCTAATAACACCAGGGACCGAAACTAACAGTATTTTTGTTCTAAAGTTACCTTGGCCAAATAAGTATTTATAGAAGTCAATTCCTGATAATAAACAAACCGCTTATCCAAATTCAACAAGTTTGGTATCATATGGAAAAGGACTAAAATATAGAGTCCGACCGATTAATCGGCATCGGCTAGTATCGGCCAAAAGAATCGACGTCGGCATCAGCATCGGCCGTTTTTGGCCGATTCTTAGCTGATTCTTTTTACTTTTTTTTCGCAATTTTAACAAATGTTCACCAAAATTATAAACTGTTAAATCAGTTTTTTTTTAATTTTTTGAGTGCGCAGTTTTTTAAATTATAGTATAATAAAGGGCGAATTTGAAGTAGCTAGGTAAGTGTTGATTTTTGACAATTTTTTGTTCACGCATTTTCTTCCAAACAAAGTATGTTCGAATTTTTTTGGTATGGCGAAAATCCGCTCAGATTTGTGGTGTGCGCCTTGATGTTGTCACACAAAACGGAGGGACCTACAGTTTTACGCCGACTCCGAACGGCGATTGTATTTTTTATGAGAAGCTGTTTTTCATGGCAGAAATACACTCGGAGGTTTGCCATTGCCTGCCGAGGGACGACCGCTGTTAAAAAAAAAAAACCTTTTTTCTATATTTTTTTGCGATGTTGCTTTGACCAGGGCTTGAACCCAGGTGCTGCGCAGTGGAAGCGCGCACTGCATACCACTACACCACAGATAATACTTTTATCATTAAAAATAAATAAGTGAATAGATTCTTGAATGATCATTTGTTTTGTAATGTTATTTGTTTATGTTTTTCTTTTGTTATTATAAAAGTATATCAAAAACATTTGTTATTGAATAAATTTATATTCAGGTGGTTTTTTTTTAAGGAATCGCTCTCCCTGGTGTCAACAATGACCCGGTTCTATAGTAAATGTCCTAGAAGCTTTACAGTATAGTTGGTGGCACTTTCAAAATGGGTGCGAAGCATTGTTCTACAGAAATGTAATATACATATACTTGTTTTAGACGAAATATCTTAGAAGTTTGAACGCATAATAATATTGGAAAATCACATCCATTGGGCCAATTGCAACGCATTACCGTCGATATACTCAATGGTGCAACAGGTCGATTTAATCTGACCTTCACGGCCCCTTTTCTCACTTGGCTATTTTTAGTAATAGCTCGACTTCAGCACCACTTGGAAGCACGTTTTTGCAATAGTATTGCATACATATTTAAAACATTAGCCAAATCGGATCATAAATAAGATTTTTAGTAATAACTCAACTACAGTGCCAACTGTCGGATTAAATTGTGAAACTAAACTATCCAGAGATCCACTCAAACACACAAAAAGTTTCGTTAAAATCCGTACAACCATTTAGGAGGATTTCACTCACCAACACACCTACAAAAGAATTAAAAATATATTCAAAGACACACCGCCTTTTCAAATAGCCCAAATTTTCTCCATGAGTATGGGCTTGATTTCAACTACATACATATCTGAATACTTTCAGAGATATGCAGTATAAAAATTCGATTTATATAGGAGGTGCCACGCCCCCCTTTCCAACAGCTGCCCTCTTTCTTCATGAGTATGCGATTGATTTCGCATATCTCCATACCAAGTTGCAGAACTCTACCATGAACACTTCCAAAGATATGCAATATGAAAAATTTGGTTTGTATGGAAGATGCCACGCCCCCTTTCCCAATAGTTCCAATTTTTCTCCAAGAGTATGCGATTTATTTCGTACATCTCCATACCAAGTTCCAGAACTCTACCATGAACACTTCCAGAGATACGTAGTGTGAAAAATTTGGTTTGTATGGGAGATGCCACACCCCTTTTTACAATAGCTTAAATTTTTCTCCAAGGGTGTGCGATTGATTTCGTATATCTCCATACCAAGTTCCAGAACTCTACCATGCACACTTTCAGAGATATGTAGCATGAGAAATTCGGTTTGTATGGGAAGTGCCACGCCCCCTTTACATATCGATTTTTGTTTAGCCTAAAACCATCCTTGGGACACGTGCGGCAGGTGGCAGTTTCAAAAAAATCGGTTTAGCCGCTCTCGAGCCTTGCGAAAACTAAAAAAACGGCTTTCAAAATATATATTAGCTGAGATATATTATATATTATAATTATATTTTGACAGTATCCGTTGTTTCTGATTGGCGCAACAAAATCTTGCCAAGTGACGAATTCGCCCCTTGATATGGTCGTTGCTCAAAGCTATTTATATTCGAAATTGCATTAAAATTGGAAAACAGGAATCTATAAGCTTATCCAGGTAAAAAGCTACCTAAGTACCGAATTTTAAGCAAATCGGACCATAAATATGATTTCTTCGAATAGATCGGTCCCTGGTCCACTTCTCGGAAAAAATGGATCATATATGCTAAAAAGCTACCTAAGTACCGAATTTTAAACAAATCGGACCATAATAAGATTGTTTCGAACAGATCGGTCCCTGGTCCACTTCTCGGAAAAAATGGATCATATATGCTAAAAAGCTACCTGCGTACTGAATTTGAAGCAAATCGGACCGTAAATACGATTTTTTCGAATAGCTGGACCACTTCCCGGAAAAAATGGATCATATATGCTAATATATGCTAAAAAGCTACTTACGTACCAAATTTTAAGCAAATCGGACCATAATAATATTTTTTCGAATAGAACGGTCTCTTGTCCACCTACACGAAAAAAGATATTTTTTTTAGCCTAAAACATGGTGGTTACCGAAAGCTATTTATATACAAAATTTCATGAAAATCGGACCAGCCGTTCACGAGATTACCTGTTACAAAAAAAGGGACTTCTCTTTATATAATTAGTATAGAATAGACTAGCTGTGGCATATTTCTGTTATATGGACGATAAATTATTAACGAAACAAAGCATACGTTTCATATGTGTTTGGTTATGTAATAGCAGGGAACGGATTTTATGGAAATTGCCTTTTTTTCTGCTAGAGAGATAGAGTATATTCGATTAAGAATGTCCACGATTTAGCTTTCCCTGATTCCATATATACACATTTGATGTTGCCTTTTTTTGCCTTTTTTAAGAGATTTGCCTTTTTTTCTGCTAGAGAGATAGAGTATATTCGATTAAGAATGTCCACGATTTAGCTTTCCCTGATTCCATATATACACATTTGATGTTGCCTTTTTTTGCCTTTTTTAAGA
>NW_023458560.1:8816937-8827914 GCF_013731165.1 Rhagoletis pomonella | reverse complement strand
TTTTTTTTTTAAGATTAAAAAATATACATATTGCCCATGCGGCTTATAGAAGCGCAGAGACCTCTTGCCAAATTGGTGTTGGAAAAATTCAAAGCCGTTTTCTCAGCTAACGAAGGCTTGGAGACAATAAGGGGTGTTGATTGAATTATAAAGGGCGAGGAAAACGCCCTTATTCATGATAATATGAATGTTTCAAACGTTCCATATTTAAATTGGGCTCCACTTATATCAACTTACGTCGAGCGCACATTTAGTACATTCAAGGCTTTTCTTTGCTAAAATCGAATGAAAATGCTGCCAGAAAACTTCAAAATGCATCTTGTGGTTCAATGTTACTACAACTATACAGATTAAAGTTTTATGAGTTAGAACCCCGAAAGGATAAAATAGTCTAAGATTCAAAGTACAAATTTTTCATATAATGAAACTAGTTCATAGTTTTTCTCTTTTTACTTGTAATATAAATGTATTTTTTGATTGTTCTTCCTATTTTCTGTCTTTTAGGTGCCTTATTTTGCTTTTTTTGCCTTTTCCTGCCTTTTTTGCTATTTTGTTTTGCCTTTTTTGCAACACATAGTGCCTTTTCCTGCCTTTTTCGCTATTTTATTTTGCCTTTCCCAGCCTTTTTCGTTATTTTATTTTGCCTTTTTTATAGGTTTTTAGGTCCTAAAAATCCGTTCCCTGGTAATAAGTACTCGTGTGCACACAATATTTGTTATTTTTCCATTCTCTGCATAGATATCAAGGATATCTGGTTTGCCGACACAGGAACACGCAACATCTGAGAAGCAATCCGCATCTAAATCTAAACCATACTTTTCCAAAGTTCGACCTAGAGCATTATTGATTGTGATTCCGAATGCCAATCGAATTGGGAATTCCAATCTTTTAAATTGAATCATCATCATTAAATGGAATCATGGGAATTCTTCACCTTTGAAGGGCCACGTTAAAATGTTTGCTTACATTACGTTCTTCATCAATTTCTGAACTGCGAGTCGCATTCCGTTGCAGAGTTTTCGCTGATTAATATTCCGCAAAATGGTAATTGGGACACCTATTTTCAATTTCGGTATGTGGGGTCTCAGTGGAAGATCAATCGAGTTCAAAAATTTCGTTGGATGGTCTTTTTCCACAACGGTGTTTATCGACGTATATGCTATATGCGTTGAATTCTGGATTGAATAACATTAGTGGTATTCACCAAAGTGAGCAAGTGGTCTGGCAGTCTGGTAAAAGAGCTGATCAGCTCAAGCAACGACTGTTCTAATTTCGATGTTTCTAATCCACAAAAATTATTAGGCCATAAAATTCGTCTTAATCTCTCATTGACTGGCAGCTTTGCGTTCTCAATGTCCAGTTATTGTCGTGCCAATACTTCAGCTGCAGTGTATGTACATATGTTCGTCTTGTCGCAATGTTTACTATTTCAGGCAAGCATTTATCTCTCGTGTTAATCGAGAAGCTACAGACAATGTTTTCGTAAAATCTCCTGCGAGCAATATCAGTGCATTCCCGAATGGTTGAACGTTTCCACGCAAATCCCGCAACAATGGATCAAAAGCTGCAAACGATTTTTTATGTGCACTCATCCCAAACAATGAATTGAATTTTTTGGTAAACTTTTTCCATACCGGATGCTCTGGAAATATTGCACGTGGGAGTTTCGATGATTTATATGTTCAATGGCTGAATTGGCAATGTTTCCACCTGGTAATAATGTCGCAGCAATTCCAGGCGAAGCGATAGCTAAGGTAATGTAATTTTTTGATCGAACCGTCGCCAGAATCCATCTGGTAAGGAATATTTTCCTAGTTCTTCCTGGCGCATCCAAGAAAATGGTCCCCCAACTCCGTCATTTATCATTTGCATATTCTTTTTCTACTTTGGCTTTGTAACCGCCTAAGCCATTTTGGCCGAGCTCCACAAAGAACGCCAGTTGGCACAGAACAACTTGTTCTCTCCATTGCAATGGGTGCTTCCTATTCGTCTGCTACCACCATCAGCTTGCGAGTTGAATTCTTTTACACCTGAAACTTCGGTTCCTATTGAACGACATGTCTAAGCCAGCGGAGCCGCTCTATATTCATTCGCTGCACTATGTACATTTAGTTGTAAAGCTCATACAACTCATCGTTCCATCGTCTACGGTAACCCCCGTCGCCCATGCGTAGAAGCCTGTATATCTTCCGTAAGATCTTTCTCTCGAATACTCCAAGAGCCGCCTCATAAAATGTTGTCATTGTCTAAGCTTCTGCGGCATATAACAGCTCGGGCATGATGAGTGACTTATAGAGTGCGGTTTTTGTACGTCGAGAAAGGACTCTACTCCCCAATTGCCTACTCAGTCCAAAGCAGCACCTGTTGGCAAGAGTAATTCTGCGTGGGTTTTCCATGCTGATATTTTATCGGTGATAGTGCTGGTTCCCTAGTAAATGAAATTCTCCACTTTCCCCAAATTATAACTGTCAACAGTGACGTGGGTTCAAAGGCGCGAACGCGATGACTAGAGATACTTCGTCTTGTCCTCGTTTACCACCAGGCGCATTCGCTTTGCTTCCTTATCCAGCTTGGAAAAGGCAGAAGAGATTTCGCTATTTTTGTTACCGTTGAGGTCGATGTCATCGGCCCACGCCAGAAACTACACGCCCTTGTAAAAAAATGTTCCTACATGGTTCAGTTCTGCAGCTCTTATTATCTTAACATTTGCATCATGCGATCGTAAATGCTCTTCTGCTTTCGCTTTAATTTGGGAATCCTTGATTGGGAATAGGAGTTCACAATAGTAATGATAATCATAATCATAATAATATTATCTCATGTTATTCAAAATTTCTTTACTCGCAATATAGTAGGCCTTGGCGACTTGGATCATGAAAAAATTAACGGTACTATTACACTTTTATATGAGAATTGGAGTCGGTGTGTTGTTTGCTTAAAAATTACTTGTTTATGAATTTTTTACATTAAGTAATTTGTGTACCAGCTCTTCGTTGATAATATGATCACTTCGTTTGATAAGATGTTGTAAATTCTATATTTATTTACAATGTTCGGATTTTGGATAAGTGGAAAGATTTAAAAAAATTCCCTAGTAAAGCTTTCCCAAATACTTTTCGTTTGGAACCAGTTATGTAATATTTCATTTAATTTCAATATTTTCAGTCTTTACTTTTAGATAGGTGATAATCCTATAAAAAATATTTCCAAATCAAGATTTTTCAAATACCTTTCGTTTGGCACCCATATTGTTCGTCAAACATATTTTCGATTGTAAGTATTCTTAAAACTCTTTAGTTTGATACCCACATTGCAATATTTCAATTATTTAATCAATCCAAAACGGTCCACCCTAATGCTTAATAATATATGTATGTACATATGTATGCATACATGTACACATGTATTTATTAGAAACTGTCATAAATTTTTCCCGCCAAATTAACTATTTTTTAACTTCCCCTCCAAACAATTTTACTGCTTTGAGGTTGAACTCAATTCTATTGAAAAGAGCGCGGGTACTTATTTTCCCTTATTCCACCAGGAACGGCCGTCAGCCACCACACATCGTCCGTACCCGCTCTACATTTGTACATATCCATAAAAAAATAATAATAAGTCAAACATATTTGACAAGGGACTAATTTTTCGTTGGTTTATTTATTTTATCGCTTTATATTGAAAATACATTGGTGTAACATACTAAGCTTTCGAGTTAAAATGTTCAAAAAGGTGGCAACGCTCCTCAAAAATATTTCGAACAGTCATCTATCTTAAACTTCCTTAATTTAATACCTATATTTTAATAAGTCATTTATTTTATCAATGCAAATGCAAATTTAGTTAAATATTCAAACAGGTGGCAACCCTCCTCAAATATATTTTCGGCGTTAAACGTTAATATTGAAATACTTCATTTATTTATTTTGGTAATATAAATGATCCTGCTATGATACCGAACAATAAAAAAAAAATAAATAATCCAAATCAGTTCAGCGGTTCTCGAGTTTCGATGACCGTGACAAAGGAACACAACAGCTTGGTACCGATATTGTAACGTTTCATTTATTTTACCAATTTAATTGAGATAAATTTTCAAACAGGTGGCAACCCTCTTCAAAGAAACTTTCTACTGTAGGACTTTTAAATACTCTTTAGTTCGCTACCCACATTGCAATATTTCATTTGTTTAATCAATATAACTGAGTTAAAATTTTCAAATAAGTGGCAATCCTGCATAAAAGTATTTCCTAAAGTTTTCTTTTCTCAACCTCTTTAATTTGATATCTATTTCAATTATATTGAGTTAAATTTTCAAACAGGTGGCAACTCTTCTGAGGCATATTTTCGGCGTAAGCCTTCTTAAAAATCTAAAGTTGGATACCCAAATTACCGTATTTCATTTATTTTATCAAAACAACTGAGTTTAAATTTTCAAAGATGTGGTAATTTTACTCAAAAATATTTCCAGCAGCTATCTTTCTTAAACCTCTTAAATTTAATATCTATATTGTAATATATCATTTAGTTTATCAATAAAATTGCGCTTAATTTTTTAACAGGTGGCAACCCATAATCCCATAATGTAATATTTCAATTATTTTATCGATGTACTTTACTTAAATTTTCAAACAGGTGGCAACACTCTTCAAACATATTTTCGGATGTACGCCTTCTTAAAACTCTTTAGTTTGACACCCACATGGCAATAATTCATTTATTTTATCAATTTGTCTGAGTTAAAATTTTGAAAAAGGTGGCAACCCTCGTCAAAAATATTTCCAGCAGTTATCTTTCTTAAAACTCTTCAATTGGATACCCATATTGTAATAATTTATGTATTTTATGAAAATAATTGGGCTTAAAAATTTTCAAATAGGTGGCAACCCTCCAATTTTTTGCGATATCATTGGTTCTGGTATTATACCGAACAATACAAAGAAAAATTATTCAAATCGGTTCAGCCGTTCTTGAGTTTTGACGACCGTGACATACGAACACAACATTTTTATTAATATAGAAGATAGAAGAAGAAGATTTGGCCAAGGTTACTTTAAAAGAATAATAACTGTTATTTTCGGTCCCTGAAGGAAAGGGCAATGAGAAGGCAACATTTTTTGTAGAAAATGGAATTTAACTATTGATTGGAAATTGGCCCCAATAGTAGGGCTGCCTACGTCCCGGTTTTCCCGGACAAGTCCCGGTTTTAGACTATTTATCCCGGTGTCCCGGTCCAACCTTAAAATGTCCCGGGTTTCATTTACATGTCGCGGTTTTCGATTTGATTGCACAAATTTGAATAGAAGTTCAAAAATAACTACAAATTTTATGAATTCACTGAGGGAAATAACGCATAGTAAACATGAATATTTTTATTTGATTATCGTTCTAAAATGTTCGTATTTAAAAACAACACACACGCGTGGTGTTGATTCAAACTCAGCATTTGAATGCACATTTACATGTCTGGCTGTAGATGAGTGCGCAAAGATACTTGCCACAATTTGTTAATTTCCAGAGGGTCAGGGTTCAAATCCCATTACAGGCAGCATGGAATTTAAATATAGGCTGCGTTTCTTTATACATTCCGGATAATCCCATTTCACAGCCGGAATAAACAGAATGCGTTTGAAATATACGTCAACATATCATCAGGAACGTTCTAAAGAATAAATAAACAAAAAAGTTTATTCCAAACATTCAGAATGAATAAAGAAATGCAGCCATATATTTTTTAACTTAATTATGAAAAAGCTTCCGTTTGAATTTAATATTTCTAGACTGAGGGCGTGAGTGAATCGGTAACAAAGTTTGCCGCAAGTAAATTTTTGACAACTATGAGGTGAATAAAATTTCAGTAGCTCATGAGGCTAGTGAAATTTTTGACAAATGTATAGAAAATTTTGACAATCGCAAAGATTGTTGCTATGTGTAATTTTTCGTAAAACAAAAGTTTAAATTGATGAAATGCTATCAGTGATGGTAGATTTTTTCTTAAAATATTAATTTCACTTCAATTTGTAATATAAACTAACCGACTAAATCTGCGGTTATCAAAAATTTACTGCTGTCAAAAAAGATTTTATTTCACACAGCAGATTGGCAAAACTGTCTCACCATAGTACAAATATTATTCAACAGCTTTCCCCATAAAACTTTGTTACCGATTCACACACGCCCTGAATAATAAAATGTGTATACTTAAATGTATTACGAGTTGGGTTGGTGCTCTTTCATATGCATATTTTTTTTTAATTTAGCACGCTTTTTTAATTCTAAACTTCTTTCTCTCAGTGCACCGGTTCCATTTGTGAAATAGTTACATCTTCAGATAGTTGATCTTTGCACAAGCAATAGTTGATGATTAATATACATATGTACCAAGGCATAACAAGGTAGAAGTGATTTCGACATTTCTCTCTTTCGAACTGCGACTGTAATGTCAACTTTTAACCCTATACAATTCAAAATTTTAATTTTTTAATTTCAATTTTCAATTTTGAGCTGCGCGACTGTGTAGCAAGAGCCAGGACAACAAACGTGTGCGTTATTTTAAACCTCCTAATTGTCAAGTGAAGCGACAACGGTGGGCAAGTAGCTGCGGTGTTCCGTTAGGAGACTCTTCGCGTGTGTGCGAACCAGGGATGAAAAAGTAGGTACAATTGTACCTTTTTCCGACGTTTGATGACTTAAAGGTACATTAGGTACAGTCACTAGATTTTAGGTACTATCATCTTTTGATCAGATGCATTATTCGTTTTTTTCCTTTACCGTGCTAATATATTTACTTGTAGGTACGGGAGAAGTTTCGCTTTCATTTTGAAGAATAAACAATTCTAGATAAAAGTGGTCAAAAGGAAGACATAAAAAAACCATTATCTTAAACATTTTACATTGCATTTAGAGCAGGCACTACGAAAAATTAACACTTTACCTAGCTTCGTAATTTTTTTCTATTAATTTTAACGCTTATTTTCACTAAGTCAAATTCAGTGGCATTTGCGGTCAAATGAGTGAAATGGGACTAAAAACTGGCCTTGGTTTGATTTAGATCAGAATAGGCCTCCATTGTCAAATGGGACTAAAAAATGGTCTTTGGTTTGATTTAGATCAAAATAGGCCTTCAGGCGTGTACATGCGTTGCTAAGGCGGCTATTTGTAAGTTTTTGGCCCATAATATCATCGATAAAGCTAGGGATAAAGGAAAGAGAGTCAAAAAATTTTGTTGTCAAAATATTACATTGTGAAAACTAGCCTTTATTCATCCATACAGCTCAGTGTCTAGGATGTCTTCAAATTTCATATTTTTAGATGAGAACTACAGCTATTTGACCCATACTCGCTTTTTGATTTCTGGAAATATATTTAAAATGCTTTCGATGTTACTTACGGCACATTGATTATATTCTCTAGATTTACTGCACCTGTTTAAAGGAATCGGATAAATAATATCATCGATAAAGGTAGGGATAAAGGTAAGAAAGTTGTGTCAAAATAAGTCAAAAAATTTTGTTGTCAAAATATTACATTGTGGAAACCAGCCTTTATTCATCCATACAGTCCAGTGTCTAGGATGTCTTCAAATTTCATATTAAAAGGAATCGGATAAATTAGCAGACTTCCTGTTGTTTTATAAAAAGCTGGATAAAGAAGTATACTTCACAAAGTGTGTTTTTTGTCTTTTTCGCCAATATTTTTCAGTAGTCAAAATTAGACAAAAACAATGCTTCTCCGATTTCCATTAGACTATAGTCTATAGATATAGGCTCATGTTTAAAGTACATATATCTTTTGTGTTAATGTTTTAAATAAAATTTATAAAAAAAACTACAAATGAATGATGTAACTTTTTTTAGGTACAATCTGTCTCATTTAGGTACATTTATTTTGTGATATTTGGTACAATCTGAAATTTCCATTTTTCATCCCTGGTGCGAACACCATTTTAGTGGCAGTGACTTTATTTGTTGCCCATCACAGCCGAGTATTTCCAAGCGGACGCGTTTGTTCCCAGGTGCAGTACCTCTACCATACAATTCCCCAATGCTTGAGTTATCTGAACGGGGGGACGAAGTTAGCTGTTGATGCACAGATTCAAACTGAGTAAGTCTGCCATAAATAAGCACGACCGGATCCACGAGTACATTAACAAATACATATAAGCAAATGCTCCGCGAACACCATGATACAATTTCGTTCCACTAAATTTACCGCTTTAGATCACCATTTACTGTTATAAATTCGACGTTCTGGTTCTTAACATCCCTTTTCCTTTTTTCATAATGCCATGTGAAAAGAGTCGTGTTTTTATTTTTCATACATAGCTGGATTTATCATACGGAAATTAAGCATTACTGAATATGAAGAGAAAATCTCCCACTCATATACATGGATAGACCAAATGTCAAATGGTGGTATGATAAAACCTAAACCAAAAATCCTTGTGGACATAAAGAAACTGGAAGTAATTTTAATAAATTTAATGGAAAAGAAATTTCGCATTGCAAAAATTTAATAGCTGAACTATTGAAGTTAAGTTCCGATGTAAATTTAGAAGAAAGAATCAAAATTTTTTTTTTTTAACGTCGAATATACTCTAGAATTAAGTATTTGAATAAAAAAATAAATGCTCAAAAACATTGGGCTAATAAAAACAAGAAAATTGCCAAAACGGTTTTATAAATAAATGTGTAATTTTGAGTAAGTAGATATGCATTTCCACATTTACATTAAACGAAAATACAAAAACTAAAATGAAGCCGATTTTAATGTGATTTTAAATATTTTCATATTTACTAGGGCTGTGCGATTAATTGATTACTCAAAATTTTAATTAATCATAAAGTAAATAACTCAATTATTCGATTAATTGGAAATTATGATTATTCAAAAGTTCAGTTACTCGAGTAAACAAGATTTTTGATTAACCAAAAACAAAAACATTTGAGTAATTTGCTTTATGATTAATCAACATTCCGAGTAAAATGAGTAATCAACATTTCAACTCTTTATATATGTATAAAGTAGTTAAAGTTCCTTGATACTTTGAAAACAACGTTTCTGTTTTCAAAAATTAAAACGAAAAAATTTTTTCATATACAGAATGTAAAAAACAAAATAAACATTTTCCAAAGCAACCTCTTTTAACGAGCAAAATTATTTTTTTTGAGTAATAATATTTCATGTAACTCGATTAATCATCGTTTTGAGTAATCAAAATCTTGATTACTTGAGTAATTGATTAACCGAATAATTGATTAACCAACTTGCTCGAGTAATCGAATAATCGCACAGCCCTAATATTTACAAAAACTTTCATTTCATAGATATTGAATTTTTTCAAATATGGTACATGCATAACAAAGGGTTAATTTCTTTATTTACGTTTTTTGACATTACAGTCAGGTATGAGAGAGCTCGACTGAATTGTCACTTCTACCTTGTTGAATATGCCTTGATATGTACCTAAAGACGTTAAAAATGACGTGCACAGAGTTTTACAATTATATTAAGGAAAAGTCAGAAGTTTTGAAACAAGTCCACAGCACCGAAAAATTTGACTGATATTTTAATGTTATCTTGTACTCAAGTTTTTTTTCTTTCATGAAACCTAGAGTGCTTATAAGTACAGTGCCGTACAAAATTATTGGATCGGAGACTCTTCATCAAATCACAATTTCTAATCAGATCTGTTAGAAAAATTTTTTAAATATACCTTTTGTACCAATTAATAAAGTGCAAGTCTGAAGTTGCCAGCAAATTTCGTTGATTTTTAGCCTTTTTTTTTTTTGCCGACAGTGTCTTCCATATAAAAAGAATTGTCGAACATAGTTTGTATGGAAGAAACTCTCAGTAAAAACAATACCAAAAATCAACTAAAATTTAATAGGCTGCAAAACTTCAATTTTTAAATTTTTACAAAAAGTCTAATTAAAAAGTTGCAAATTTGTATGCAAATTTATTGAATTTCTTGAGTTTTACACAAAGTTTAGAAATTTTATTTTTATGTTTTTTGATGTATTTAGTAAAGTGTCCCGGTTTGGTAACAGAGATATCTGGCAGCCCTACCTAATAGTCAGTTTCACGAAAGCGATTTAAGTGAAAAATTATTATTTTTTATTTGCATTTAACATGGAAACTGGGTGACAGGTAATAAGATCAACGGAAATAAGGTCAATTGACTTTATTTCCCACCCTGGTGCGAAATAAAGTCAATTGACATTATTACCTTTTTAAAAACGAAATAAAATCAATTGACGTTATTTCTCTTTCAAACATTAAATTTGCTTAGCTTCGCGGCGGCCCGCGTCAGCGCGCGCACCACGTCACGCTACGCCGCGCGACTCAGCTCGACGTTCTGATCATTTGAGTATACATTTTAATGGGTCTATCTCTTCTTATTCTGGTACTTACAAACATCGGACCAAAGTTATGCTCATGAAAGGTATAATTAACGTAAGAAAACAAAACATCTTGATTGTTCAAAAGCAAAGAATTTGATGAAGATTGTTTTATGTTTGTTTATAAGATGCCATTTTTCACTGCGATAGCATCGCACAATGTGTGCGTAATTGTGTTTTCGAAGTGGTAAATTCTGCAGCATCAGAAAGGGTGCGAAGGTCGAGGTGAACTCGAGCCGGCAAAAAAACAATATTGTGAAATTTATTGAGGGCAGCAGTCTACCGGATATCCGATCGGATATCCGAATCCGGCTGTTATTTTTTACAGGATATCCGGAATCCGGTTATCCGGTAAAATCTATATCCGGCACATCCCTACTGATAATGTTGCCATATAAGAAGGTGACATTTTTTTTTTGAGAAAAGAAAACGCCATTAATTGCAGCTGCAGCTCAAAATAAATTTTAAGTTGGTACCTAGCAAGATAAGTCGAAACTAAGGCGACTATTACTACTTTTATACGCACGTATTATTTGCAAATAACAATTTGCAAAATGGTAAACTTTGCCGTATAAAC
>NW_023458560.1:8793321-8816927 GCF_013731165.1 Rhagoletis pomonella | reverse complement strand
AATTATTTTTGAGTTTATGAAGGGTTTTCTTCTTTTTGCAGCCACTTGGTTTGTGTATGAGATACGACAAAATGTGATAAAAACATGTACTTAATTAACGCAATTTCTTATTCAATACCCTGGAAACTAAAAAAGATATTCAAAAATTTATAACGCTATTTGAAAGATCTTATTTTAAAATATATAACTGCATCTTTAAATCGTCATGAAAATCGTCAAATAGCTCAGCAAAATATATAACTAAACTTCCCAAAATAGGCGAAGACATGTGTCTTTCCATCTATCTTTTTGTATAACTACTGTATGAATTGATCAAACTTTGATTGCGTCTTCCCAAAAAATTTAGATTTTTAGATAATTATCTGTATTAAAGCTTAGTTTCCAGCTCTTTAGAAAACGATCAAAAAAATGTTTATTAGCTCTGATCCAACACTTTCGTGTAAAATCCTGTAAAAATGTCAAACAGCAAAATTAAAGCATAGACAGACGGCAGTGTTGATCCGGATCAACTCGTTAATTCAGAATTATCTCGGGCTCAGTCTTTCCTCACGAAACAAACACGGGTTGCCTGTGCTCTTGTTTAACAAAAAACTTTAGAAAACCGGAGTAAATTTCTTAATGACTGCGTACTGCCTTATGGAAATTTATCACAAGAAAATTTCTTCGCCATTTCTTGAGCGATTTTTATATGGACCTTTTGTTTTTCTTGAGAGCTGGATATTAAGCTTAAGTATTAAACGTGCGATATGTATTTATCTAATTATTTATTTATTTTTCCTTTGTACAAAATATTTTTTTAGACTTCTTTTACTTATGGGCATGGGTTTGGGCGCAATGTACATGTTGCACCTGCTTGCACAGGACTACAATAAAATACGACAGCCCGTTGCTGCGGCTGCGCGCGCACTCGCTTCGGCCAGCAATGCGGTCGCACGTGTGAAGCGAGGTAACACCGAAGCAATAACCAAAGTCTACAAGCTCTTGAATATACAGGAACAACCAGGAAGCCATAATACTGCCAACACAACAACACTCAGTATTGAATGGAAACGTATTTTATCACGGGACCCTTTTGAATGTCTATTATCACTAATATGCCAACTAATGTCAGGTGCTGAGGCACACTCACGCGAAGCCAGATTAATAAAGGTATTCCTCGAAACAAAGGTTACTCACGCACCAGCAAAAATTGGAAGAGCTTTTAGTAGAGGTCTGGCTCTTCAAGGTGCTACCGATCGCTGCTATGACGAATATCCATTTTGTGTTTACTCTGCGAAAACTATGCTCAGAGTGCTAAGATGGTTTGTAGAATCACCTAGTGAAGAAGACGCCTGATAAGCCAAAAGCGATATTGATTGCTGGCGCAAGAGGAAACATTACAAGCGTATGGTCGTTTCTATCAATTGAAATCTTCATATATACGTAAATAAATAATTACTTACACATAATTGAGTATTTAGTCCCTTGGCGCGTTACGTTTAAACCGGCTAGAATAATACCGCTGGACTAACTTTTTAAGCACTCCTCTGCAGACATATCGTTTATACGCCCCATCGTTCGAGATAGATAATAGGGCTGTTATTTTCTTCAAAATGTTTGAATGGTTTGCTTACTAAATATGAACTTCGGCTATAAATATTTACTAAAGGCCTGCAGATGTTGAACTATAAAACATAGCAACATGTGTCTCATAGGATGGTCCAAAAACAATAAAGTCGGAATTGTAATGCTCTCACCCCTAGGATGGTTCTATATTGAAAAAAGTATACCCCTATTTTTTATTTTGAAATCAAAAAATATTTAGAGGTCGCTCAAAGCGCTCAAAGTTTTCCATGTATTGTTATATGGCAAAAATAAAATGTTTCATAGAAATGCTATAGAATTCTTGAAAATCGATATTTTTCGATCGGAAAGCTCTGATTATCTTCAGGAGACTTTCAATAATAATACCCAATTGTTTATTTAACCCTTTATTATTATTGGGAATCTTCTGCATTTGTCTCAAAATATCAAAGCACCTTGACCGCATGGAATGGAACAACAAAACGGATTTGACGGCTTATGGTACCGGCAGCTGTGAGTAATTAATTGTGACTGCCTGCAACTAGGAAAAGTCGAGCTCAGCTAATAAAAAAAACTAATTACAAGCTATTCATTACTGGTGAACCTTTTCAAGAAGTCATTCGGGAGCTAAGCAGATCTGAGACCTTCATCGTGCGTAATTCCAATAATTCAAATTATTATAAGAAACGGGGTGCCTTTTTAACAAGCAAACAAGATTTTAAACTAATTCGGCTGGCAGCCACGACTTTCAGAATTTTCTTAGAAATTTTCATTCCTAGAAAATAACAATTTATTTGCCATATCCACCTATTTAGAACCTTGCTATAAGCACACATTTTCCAAACCAGTCACAGAAGAAAGGTTCAAAAATGAATTACAAAAACTAAAATCGAAAAACGCTGATGACGTTACAGGTTCTCCAAATTCTGAAACAACCAAAATAATGAGAATGAATAATTCTTTGGAAAACAACGACGTTTAAACATGATGCTGGATTGTGAAGATGAAAGTCAGGAGGATACATCCGACATTTGCAGCCCGATGCAATTCTCAAAATGGAATTATTGCACCGCAATAAAAAAAAAAACTAACTGAAAGTCAACTGGTGCAGCGTCAATCGAAAATAATTTTAAATTTTGTCAAGTTTCCAGTTTTTCAAGTTTGTCGCCTCGAGCCATGGTACAATAAAAACAGAAGCCAAATTGACATCAAACCTACAAAAGTCAAAGTTTTCGGGAGAGTAAAAATAGAAATAAGCGTGTGTAAGGAAAAATCAAAAATTACATTTCGCTGGTTGACGTTTTTGAGTAAATTTGAAGTTTTGTTTTTATTTATTTATTTTCTTTAGTTAAAGTTTGTTAATTTGTATGTTGTTTTCTGTTTTTGATTTATGAGTTGCAGTGTTGTTGGAGGGACTTTCCGGCATATGGATCATAGGAACAGCATCAACGTGCCTCTCCTGTACCTCCCGGTGCTTTTATGAAATCTGCTGCTTTAAAATGTTTAACGCACAGCAAGGCATTTCGCTGCAGCTCTACCCCACAGCTGCTTTCCCAACGCTCCTTACGCCAAGGACATTGAGGCACGTTAAAAAAATGAATGATGTCTTCATTATATTTAACACCACATAAAAAACAGCGCTTGAGGTGTTGCATTTTTAACACATACACTAAGTATAAACCGCACAACACTACAAAAATTCAAATGCTAATTAAAATTTGTCATTAACGAACATTCAAAAAAAGAACGACATGTCACTAAAAGAGTAACGAAATATAGGAAATAAAAGGAAAACAAGTTGAAGTTTAAAGGTTTGGTTCTCATGAGAGCAACGTCATTTTGGCTTCTACCTGTATTTATGTGCCTTGGTCTCGAGCGAGTAGTTATTTAGTGGCACAGGTTTGATTTACGACCCTTTAAGAAACAGGCAGCAACATTACTTTTAATTAAATGCAATGTTCCAATTTTTAAATACAAGTACTAAATAAAAAAACAATAACCTTTAATAAAAATTACTAACTTTTCCATTTTTTATTTACCTAAATCGCCTAATTTACTCACCTAAATTATTTCTTAAAAATACTTGGCATCCGCATCCGCGGATGTTAGCTTTTCAACTTCCGTATCCGCATTCGCATCCGCAGATGTCTAAAATTCCACAGTCGCAACATCCCTACTTCATAGTACGTCTCTCATACATGTATAACAATGACATATGAAGACACTGTCGAAATTATTAATCAGCATTATTAATTATGTACATTGTATATACGGGAAGAGATTTTGCAAGCTCCTGTGTAATTAAAAATCGATATATATTTTCATACAAGGCAGGATCAAACAGTTAGGGGATTCCCTTAAACTCGTAGTCTTAAACCCTGTAAAACTCGTCGCTTTACGAGGCTTTTATGGGAACGCCGCCTTTGTGAAAAGGTGTAAATAGGTGTGTAAAGTGACTGTTTGACAGATAAACCAGGATTTTGCGAAGCCCTTTTTGTTTCGTAGTATTTTACATAACATCCCGCCATATTGTCTCTGTCACTCTTGGCTAAAATACAGTTAAAAATGCCGAAAATTAGCAGAAAACCTAAGTCAATACAGTTGGTGATTGAAATTCATTCATTTTATTCGCGTATTATTTTTTTCATTTATATTCAGTAGTATTAAAAATATGCTGCAGAAACACAACAACTTATCAAAGTAGCAATGACATGATAATAATTGATTTCCACCAAGCCTTAACGGCATTTTATGCCGTTTGAAAAACCGAGATTACAACTCGACGGGGTCAATTCCACCTATTAAGTAGAAGCAAATGAAAGGAAAAAAGCAAAACTTAATAAAAACCTTGCCTATGACCCCATGTTGGAATTATTTGAACTTCTTTGAGCTCTTAACCGCAGTTAAGCCTTTGGTGGAAATAGGCTATAATACAGTATGTTTGAGATGAAATGACATGGCATAACACCTTGTTTGAGTTGTTAGCAATGCATGGAATTTTTGAAAATGACATTTTTACAGAAAATGTTGAAGTTTGTAGTACTTTAATATTTACAATAAAATTTGTGAAGTAGGAAAGCATTGAGACACGGTAACCAAAATACATTTATTTCTATACCACCTCATACGTGGTACGCTTGCACATGCAAATCAGCTGATCGTTTGTGTTCCCACTTACAGGTTTTATGTCAATAGGAACGACTTCCTGTAAGCTCTGACTAAATCCTGTAAACCGGACTGCTATTGGAACAGACTAATGGTCAATGACCAGTGTTGCCAAGTTCTGAATTTGAAAAGGCACTAAACCCCAAGAAAAATCGCGTTTTTCTCGACAAAAGCACCCAACTTTTTATTGGAGGATTTAGTGGACTTTGTATGCATACAAAATTTTATTGAAGGTATACTGATTAAAATTAATAAAAATTAATGTTTCTTCCTCGCCGGTCGAAGGTTCATTATTCATTTTACTGTTAAGAGATGCTGGTGCTTTTTTTAATATTCGTAAAAAATATGGCGAATTCAGCCCAAATTGAAGACCCAAAGATCAATTTTTGATCCCAGGAACATGGACGTTTTTTTAAGGCAATGGCAAATTACCGTATGTAACTCTGGCATGATTAAAAGTGCTGGCACATATTTTTTTGACAAACATATGCTCTTTCGCTTATGAATCATAAGTTATCATAAGATATGATTGTCATTGTGCCACGATTTTGTTTCCATTTTTGTAAAATTCCTTACGAAACTTCCAATTGCTCTAAATTTAACTTCTATTTTTGTTTCAGATTTAAAGTTTTGGTGTCTTCAAACTAAAAAAAGCACCAAGCACCAAACTCAAATATTTTCGCGTTTTGGATTAAGAAAAGCGCTAAATTTAGTGCGAAAAGCACTAAGTTGGCAACAGTGTCAATGACCACATCCGATGAGCAAAACTCATTACAAAAAAAAACAAAAATTGTTGAAATGCATATTCATTTTGCATCTAAAAACTAGTGCGCTCAATCACATTATTTATTTTTTATATGTATTTTATATGCAAATGTTACACTAAAAATAGGACTTTGAAAATCAGTGTTTAAACTTCACACAAATTCAGAATATTATGAAAAACTTCCTAGTAGCGAAAATGGTCACTGGTGACATCCTCACTAATGAGGATTTAGTGACATCGTCGCACTTGCTGTGAATCCTAAGCGACATATAAAACTATGTTCCCCTTAGCGTAATTTAGAGGTCAATCTTAATTTATGCATAAATTAAGTACAAACTAAGTAATTAAGTCTCTCACTAAATTAAGTTGAAAGTACGTAGTTTATCTTAAACCAAGAAATAAATCACGAACAAATCAGTGTCGGCTCTAATTTTATCGATAATAATCGAAAAAAGTATTGTCCCATAACTGATATGTCATTGTGTTTGGACGTTTTTGTTTTTAATAATCTCGCGTGGTAGTTTGTAAAATATTTCCAGAAGCTTTCTCTTTTGATCACTCATCTAAAATCTAAAAATTTACCACAAACAACTCAGAATATAAAAATATACGCAATTACTCACATTCGCGATCTCTTTTGGTTAAATAAACAATAACACAGGGTTGCTACAAAGCTGTCAAGACAAATAAAGAATCGCGTGTATGAACGCACTTAATTTAGTGAGGTATTTTAAACGAAACTAAGTATTTTATGTTGGTAATGTGAACATAGTTTAAGTTGCGATCCCGTACGAGTCCGGACTAGTCAAAAATAGTCAGAATCAGTCAGATTTTACTGGAAATCGATCCCGTACTCGGTTCTCTGACTATTGAGAGGACAAAAAAGAGAGTAAATACGGTTCTCTCTCTGTCAGAAGTTACCAGTTTTATTCTGGTAAATGTGTCAAACGATCAGCTGTAGTGTGTTTGGCAACCAAATTGTAAACAAAGGAAAAGTGCACTCTGCTAATTCATGTTGAAAAGTATTTAATTACTTGTTTAAGTGGATTCTAATGAATTTGAAAGTGTTTTCGGTTATTTACATGTATAAGCAAAAATTGACAACCAAAATTTGGAGGTTATGTTGAAGTTGACAGAAGTTACCATTTTTAACTAGAAAGCCATCCCGTACTTTTCAATGTTACTCTCTCGCTCTGACTGAATTTTTATTTTTTGACAGTTTTACTAGTTCGAGTCCGAGGAATACGGGATTGCACCTATAGCTGACACTAACACTGGTGACAATGTCATGCAGGTGTACTCTATCAAACAGACAATGTCTTGCAGCGGTCACTTAGATAAAGTCTATTGCAGGACATTGTCGCTTGAATGTCATCAATGATCACTGCATGACAAAATCATGCCGAGGCCATCAACGACCAAATAACCATTTGTATGAAAAAGTCATGAAAGACTTCCATATAAACGGAGCCAAAGTGATTGAAGACTTAACATAGCCTAGGGTTGCCAGACGTACTGCTTATGGGAGTAAACGTACTCCTTTTTATTGTAATGTACTCCCTTGTACTCCCAAAAAAAAAAAATATCTGGAAATGTACTCCTTTCTTAGTTTTGTACTTCTTTTGTACTCCTTTTTCCAGCTATTAATATTTTATCATATACAGGGCGTAAAATAATAACTGTTGCACAGGTGTTATTGAAAAATAAAAGGGCACTTTATAGGTTTTGCGAAAAAAGTAGTTTATTGTTAATTATCCACAGATTTTACTTAAATTTTTTTAATAAGTTTTTAAATTTTAACCTTCACTTTGAGAGAAAAGCTCAAGCGGCACGCGAGTCTTCGTCGGTTACTTTATTACATATCGTCACTAGACACGAATAAAGGCGCGAGCTCAAAAAATGACGGCGAAAAAAGACGCATGAAAAAACTTCAGCGCCAAAGACTCTTAACATACTTCGCCGAAGTTTTTCATAAGCATCTTTTTTCGCAAAATTTTTTTACGCTCCGTTTTTCGTCTAGCGCGCCTTTATTCGTGTGTAGTGACGATATCTTCTATAACCATAGGCTAATTTCCTCCATTTGGCTCCTTTATACTCCGTCTTTTGTCCAACATAAGGCCTCATACTCAGCAATCGAAAATACTCGGAACTGGTGACTAGGAGGCCATTCATTCGACGAACCCTATACCTATACAGTTTTCTTTTTTATTTTATACAAAATCTAAAAGAAAATACACCAGAAAAAAGCATGTACTTATCTCCCAAAGCTGACAAATGGAAATAAGGATTAAAGTTTTAAAACTAATTAATAAAATTAAAGTAAACTATTTATAAAGTTAGCAAAAAATAATAATCTTTAAAGGACTCTTTTATTTTTCGAAAAACTGCGACAGTTATTATTTTACGCCCTATACTTTGCCATTCATATTGTGGCAAACACTACTTAGTAAGTAAAGTTAAGTGTGATAGTGAAAAGGTGTAAGCATGGTCGTAGGCTGGTAGGTGCAGGGCGCTCGGGTATAAAAATCAGAAAAATTATGAAATAAAAAAATTTCCATACATTCAGGAATAGCCTGGAATTCTTTTGTAGAATTTAGTTATTTATTTTTAACATTTATTGTTGCTTTGAAAAAGATTTCTATGATATCCGTGTTTGTTTGTACCTAAATAATGGTAATGGTAATGGTAACAATAAATTGCACAAAAAAATTAAAACAAAAATTGTCCTCCTTTTTTAAGTTCTGTACTGCTTTTTTCTATCGAAAATAGAAATGTACTCCTTTCTCTGTTTCAGAATCTGGCAACCTTAACATGGCCGTACACGACACTAAGTGACTATTGCATGACACTCGCTACGGGGTTTTATAGTTTACTTACTTATGTACTTACATGTATTTATACTAAATTTATGTATATATGTACATATGTATGTTTAATGAGGTCAACAAAAATTCAGTAGTCTTGGTTTTCAAGGAACGAGATGCCATAAAAATAATTAAAAAAAAAACAACCAAATCAGAGAAAAAACTACCAAACAACCGAATTCGAAAATAGTATAAAAAAAACCAAGTTTGGTGGGAAACAACCAACATTGGCATCCGTGTTTACAACAATATAGACCAACGGTGGGCAAATGCGTCTCTTGAGCCAAATGCGGCTCTTTGCTTAGCAAAGGGCGTCTCTTTTTACTTTCTCTTTGCTTAGAACATTTTGGCTCTTTTTACTTTTTAAAATACACATTTCTTTGCTGGACATTCTTTTCCATTGTGTTGTTTTTATACCCGAGCGCACTTGTTCACAAGGGTATTATAACTTTGTTCACATAACGGTTGTTTGTAACAGGCGAAATGAACCGACATAGATATAGACAAATGTATACATAAATGATCAGAATGAGAAGAGAAATCGATTAAGCGGTGACTGTCTGTCCGTCCGTCCGTCTGTCTGTCCGTCCGTCTGTGCACACGATAACTCGGATAAAAATTGAGATATCTTAACGAAATTTTGGTATGCACGCCTACCTCCCATATAACGGTGGTTTTCAAAAATACGAAAACTGCAATATTTTAATAACTACTTAAGCCTATTCACTCAAAATTAACATTAACAATGATTTTTAGACGACAAATAAGAATATTATAAATTTTTGGAAAATGAGCGTAGCCGAAGCTAATTTATTCAAATTTGACGTTTGCAATAATTCTTTACAAAGAAATACGTTTGTGATAAAATTTTGGAAAAGAGGCGTGGCACCGCCCACTTATGACCACATATGTGTATCTCGATAACCGTTCGAGCAATTTGTACCAAACTCGGAATGATTATTGTGCTTGCCCCATAAAAGTAAAATGCTGAAAATTATTGAAATCAAACTAAAATTACGCCCACTTTTTACATAACGGTATATTTCAGAAATGCTTAAAACTTCGATATTTCGAAATTTAAGGACGTTAATTTACTCAAAATTGATACTAACAACAATACCTTGAAAATAAGTAACATTATTTGAAATTTTGGAAAATGGGCTTGATACCGTCCACATATGACTAATATATAAGTTTATCTCATTATATCGAACTGAACAGAGTGTCCAGATTTGGCGATTTCGCGCCAATTTTGCGATTTTTTTTTGGATATTCGCGCGTAAAAATTTAGGAAATCGCCATTGGCGACTTTTTCCCTTCAAATAAAATTTTTCCAATTATAAAAATATACAAAACTTAATTTTCCACGATAATTTTACAGAAGAGGCTAATGAACTGCGTGATAAACTTGACTTAAGAAGACTGTCAAAAATGTTTAATCACCCTAATCGAAGAACTTTTGAAACGATTACCTAGTCAATTAAATACTTTTAAAAAAGCTTTGATTTGGTCACCAGAAAAGTGTGTGAATCACAAGAGGGCGAGTTTCAGGGACCTGCCAATTCACTATTTGACTTTGAAGGAAAGAAAAGCAGCGGAAAGTGAATATTTAAATCTTTTAACTTTCCCATGGAATAACTTTTCTCAGAACCATTCCATCCGACTCTGAAAAATTTTGGATAATTGCTTACGGAGTGAAAACCGCAACAGGCAATAAAATGTTTGGAAATATAAGTAAGTTCATATTATTATCCTTGCCGCACTCACATGCTTTGTTTAGCGCGTTTTTTCCGTAATAATTAAAAAAAAAACTAAGATTATTCAAGTTTCTGCTGCAAAACGTTTCCAATATCAAACAGTATGTTATCAACAGAAGTGTAAATCATTCAGACACTATAGGTGATTTTGAAGAAATTGTGGAAATAGCTGATATCGCCTTATTATAGGTTTTTATTTAATTTTTAGCGCCGAGCTTTTAAAAGCGGATTGTGCGATTAATCAATTAATATGAGTTATAATAAATTTAATAATTGCGCAGTCCTATTGCGAAATGTTTTGAAGCAAATATTTTTAAAGAAAATGGTTTGTACATCACTATTATATAAGTGATTTGTCTTATTTGTATTATTATTATTATGAATTGTAATTATGTATTATATTCATTTTTGGTTTTAAAAACCATCCAACAAGATCTCATTTTTAAAATAAAAGATTTGTTAAATCGATCTTTATTAAAAAAAGGCGATTTTTGGATTTTTTTTTTCAGAGATTTCACTCTTTTTTAAACAATCTGGACACCCTGTAACTGAACGTTCTATCGAAGATGTTTAGAATATGCGTAAAACCACCCCTGCTTACCATGTAGCGATAGTTTTCGGAAAGGTGAAAAAAACTATATTTAATACTTCCGCCGGGCATCTAATGTTCGGCTTTGACTTTTTTACTTGTTATTTTTATTTTTTAAAAGTGACTAGTCGCTTTTTATACCCGTTCGGGTATAAAAAGGAACAATTTCTCTCTTAATAGGGCATGCTCGAATAAAAGCGAACAGTTCATTCCATATAAAGAGATCAAAAGTGGTATTAGTTGCTTGTTCCTTTGCGATTTATCCCGGAGTCATCCTCGTCTTGCTGGGTACACATTTTAGTTATTCACATACATACCTACTAGGGATGCGAATGCGGATGCGGATGTCTAACAGCTAACATCCGCGGATGCGAATGCGGATGTCAAGTATTTTTAAAAAACAATTAAATTAAGTTATTTAGGTAAAGAAAAAACGGAAAAATTAGTAATTTTTAATAATATTTATTTTATTTAGTACTTGAATTTAAACATTGGTACATTATATTTAAAAAAGTACAGAGAATTGCATCGGGGCTGAAAATGTCGGATGTATCCTCCTAACTTTCATCTTCACTTGAAAAATATAGCATAATGGCGAGATCGTTGTTTAAACACCGCTTACAAGCCAAACCAGATGTTTCAGGTTTTTCTAAACCTTTCTAAAAAGAATTCTTGGTTATCATTTCTTTGGCTGTTTCAGAATTTGGGCAACCTGTAACGTCTGTAGCGTTTTTTAATTTTAGTTTTTGTAATTCATTTTTAATACCATCTTCAGTGACTGTTTTTTATAAATGTGTGCTTATAGCTGTGGTGGCGATATTAAACAACGTAAAATAAAGGACTTTTTTCAAAATGTTTTGGGATTACGCACATACAACTTGTATGACAAAAGTACCTTACCCATATCGTAATTTAAATCAAATATTTACCAGTTAATTATATTATTTAACTGTACAAGTTCCCCTACGGTAGCGAAAAATTAAGCCAAATCCTTTTCGAGGACTTCACCGTCCTTTGCTACCAAAATGCGTTTACCATAATTCATACCGCACGACGAAGCCAGCACACAGTGGTTTAAAATTGGAATTTAATGTTCATAATGGACCAGAACCTTCATTTGTCAACCAATTTTTACTAAAAACCAAACAAATATTTATTTTGGTGAGTATTTTTTTATAACATTTCAAATTTTTTTTTTTTGTATTCTTTTTTTTTTGTTTTGGGTAACATTCATTAACTGGAACAGGAGAATACATTTTCTTCAAAATTGCTACTTTATCTACGTTTTGCACTAAAAAATTTAATATAATCAAATAAAAGTTCAGAAATCAGGCTCAACTGGTCTTTTGCAAATATCGTAAGTTTCTATAAAAAAAAATAAAAATTAATCATATTAAGTGAAAATTGAAGGCTCCAGTGAATTACGAACACTAAATGCCAGTTTTGAACCACTGTGCAGCAGGTGGTTTATTGTTCTCTTTCAGTGGAACTGGAAACTCAGCGTGCAACACGATCCTGGACACAACTTTCCCCGTGCTTTATAGATTGTACAAAGATTACCGATTAAATAGAAGCCCTTAAGTGGGGTGAGAAACAAACTGGTGAAGGTTTTCATTATATTTCAGAAGGGACATTTTTATTTTTTCATATTCTGCGTTCAAAAATTTATCAACTCTGAAATTATTAACTCTGAAAAATACAGAGCCGATTTAAAAGACAGTTAAAGAAATAAAGGACAAAAGGCGTCCTTTATTTTGAAAAAAAATTTAAAGGACAGGGGGTTAAAATAAAGGAATGTCCTTTAAAATAAAGAACGGATGGTCACCGTACTTATAGCGAGCTAATAGGTGGATATGGGAAATAAATTATTATTTTCCAGGAATGAACATTTTGAACAAAATTCTGTTTTTAAAGTCGTGGCTGCCAGCCAAATGGATCAGAATATTGTTATTTTTTTATAAGCATTTGAATTATTGGAATCACGGATGATGAGGGTCTCAGATAGTTACGTAGTTACGTACGTATAGCTTTTTAATTATTTGAGCATCGATTCTCTTTATAGACAAACGTTGACCATTTCTGCTGGAAATCCCTATTGAAGGAGCTTACTCTTTGACTTTAAATAGCACTAGAAAGACTTTAACGAAAACGTAGGGAGAGAGTTTTACCACAGAAGTTTTTAGCCAAGGATGCAATGTATATCCCTATGAAAAAAATATTGCCCGACAAGTAAACAAATGACAGGGAACCTGATATGTAACATCAAAAGCATACCACGAAAATTTGGTTTAAAATTTATGTCTACTAGCTTTTTTAAGATTGGTCCAAAAAAATAAACCAATGCAGGTATTTAAAGCACGGAAAACAAAAAAAAATATTATTAAAAGGACAATGTTCTCTTTGACGTACGTCAAATGTGAAGTAGAAGTGGGAACTTGTATGACCCCCCCATTGATAGCTCCGTTATATATCTTAAGAAATAATATGTATAGAGATACTCTTATCAAAGTTGATATCTATATATGACATTTGGCCAGTTTTGTTACACAAATACTCTCCTGTGCGGCGCCCGGGTAATACGACCTAACGTCGCATCTCCACAGGAAATAAATATTGGCTACAATTTGTAATTTTGTTTGCCAGATATACGTTTTATCGGTGCACTTGCACAATATTCGCATTCGCAAAAGCTCCGCATTGATTATTGCGAATGCGAAAGCGAAAGCGAGTGTTAAAATTAATGCGAATATTCGCAACAACCTTGATACCTAGCATTCAAGTATATGTACATACCCTGACGGTAGTAAGTGAGTTTTTTTTTAATCAACTAATTGAAAGACTACTTTGAAACAAATGCAGTGAGTAAATGTTTCGAATTTTAATACTAGTTTTACTCAAAGAAACAATTTCTGTATTGCAAGTATGAAATAGCATCTGCGTAGTCCAGCACGGAAACGCATTCAATAGAAACATACTGACTTTGAAGTGCTTTAAGCCAAATTAATTTTAAAGTAGCTGAAATCAAATGCAGTCTGATAATTAACTGCTTCCTAGGACATCGCCATCGCCATGTTAAATAAATCAGTTCGATGCAGGGGAAAAAGTGAGAATTTCAATTAGTTATTATTGAAAATAAACTAGTTTCCTGTAGGGAAACTTTTAATTGAGGTGGGTATAGACAAGGTGTATTAAACAATGTGTGATTGACAACTCAGGTAGGCTCTGTTTTAAGCAGAGCTGTGAAATGGTTGAATCAGTAGGATCTGCATTCACTTGGCACTCGTTTCAAAATTTTGATTGTTTGGCTGTATAAAAAAAAACCTCATTCCTGAGTGGCTTAAATTATTTTGAAACAAAAACAAACGTAATGTGTTGTTGAATGGCAGAGTTCCATTCAGTATAGAATGTAAATGTAACAAAAGTATTCGCAATCATCGTGATTGTAAATTTTGGTTGAATGCAAACAGTTTTGATCATTCAGTACTACACTGAAAAAATATGCCTTGAAGAAAATATTTATAGGAGAAAATAGTCGTTTTACTTCTGCTTTTCTACTACTGCTACAATTTGGTAAAGCATTACCTAAGACCAGAAGTACGTACCAGCTTTGGATATTCTGTCAATGCTTTTTAAAACCAACTGCATGTTTTTGAAGGAAACTTGCGGTCAATTTTATTTAACGAACTAAATTTTTATTTGTAAAAAGAGATATTTTTATCTTTCAATACCAGGCGCTCATACATATGAAGTAGCAAGCTTTCTATATGTATAAATTTGTTTGTAGAACTTTTAAATAATTTTTTTTTGTAGAAGCCTTTGAACTGTACAAAGTAGAATTTTGGAAATTTAAAAATTTATACAAACAATTTTGTACGTAGAAATAGAAAATTTGTTACTTCACGTGCATGAGCGCCTGGTATTGGGAAATGAGAATATCGTTCTTTACAAATAAAAACTGATCATAAAGGGTGGCCGCGCGAAAATGGGCACATATGTGTTTTAAAAAAGGACATTATATGTATGTGGATAAACCATGGACTGAATGATAAAAGCTGCTATCATTTGATGGTTGTTATGCTTGATTATTTCATGTTCTGCAGATTTTCCAATCTTTAAAAAATAAAAAAATAATAGATACTAATTGTCTTGGAAGATTTTGCACTCAGTTTTTAAACAACCTAAACTATAAATTTGTACAATATGTTCATGTGAATCAAGCTGCGTTTCATGCGTGGAGGAGTCCAAGCACAACCATTCATTCGTAGGACATGGCTTAGCCCGTGTGGCCGCTGATACGCGACACTATGTCAATATCGTTTTAAAGTTCATACACCTCATTATTCCATCATCTAAACTTACATATTTTTCTTAGTGTATAAAATTTGATTGGAACTGAATTAGAGAATGCACACATAGCAAAGTGTTCATTTATCTGGAAGCTAATTCAGTATTGAATTCTGTTTACTTCAGCATTCTCAGTTTTTCATTCAGGTAGTTATTACCTTACTGTGTGAAATCAATTTTTTTTTTTAATGATTGTAGATTGAAAAAAATATAAGCCACACTACCAGACCAAAGGAAAATGAATGAAATCCTACTTGTAAATGTTTCATGATTAAAATTTTAAATGATTTCACAGTTTTACAGCTCTGGTATTAAGGTACTATTATGCCAAAAAATATAAACAATCGATTCAAAATTCATACAAATTTTTTTCAATTTGACTTTATAGGATGGTTCTTCTGAGAGCAATGTCAAATTCAATCCCACTTTGTTGAATACATTTTAGGTGTAGACACGGGCGCACCCAGGAATATATTTTAGGGGGGTTTTATATTTCTGGAAATATATCACCGGAAAATACTGAAAATTTGCTTCAGATAATACCCTCTTTAAAATACATTTATGCAAGTTTTATGTACAGTATGTAATAAATAAATAAACGTTTTAAAATTCATAAACTGCACTTTATTTACAGATTAACAGAACTCAAACGCTTTTAACCGACTTCAAAAAAAAGGGATGTTATCATCTCGCCGGAATACATAACTTTGGACCACGTGAACCGTTTTCAATAATCCTTTTTTTATTAGAAAGATAGTACCTCAAGGTTCGTCCCGTAATTTGTTTTAGAGATCCGATGATTGGATCATGAAGAAATTAACGGTACCCCTAAATTTGAATATGAGAATTGAAGTCGGTTGTGTTCTTTCCTTAAAAACTACTTGTTTAATAAAAAGTTCTATAAACTCAATGTGCGCTCAACTTTCAAAAGTACCTAATAAAAAATTTTAAAAAAGAGGCAGTAAAATTAAATTTATTGATTCCATGAATTTTTGCACTTCTATGTTCATTTTTTCGATTTCTGGTTTTCGATAGAGATGGTGATTTTTCACGATTGCTAAATTTTTTTAATATTT
Source organism: Rhagoletis pomonella (assembly GCF_013731165.1). Classification (NCBI taxonomy): domain Eukaryota; kingdom Metazoa; phylum Arthropoda; class Insecta; order Diptera; family Tephritidae; genus Rhagoletis; species Rhagoletis pomonella. The sequence continues at coordinate 8,800,803 of NW_023458560.1, read as the reverse complement.
CAAATACCGAAAAAATTAACTGAACTCTCAAGAAAAACGAAAAATTTATATAAAACGACGGACGAGAAATGGAAAAGAAATTTTCCTCTACCAAAATTTCTTAAATCAGTTTGCAGCTCTCAAGAAAAAAATGCTCGTATATTTATTCCCTCATGAAAATTTACAGCAAAAGCAAAGCGCTTTTTCAAGCAACAGAAATTATAATAAATATTTCTTATAATTTCCTTGAGAGCTGGATTCTTAGCTTTAAGATACAGATTGTATTTGAGGTTATTAGCTTTAGGGGGGGTTTGAACCCCAAAACCCACCCCTTGTGTGCGCTAATGGGTGTAGAGTTGTCCGGTAGTAGCATTAGAACAAAAACATTTACATGTATGCAAGGTGTATTAAACAAGGTGTGATTGACAACTCAGTGCGGGCCTCTTTTTAGGTACTATAATGTCAAAAAGTATAAACAAACGAATCAACCCTTAGTGATGCATGTATCTTGTCAGCACTGATGCCCTAGGCTTTTATTTCGATTATAGTTTGGTTTTACTTACATTACATATATTTTGTCAATAAAATAAAACAAATTGTTTATAAAGTCGTTTTAGCAATTTTCTGTTTTTAATTGCCAAGTCTTATGCTTTGGTGCGTTTATTTTTATATTTAAATTTTTTATCCTAAACGTTATTCGACACTTATAAAAGTATGATTTTACATTTGTTTCCAATTTTATATGTGAGCTTAAAGGCGCTGGCCCAATGCAGGCTTGCTTTGCGCGCCTTGCTGACTTCAATTTGCTTTGATTTACTTTGAAAACTTGCTGGGCCGAATGGTGGCTTGGAACGCTGTCAAAGTAACCAGCTGTCTGGTTGAAAAGTCAATGTCTGTTCCCCTAACGTTAATAATTATTTCCTAGAAAACTCTAAAAAATGTATCAGAAACTTTCAGATTTATTTTTAAATTAATGCGAAATAATGTTTGTATTTAAAAGAAATGATAATAATGATACACACATATCTATATCTGCATTTACTAAAAAAAAACTATAACTTTCAAAAGCGATTTACTTGAAGAAAAGAGCTATAAGAAGTTTTTTCCTCTCGTGTAAAATTTGTAAAAGCGGGCTTTGCAACTTTTTACTATAAGATAACGATATACTAAATATAAATATGGAAACAATGACTCATTTTTATTTCATTTCGAATTACCTGCATTTTCTGTGACTTTTTTAAATTAAGTAAGCAAATTTTTGTTTGAATTTATGTATTTTGAAAGGAAGATACTAGGGCTCGTAAAATTATCCGACTATTCGACTAATCGGTTAACCGATTATTCGATTCGTAACCTTTCGCATGCTTATTAGTCGGTTAATGGTATACGACCGCTGTGGTGTAGTGGTAAGCAGTGCGCGCTTTCACTCACCAGCACCTGGGTTCAAACCCTGGTCAAAGCAACATCGCAAAAAATATAGAAAAAGGTTTTTTCTTAACAGCGGTCGTCCCTCGGCAGGCAATGGCAAACCTCCGAGTGTATTTCTGCCATGAAAAACGGCTTCTCATAAAAATACAATCGCCGTTCGGAGTCGGCGTAAAACTGTAGGTCCCTTCGCTTTGTGTGACAACATCAAGGCGCACACCACAAATCGGAGGAGAAGCTCGGCCACACACTAACATATGTGTAAGCGCCAATCTATTATTATTATTATTATTAATGGTATTCGAGTAGTCGCCCGCCTTCGATTATTCGAATAGTTGCATTGCTTCGACTACTCGAGCATTGTAGCAAATCGAATTTCAGTAACCGAACTCTCATTGAAATTTCTTTGACAAATGAAAAAAAATTTTTTTAAATATATATGTACATGCACACATATGTATGTATATTCAGATACAAAAATGAGCGGACGCAAAAGGAGCTGGGTTTGGGATTTTTTCGAAAAAAAAAAGGACGAAAAGGAAGTTCCATATGTGGTGCAGTTTTGTGCTACAACTCCTCCACATCCTCACTGAACAACCATTTAACAAAAATGCATAACAAAAATCGCGAAAATGAGAGGTAGGTATTGCTTTAGCCATTGTCTCTAAAATATTTCGCAATAACATTTCAATAATTAGCGCACATTCTTGCAAAAAAAGTCTGCCTTAATTTTGCACATGCAATCTTATATATGTACTACGAGTGTAACAAGACTTTTCATATATGTATATGTATCTGTAAATGCAAAAAAAAAACTCGAACTTAAAATATTCGATTAACCGAAAATGAACGGTTAACCGAATAATCTAAAGTGAACGGTTATCCGAATAGTCGACAGCTTTCGACTACTCGAATATTGCTAACCGATTAACAGTAGTCGACTTCAGTCAGATTCGAATAATTCGGTTAATCGATTAACCGAATTGCCCGAGCTCTAGAAGATACCTCTTTGTCAAAAGCCTACAAAACGCTTTCAAATAAAACATTTACTTATTTCAAACAGTGAGGCGCTTAAAGCAAGTGAAGAAAAGCTGCCATTTGGCCATCCTTTATACGTTTTAGTATATTCCAAATAATTTTTGACACTTCTCGCAGCGAAGCAAGCAAAGCAAGCCTGCATTGGGCCAGCACCTTAACTCTAACAACTTTGAAATACAATTTTTTTCATGCGAAATAGTTTTTCATTAAAGACTTTGCTTCGAGCGGTTTTAATTTAAGCTCTTCCATACTTGCTTACATGGTTTTAATTATTTCGGTAAGCCGAAATATTTCTGTTCGCAACGTTCATTCTAAAGAGTCGTCTGTTTGAGTTTGGTCATCAACAAAGAATGTATCCTGATCGCGTACTAAATCCTCACATGTATCAGTTATTTCGTATGGCATTGGGACTGTGCCTGTGTATAAACGAGCTTGTTTGAAAGTCCTTGAAGTGGTTTACACAAACGCGAAATGAATGACGTAATATAACACCACAGCTTTCTTCCCATCGCTGCCGTCTTAATTCGCAACTAGGTGGTTTAAAATATCGTTCCGTTTCATCTTGGTTTCCTTACATTAAATATTTAAGCAAAGTCGAACGTATTTAGTTATTACCAAACTTAAATGTACTTACTTGCTCTCCTCGGCGGGGTTTATCTCTTAAGAATTTCACGTTTATTAAGGAAATTTGTTGCTTGAAAAATTTGTGTGTAATTTATTTTTAAACAAATTCAAATTTGAAAAAAACACATTTTCAAATTCATTTCAATTTGACATTATAGCCTGGTTCTTATGAGAGCATTGTCAAAATCAATCACACTTTGTGGAATACATTTTGCATGTATGTATTTTGTTGTTGCTTCTTGTGGTAAACAAGTGTCAAACCAATATAGTTTTTTTTAATATCATAGTGAACCATATGAAACATAAAAAGTTTAAATCAAAAATATAAAAATTGTTGCGATTTTATTTCTTGGAAGATTTGTTAGCTTCCAGAAGCAGTGATCCATTCTTTGCAAGGCCCAATAATTAGCGTTGTGCTCTTGATGGGCATTAATGAAAATAGGTTTCACATGAAAATAAATTTTGGCAATTTATGCCCGGTTGCACCATGCCATCTTAAATTTATCAGCCTGTTAAAATTTAACATTACACAATTTTGTACGGAAAATTTGTCGTTTTAAATTTTAGCAGCCTGATAAATTTTAAAATTGATTATTAATTTTTGTGGACATAAAATCAAATCAGCTGATCTACTGTTCAATGTGCCTGGTCGAGGCTTTGCTTAGTGATAAAAAATCAATGTTAGCTTAGCTGTGTTTAAAAAAGCAGTTAATGGAGAATTATGCATATTTCATGGTATGTCAATATCGTTCTAAAGCTCATGCAGCGCATCATTCCATCGTCTGCTGTATTTGCCAACCCACAGAGGCCTTAGTGCCGGTTCCCAAATAAACGAAAGCCCTCTATCTTTCAAAATTATAACTTTCAACTGTTTTCTTGACTTTTCGCCTCTACACTCACTTGCCTTGCTTCCATATCCAATTTGGAAAAGGCAAAACAAATATTGTTGGTGGTGTCGATGCCCAGAGGAATTTAGTTCTGGAACTCTTCCCTACAAGAACAGTGATAGTCATATGATTAATCATGTGATAGTCATTGGAGATAGAAATATCTGTCAATACGTGGCAGAAAGTTTCTATCAAGCTCTTAAAGCCACTATGCCATGAACCAAAAATACAAGATCACGTAAGAACGCGACGTTGTATTTGTAACTGGTTTTGAGAAAAAAGTTTGCGAAAGCGGGTTCGTCAGCTGAGCGTTTGTTTACATCACAAGCACCACTATTTTACACTTTTATTCAAGTAAGGAAGAGTTAATTCAACATGACAACACATTTTAAAGCATTTTGTTTCATCATTTTACCTAAATTGTGCGTTTAAAGTGGCTGACAATAATTTTGGCTAATTTTGGTTTTCGTTGTTTTCTTTGCTTTGTTTGCTTTTCGCTCGTTTTCCAGTGAAACAAGATGGCGTAGAATCCGCTAAAAAAATCTACTTTTTTCAATCTCTTGTTCTTACGTGATCTTGTGTCTTTCGTTCATGGCCAATATCCAAAACTTGATGGAAACTTGTCTGTACGTGTGATTTTGCATCTCCCTCCAACTTATGAATTTTATCGACTAATAAAAAATATAGCTGAACTCGTCACTCTACCACATATTACTTGCCAACAATGATGTAAATACCGACCACAGTTGACTAGTCAAACCTGATGTTGGAACCTGTCACAGTTGAGCCATCATAATTGATGCATAAACCTGTCAAAATTGAGGAATCACACTTGATGTTCATACCTACCACTGTTGATTCAAGTACAAAAATCACATTTTAACCTTATTGAAATAAATTTAATTAAAATTCATTTACTTAAGTTCTATATTAAACACATATGTAAATTACGTATTTCTAAAATATTCGTACAGAAATAATAATAAAAACGTTAACCGAAAATTTTTTCATTAAAAGTGCAAATAATAATAAAAGGACATAAGTTTTGAGACCCTACTTGAGAAAACGGCACTAAGTAGATATATAATAAATGTAAACAAATTATTTAGATTTTCCCTTATTTAAATATTTTTTTTGCTGAACACGGTGGTGACTCAGTTCTACTGCTTTTCGGACATTTTTTTGATAATTAATGGCTCCTTGATTTTTGAAGACATCTAAAATTTAAATGAAAACATAAGCTTTAAAAATACATATATTATTTTTGTTTGGTCATAAATAATATGTACCTCTTAGAGTCGTGTTCACAAGCGTAAGCTCTGCCAACGACTTCTATTCCCACCTCCCATCCCAGTTATATTTCTCCAGGAGGTCATCCGTAAAAACTTTACGGGTAACAGTGCTCACATCCTCCGAAGTTCCTTTCATTTTAAAATTAAAGTATATACATGTATTCATGGAAATATTAAACAAACAGTTCACTTTCATACCATTGATTGAGCGAAATCTGGTAACTGCAGTTTTTCTTCTATTTCCCTCACTGCTGTAAGGGTTTCTAAAGGGAGCATGCTGGCGACTTCATCCATATCCTTATTCTGAATCTCGCCAGTCATTCGGCATACAGAATGCTCGATTTTTATACCCGAGCGCACTTGTGCACAAGGGTATATTCATTTTGTTCACATAACGGTTGTTTGTAACAGCCAAAACGAATCGAGATAGATATAGACAAATGTATACATAAATGATCAGGATGAAAAAAGAAATCGATTAAGCCATGTCTGTCTGTCCGTCCGTCTGTCCGTCCGTCCGTGTACACGATAACTCGAGCAAAAATTGAGATATCTCAACGAAATTTGGTATGTAGGTTTCCCTTAATCCAAGGTAGGTTGGTATTGAAAATGGGCGAAATCGGACTTTAACCACGCCCACTTCCCATATAACGGTAATTTCCAGAAATACGAAAACTGCGATATTTTAGTAACTGCTGGAGATTATTCACTTAAAATTGATATTTACAATAATTTTTAGACGAAAAATAAGAATATTATAAATTTTTGGAAAATGGGCGTAGGCAAGCCCACTTATGGTTACATGTGTATATCTTGGTAACCGCTGCACCTATTTCTTCCAAACTTGGCACAGTTGTTGGCCTTGGTAGAGCATCAAAAATCGCCGAAACTTTTTAAAATCGGACAATAACCACGCCCACATCCCATATAACGGTAATTTAGAGAAATACAAAATCTTCGATAAATCAGTAAATATTGAAGCTAATTTATTCAAAATTGATGCTTCCAACAATTCTTTACCAAGAAATACGTTTATGGTAAAATTTTGGAAAATGGGCGTGGCACCCACTAATGATCACATATAAGTATATCGGTAACTGTTCTACCAATTTGTATCAAACTCGGTGTGGTTATTGTGCTTGGCACATATAAGCAAAACGTTGAAAATTATTGAAATCGGACTAAAATAACGGCCGCTTCTCATATAACGGTAAATTTCAGAAATGCTTGAAACTTCAATATTTCGAAATTGAAGGACGCTAATTTACTCAAAATTGATACACCCTGGCTTACCATCTAGCGGAAGGTTTCGGAAAGGTGAAAAAACATATATTTAATACTTGCGCCGGGTATTTAATGTTCGGCTCCGCCCGAACTTAGACTTTCTTACTTGTTTTTACTGTCACTTTGCATTCCCTCATGGCCTTTGTTAGAGTCATCATCTCCGTATTTTAAGCGGTCTAGTAAATATGTATTTTTTACTAAATAAAAATATATCAAAGTAAATCAGCCCTATTCTGCATTTCGATTACGTTCCCGCATTCCGCTCCGCTGGAATCGAATTTAGGTATTCTGCGTTACGATCGAAACGAAATCAGCTGTTTGCTTAGGAATGTGTGAAATCGAAACAAAACAAAGATATATTTGCCACCAAACTATAGCAGCATATGAAGTTAAAGTTTGTAAATATTTTAAAATAACTAAATATACATAGCATCACTGTAATTTAAAAATTAAATTTAAGTGGATACATAATTATAAGAATGAAATCCATAGCCGCGGCGTTATTTCTTGAAGAGAAGAACGAGTCCCAGATTGCTGATGCGGAAGTTGAAAGGCGGAGATTTAGGGACATGTTTGCTCTTTTTCAGATGAGTGAAGAGTCATAAGGAATTCATCTTGAACTGTATTACTCATCGCTTAAAGTCAGTGAAATTATAAACGTTGTTTGAGCACTCCACAACATTTGCATTTACTACAGAGTGGAAGATTTGGACGCAAATGAATCCCATTTTGAAAGCCGTCAGGAGGAGGGGAAGAACAAAGCTTATTTCCATAGCTAATCGAATTCGAGACAATATACGCACCTCTTTTTAAAAAGTTGGTAAAAGCGAGTGCAATAATAAAAGCATCTATTTTATTTAACTTCACATTTTATGTATGTATGTATCTATGTGCATACATCTATTAATCTATATATATAAAATTCAAATTATGTATGTACCTATAGACACACT
>NW_023458560.1:8781048-8793221 GCF_013731165.1 Rhagoletis pomonella | reverse complement strand
AAAAAAACTGGGCCCAGTCATTAAATGTGATGGAATTTTGGTTAATTTTTGTTTCCTGCTTTCCACTCTCAGAAAACAAAGGTCATACTATAAAATGACTTAGGTGTAAACACTCGCTTTTTTCCCAATATTTGGTGAGATTTTTTCATTGTTCGAAAAATTCTTTTCGCGAAATTATGCAAAAAAAAGCTGAAAATCCACAATTAAGAAAATCAAAAATTACATATGTTCGCAAAGTCGCGCGCAAAGATCAAATTATACATTCGAAAACTACATAAAATTCTGAAAACATTCGTCTAATTTCAATACCGGGCGGACCGGTACTCACACTTTTTTTTACTAATAATCTTTAGCATCTACATTTCAAAGTAAATTTTTTGGTCAGAAAATTGGAAAGTACCAAACAAATGATAAATATCTTCACCTGGATATTCCACGACATTTAAATAATTGATTACAGTTGAAAAAGAAACACTTTGTTTAATAATGGCTGCGTTTCTTTATACATTCCGAATAATCCCAATTCACATCTGGAATAAACAGAATACGTTTGAAATATACGTTAACATATCATCAGGAACGTTCAAAAGAATAAGTAAACAAAAAAGTTTATTCCAAACGTTCAGAATGAATAAAGAAATGCAGCCAATGGGTTAATCTCCAAAGGCAACTAAACTGATTAGTCGGTATCGCGCCCACTCCCGTATTTTTTTTTTGGAAAAGTATCATTAGTGAAGAAGGGGCTGAGTAAATAATGTAAAATTTGGTATTTACTTTTCCCTCTCTAAGTCCAACATGACTTTTCTACCCGCCTCCATATAGTCGAAACCACAGTATAGACCATGGTGGAATAATACAAGGTGTTGGATATTGACAGCGTTCTCGCTCTAATCCGCCATCTTGGCTCCCTTAGCTATATCAGTGTTTCCCTCTTGAAAAAACTACATTTTATCGCCTTTAAAAAAGTACTAAACTACCTCATTCCCTATTCCAAAACCGATTTGCAATCACTGAACAATTCTTTGACATTTACTCTATTCTTATCGTTGGCAACTGAAAATTAAATTAGAAATTTCAACATTAATTCGGCAAAAAAACATCGGTTTAGAGTTCTCCCCAAGGATTTGTAGTTATTTTGGTCGGTGCTTCCTTCCGCTGCAATTCCGTCTGTGGTTCACTGCCACTGGCCTTGCTTTTTCAACGATATAACTGTTTTCTTGGTAAGTTTAGATGGAAGATTTAAACAAGAACTACCTATTTAACTATGCATCTATTCCCCAGTGATTTTTGCTGCTGCAATCCCGTCTGTGGTTCACTGCCTCTGGCCCTGCTTTTCCAACGATATAACTGTTTTTTTGGTAACTTCTACCGCTAAGACTTTGTTGCTTTTTCCCTTTTCCCTAAAAACATAATAGTGCTACAAAGCTCGATAACAATATGGAAACAAATGTTAATAAGCCACAATAATATTGACAATAAATAAGATTTCACTACGATTGAATTTTCTATTAGTAACAGGGTAGTTATAGTGAATGTTTTATTCGATAACTAAAACTATATTTGATGTTTGTAGCGATAAAAATATGCCTAAATCAGCCAAATACCCTATGTGGGTCGGCTGAATCAGTAAAACGTGACAGTAGTTGACTTTTGAGGTTAATATATCGGTCTTGAGTTGGTAAGGTTTTTAAAAAATCCGCAGCGTCCTTTAAAGCATCGCTGCTAATTGCTGAGAAAACCAGATTGTATTTACCGACATAAGATGTGGTCTTGTACGACTGAAAGGTGGCCTCAATTTGTAGAAACCATTTGTCTGTCATCTCAATTCAGAACGGTCGCAGCTTGCATTGCGATGCAAGCTCCACATCTTTAGTTGGCATTTTGTTCGATGAAATATTCTCCCCATCCGTCGATTCGCCCTTTTGTCGATTCCGTCATGTTGTAACGACTCGGGGTCACCACTAATTTTTTGGTTTTGGAAGTTTGACTATAATTATAGGACATTGTGTTTAATAAACTAAATTACCATTTATTGCATAAGTACTACGTTATATATACTACTTTCGCGAATTTAGCTTATCATAATATACCGTTTGTAACTATTTATATGCAAAATTTTATATGAAAAATAGTACCAAATTTCGTACTACTTCGCAAAGCGGGCTTTTTTTCTTCCCGTTTCTCTCGTGCTTCCATATTACAACCTTTTGTAAGGGAGCTGTCGACATGAGCTGTCACTACGTACAACACCTTGTATAATTCCACCATGGTATTGCTTGAAATACAATACCGGCGAACGGCAAACTTCGCCGAATTGGGCGATGCTGTCGTTCACCGTTCGCCCAACTATTTCGCCTACTTAAACAGAATTAGAGCGGTAGCGAAAACAGCTGATCCCATTTGGTCGCCTTTATAATTTGGGTGACCATATTTAGAAAAAACTAAACCATATTTAGAAATGAGGAAATGATAACAAATATAAATGTAAAACAAAGAAAGATTATTATAAATAATTTGTTTCAAGCCAGATTTAACGAATCCACAACTATATTTTTCAAACAACAAAAAAAAAATCGTGTTTAGGTTGTTTTCTTTTTAAACTTTGAAAGCACAAAACAAATACGGCCACCTTTGGCACGCACAGCTGTCATCGCCCAGCAGAGCGATAGAAATAAATCTATCGCCATGAAACGCCGCCATGCGAACTTCGCATTTCGCTTTGGCTGTGTTCAATTTCATATGCTTGCGGGTGTTCTAATTTTGACAGCGCGAATTTCGCTGTGGTGAGTTCGCCGTTCGCCGGCATTGTATTTCAGCTATATAGACAGTGGCCATGGTGAAATAAAAACAAGGTGACATCAGAAGCCGTTTTTGTACTATTTGTTGACCCTCATACTCCGGTCATGTATTTCAGGTTAGTAGAAAAGGGAATCTTTTGGTACCCCTTACTACCTTTCTAGTACTTTATTAAAATCGTAGTACTGGAGTGACAATAAATCAGCAATTAATTATTATTTAATTAATGAAACATAGAACAATAATTATTAGACATTAGGGCGGCATGCGATAATTTTTATTTTCGAAAATCCGAAAAGAAAAAAGAAAATCTTGTCTATTATTTTTAAAGTATTTCTTTTTAATTTAGTAAAGGCCTAAAAAACCTTTGGAGTCAAACACGTTTTGGTTCGTGTTGATCCCTACTTATCCGTTTCATATTCCCTCTTATCGGCTAGGAAATAATGCTTCAGGCGAGAATTGAAAGCTGAAAGAGAACTTGATGAACAAGAGAGAAACAACATTTATCGGTGGATATTTTCAAGTTTTATTGAATGTTTTATGTACATATTTTTTAGTTTAGATGTTTATTAAATGCACATGTTTTTCGAATTTATAATGCGTGGAAATGTAGTGATAATAAATAAATGTAACTTCAAATTTAATATTTTGAAACTCTAGAATTAATATAATATGTAGCTTTTTCGAAGCTAATTAATACTCTTTACAAACACTTATTTCTGTATACTATGAATAGCTGAGTTCCATAGCATAGCTGATGTTGAACTAATATAATATAATAGAATATAATTTAATTGACCCTGCTAGTTTACATGTTTACTTTAGAGAATTTTGGAGTCATAAATATTTCGGAACGACTTACACCTGCACCTGGCCGTGTCGTATGGCACAAAGCACAAGGTACTCTTGAAATATTCTATTAAAAAATAATACGTCAATAATTAAAATAATAATTAGTTCATTTAACCCTTTAAACGGTTAAAACGATATTTAAGGGACTCGCAGCTAAAAGGCGTATTATAAAATAATAAAATAATACAATCATTAAAAGGTAAAGTCGTGAACCATTTTTTGGGGTTCCCACTTAGAGCTAAATAGTGATGTATCTTCAAGAGGGTTAAAAACTGGTATACAATTGCAGACTAAAAATCACCAAGCTCAACATTTAATAGAAAATTTATAAATTGTATGCACGTATGTACATACTTACAAATCGCAATGTTGAATTGCAAACCAATACGTGTTACGTTGCAGCAGGAATAGCAGCAAGGCGCTTCTTAAATGCTCTGGACTATTTATTTGGAGCTAGTTAACGAAAAAGTATTACTTTAACTAAAAATATCGAAAATATAAAACAGATAACTTACCGACGCAACTAAAACTTCCGATCATTTTCTCGCAAGTTATTGAAAGAACGCAGGCGAATATCAAAGGAAAAAAAAACAGAGAAACAATGTTGCCGACACTATATTTCTTCTTGGAAACACAAATAGGAGGAAAAATGTAGTTAGCAACATTGCAATTTATGGTGGCCAATTTTGTCAAATGCGACGCCATATTAGATTACTGATATCACCTTTTTTTTATTTCACCATGGACAGTAGCCAACCTTTTTGGGTTGTTGTTGTAGTAATCGTTGTTGTTGTAGCTATATTCACCCTTGAGGAAGGCACTGGGTTGTGTGCTGCTATTTAATGGCCTTCCTCAGACTTTTTTCTTAGATTAGAATCGTGATTTTATTAAAAGAAAAATATAAATGGTGTTGAAAAACCAAACAAACGCTCGTGCGAAAGCTCTATTTTTGTGTGTTGTTAAAATTTATACATGGCGTATTGATGGTAATACAAACAATGTATTCTTTTGTGGATTTTATGTTACTTGAGAATTTAGACAACGTGCGAGCTGCCTGGTTCTGTTATCAATATAATTAATAATAGAATAGTAATAGAATAAACAAATATTCGCAAATAAATTGGATTTATTTTATAACTGACAACCAACGTACGCTTTTTGTTCTTTTCTCCATTTTGATTTTGACTCTTTATTTCCGCCCACAACTTTATGTGTATACATATTTACAAGCTGTCAAAATTTTGCGTAGTCCCACGAGCTAGGTAAAAACTATGGTTTTGTTTGGTCTTTCCAAATTTTCTCTTTTTATCAGTTGGCAAAGGCCCTCAGTGGCAGCGCTCCGAGCGTTGAGATAGTAATTTCATGTGAATTAGTAGAAGAGTTGCATGTTGAAAAACTTGTCTTTACTGACATTTATTCTTCAATAACTAAAAGCCATGCATTTATTAGACGCCTTAGTAATAAAATTAGAACAAACAAATTCTTCAAAACCGTCAGGCCGGGTTGAAAGTTTTCATTCACCTCATAGTTAACAAAAATTTACAATCCGTAGTACTTTTCTATGAATTGGCAAATGCCGTTTGCACAAAAAAGGTTATGAGATTCGTTTTATTTAAATCGTTTAGAAAATGAGTCATTTATGTGTACCATTTTATGTGGATTTATTCAATAAACTTCGTTTTACACTACTTTTTGAAACTATTTGGAGTTAATTATTTTTTGTTTCTTAAAGCAACCCTGCGTGCTGCCAAAGCCGTGTGTACCAATAATTTCATCCCTAGCATATTCATCCCCGAGGAAGGCAGTCGACAAATTCACCTAACAATCCGGACCGGATCCGGTAATTAGAGAATAAGCGTAAAGTTTGCTCTCAAAAATGGGACATAATCAAGAAGTACGGGAACGCAAAAAACCACATTTCGTGCCCAGAATTTGTGAAACAGCTAGTGATGTGCTGAATTTTCGGTACCCAATACTTAAAAAATATTTCGGTACCCAATACTTCCTTTTCGATACCCGATACCGATTCTTTACATTAAACCTTCTCCATTATATGCATTTCAAGTTTAGAGAAAACTTGAATTACTAATTTATATGATATCGGCTAAAACACTTGAACTTATCGCAACAGAGAAATATTATTTGATCAGTTTTAATCTTAGTTGATCCAAGGTACAAAAAAATGCTTTTACGGATGAAGAAGCCTTTCAGCGGGGAGATTCTGTAACCAGTTAGCGACAACTTTCGGATCGATATCGCACTTGTTGACGTAAAAATATTTCATATCATACGTCAACAAAACCGTAGCCGATTCGAAAATTGTCGCTAACTGGTTACAGAATCTGCCCCCAGGCCTACAAAATAATATCGTCCGATTCAGCTGGAACAAAAATGCTTCAAACAAGTAAGAGTTTCTCAGCATTATGGCCTCGAACCGACATATATACATTTTTCATTTGAATCCGTATGAAAAGCTCTATTGCCTCGTACATTCGGGTTTTTATAGGCGAGTCTCCCCTGAACCGTTTTCCATATTTTTGGCCTATGTGCGCTTTTATTCGAAACCTAAATGTTTCGGTTCCGAGTATCGAGAGTATTGGATACTTTTTAAATCGGTACCGAATATCGATCAATACTTAAAAGTATTGACTCAGCACATCACTAGAAACAGGCAACATGCACGATTGAGAGAATACAAAGGTTGCGCCGATCTCGGACCGCTATTCCTCTCTTAACGAATTTGACAGAATCGTTGTTTGCATGACGTCACACTGGTGCAACTTGTTTACGTTTTCCTTGCAACATTTTTTCTTCTTCTTCCATTCTTGCTCACGTTTTGGCATTTCTCTCTCGCAATTGCACCAGTGTGACGTCACACACAAGTTATTCTCAAAAATCCTCTCCGATCGGCGCAATCTTGTATTCTATCATTCTTGGCAACATGTAAACACAAAACAGCTGATATGCACTTTGACGTTTTATCCATTTTTACCCGGAGAAAAAGTCCGGTCTGTTTTGGGCAGGAAGAAGAAGACACTTAAGATCCAATACGTTCCAATTTTCGCTCTCTATTACCCATACGGGAATGATTTCTGGGCTATTTTGAGCACCCGCGGGATCCCGCGTTGCGTACGGGAAAGAACCTATTGTGCATCGCTGCCGTCTGTTTATGCTTTTAGTTTCCATCACTCAATTCTTGTAGGGTTTGTTCGCTGCATCGTGAACAATATTTGTGTATGCAATAACAAAAATTACGCTGCGTTTACATAAAACAATTTGAGACAAGGCAATTGAGAATATGTATTAGTTGTCAAATTGTTGTGTAAAGTAGGCGTCCAGACAATTATAAAGACAATACATTTTTCAGCAACCGCCGTTAGTGTCGTTTGGATTTCATATTATTTACTAAAATATCCAAACACAAACCACTTTTTCATAATTATGTGATATTTTCCGATGTTGTCTTGCCACTTTTACTGAAATTAACCAAGACGTGACCGAATTGTCCAATTCACTGTCTTCGAAAAATCAAACGATGAAATTAGTCAAGTACGTAAATTGGAGTCAGCTGGCACGATCTGTCTTACCAAAGCTCCATGTAAATGAAAACTCAACACCGCAGAACTTTTCTGTCGTTGTAGCCCATAGCGCAGAAATTGCGGAATTTAAATTTTTCCGTGTCAGCTGATTTCCTTCTATAGATGGTTGGCACTTCGTTAGTTTTGCAGCTGGTAAAAAAGTTATGTTTCTTTTCAAAATACGTTTAAAATATTTGAAATTTACTATCGAATAAGGTTTTTTGTTGAAAAATAAGTAATTTGTATTTAGCTAGCATCTATTATAGCACGAAAAATTGTAGTTGAAAAGGTGCGTTTATGAAAAGGCATTGATGACTGGCAACACTGTAGTAAGCAACACTGAGGGCTCCAGTAATCGACCAAGAATGATAGAATACAAGATTGCGCCGTCCTGGCCGTTGACATTTGTGTACCACAAGTAAACAAAGAATAGAGTGAAAAGAAGAACGAGTTGAAACTGCCAAAACAGTTCACTTTACAGCGAAAAACGTGTTTTAATTTTGCTAAATGCGAAAATATTGCATTTTCACATAATCTATTAGAGAATAGTGAACGTTTTAGTGTATTCGATTGCTTTGCAATCGAAGCTGCTGCAGCAAACATTTTAGTGCACTCTATTGCTTTGCAATTAAGACTGATGCAGCAAACTGCGGCAGCATCTCAGCGGGATTGATTAGTTAACTTGCTAAAGGAGGATGCTTGGAGCAGAAGCGAAGTCATTGTGATGCAATGCTGTCAATATAATAATAAAGATACGTTTCTAGAACGGCTTTACCGTGCCCTATGTACACAAAATACAGCGATTCGTCACAGCGCTACACTTGCATCATCTACGCATCTCGCATCTTAACGGCTGTCGAAATTTAACACGCGGCACTTCATTTTATTAGTTTTTACGCAGTCTTCAACTCAAAAATCACTCAGAAATTGCAAATTAATACCATTTAAACTGATTTTTCACTTATAATTAAAATTTTCTTTGTCGCTGATTTGTAAACAAAGGTTTATTTACAAGTTACCGCAACTGTCAAAATCGGCAAAACCAAAGTAGCGGTACCACTGACGGCGCCACCTTTGTTCGCTGCACCGTGGTAATCGACGAATTTCTGCATTTACAGACTGCGTTTAAGTATAAGTTCTGCGTTTTTGACTAATTTCACCTAAAGACAGTGATGAATACAATGAGAGAAGTGTGAATGTATTAAGCTATCTGCGCACTTGTCGTCCAATCATAGTTGCGTTATCGTCTCGCCCTCACAACAAATCAGACAGTTGGGATTCATCAGCCAATTCACCACAAATATCCAGAACATTACCGGCTCGGATAACCACGTTGCCGACACATTGCACCTTCCAATGTGTATCGACCACGACGAACTTTCAGCCGCCCAGGCGTTGGATAAGGAACCCCAGCGGTTGCTAACTCACAACGACACCTCCTTGAACTTACAAACGCTTACTTACGGTCCTGAGGGCAAAGGAATCATCTGCGACATTTCCACTAACAACGTTCGACCTTTCGTACCGACACCGCTACGACGCAGAGTTTTTGACGTACTGCACAACCTCGCTCACCCTAGTGGTAGAACAACTGTCAAGATTCTTACTCAACGATACATCTGGCCGTCGATGAACAAGGACGTCACTCAATGGGCACGGGACTGTGTCCCATGTCAGCGATCAAAAGTGGGCCGTTATATCCGTACAACACCAGCTGCTTTTCCTCTTCCAGATGAAAGGTTTGATCACATCCACCTGGATTTGGTCGGACCGTTACCCGAGTCTCAGGGTTACCGATATTGTATGACGATGATTGATCGGTTTACGAAATGGCCTGAAGCAGTACCGATAAGAGACATGACAGCGAGCACAGTGGCCAACGTATTCTATTCGCACTGGATATCACGTTTTGGTTGCCCCAAACTTCTTACGACCGACCAAGGCACTCAATTCGAGAGCGCATTCTTCAAATCCCTCTCACGTTTAGTTGGCGGTAAAAGAATCCGCACGACAGCATACCACCCGGCTGCAAATGGACTTGTAGAGAGGTGGCATCGCACCCCCAAAGCAGCGATCATGTGCCACGAAATTCCGCAATGGACATGAGTGCCACCTTCAGTTTTACTAGGGCTGAGAACCTGCTATAAGGAAGACTTGAAAGCATCACCAGCGGAGTACCTTTATGGGACAACGCTTCGGATCCCAGGCGAATTTTTCATGCACGAGAACTCTCCATCAGATCAGTCATTTTTCCTCGAAGAACTCCGCACCCAGATTCAAAAGATAAGACCAGCTCCTACTTCGCACCACTGTCGTCAAAAAACCTTTTGCTACAGAGATTTGTCGACTTGTTCGCTTGTGTTCCTCAGAGTCGACGCTACCAAACGACCGCTCGACCAGCCCTATTCAGGTCCTCGTAGGATCGTCAAATAGATGATCGCGTTTATACCATCGAGGTCAACGGCAGAGATGTCAACGTGAACATCGAACGCCTCGAACCCGCACATTTAGCCAGCGATGACATATTTGGCAGCGCCGCCCAGAGAAGAGTTCTAAATAGACCAGATCTTCCGCATCATCCTAGCACTTCAACAAGCTTACCCAATAACTACGGCACCAATCATTAAATTTGGCTTTTCTGGTTCCTGCATTAAGACTCATTTAGGGGGGAGTAGTGTGGGGACACAACTTGGCAAACCTTCTGGCAACACAACTTTGGTGTAGCACTATTCTTCACTCCGTTTCACATTGTCATTCGTAGAAAAAGTCCTAGCCGTTGCAACTTGAAAAAATGAGTTTTCTTCCCCAGCTAGAGTCAGAACCAGAGAACGTTTAAAACAGAGAAGCAGCAATTACGAATGAATTGTCAAACACTACCAAAATCGCTCTAGAAGCTCACCACTCGAACCGAAAATTGAGAGCGGCAAATTAACACACCTGAGCGGCAAGTTAACAGAGCTGAGCGGAGATACAATATTGTTAATTTGTATCAATGTTAAGTACTTTGGTTTGGATTTTCTTTTTCGCGGCATTGGTTTAATAAAAAAAAAAAGATTAAAATTCTTGGTTAAATTAATGAAAATTAATTTACGAAAATATATGCCCGGGAATGCTTTAACTCCAAAACGTAGATTTGTTATCTAATAAATATGTGAAAGCTATGCAAATATGCAAACTCATTGGTGATTTGCCGTCGGCATTTGGGTAGCAAAAATCGATTTTTTTTTTTTAACAATTCTTATTTTAGTTGCCGCGCTGTTTTCAATGCAACAAACCGCAGTTTTCTAGGTGCCTTAGTTTTTTCCCAAATTCACTTTAAAGATGGACATATTGACAAAAAAAGCCTACAAATGCGTACTCTTTGGTAATTTGTTGTCGGCATTTAAAAGCGAAGAAAAAATCAGTTTTTATTTTTTAACGATTGCTACGCTGCTTTCAATGCAACAAACCGCAGTTTTCTTGCTAGCAAATTCACTCAAAAATGGATACATTGACAAAAACGTACAAAAGCAGCAATTGCACTTGTTAGCAAAGTGGTTTTTCTCGAAAAGTTATATTTGAGTTTTATGAACATTTATTTCGCGAAAATATGCCATATGCATATAACCTAAGCAGATACCTTTTCTTAAAATCTCAGACCTTTTACTCGATTTGTTCAAATAAATTTAAGTGAAAGTTATGAAATTTTAAGTAAAAGCAACTGCTTAGTTTTTATGCATACGGACCAATGTGTTGAATGATGATTTTAAACTGCAATACTCGTATTACATGTAAATAATGGGGCTTATTCATGGTCAAAATAAAGTTGACACTAAAGTTAGTTACAGCTTTTTCACATCATTTTCAGTGGAATAGGTATCTGTGAAAAAAGCTGCAACTAACTTTCTTCCTATTAGGCATGCACATATGGATGCTTGTAGTACACACAGATGCGATCAACTACATAATTAGCAACGAAATTCAAAATGATATTGTTTGCGAATTGTGTTTGTTTATTTATTTTTAATAATTTTCTTTAAAATAGAATTCAATCTATAACAGAAACCACAATAATAAAAGTTTATAAGCCTGCACAAATTGCATAAAAATTAATCAAACTTCAAAAAAAATTGTTATCAAGATTTCAATTTTTTTATTTTGAAATTTAGAAAATTTTCGGGTATGCAGCTTTGTAGCCCATTCAATGAAGTACACTAAAGTGCAAGTTTCTAGCCATTACAGTTGAATTTTTAGAATTTTTTTTGTGGAGGGTGTTCGCATTTTCTTCCATATAACACATGATCACAATTTTTTTTGTATGAAAAAAAACAGCAACACCCCCACAAAAAAAAATCTATAAAATCAATGGTAATTTTAAACAACTTGAAACTTGCACTTTCTTATACTATAATTGAATGGACTACAATACTGCATACCCGAAAATTTTTTAAATATTCTAATTAAAAATTTGGATGACCATTTCTTGAAGTTTGATTCGTTTTTTTGCAATTTGTGCAAGCTTTTAAACTTTTATTATTGTGGTTCTTGTTACAGATTGAATTATATTTTAAATTAAAATCATTAAAAATAAATAAACATAATTTGCAAACAATATCATATTGAATTTCGTTGCTAATTAGTTGATCGCATCTGAATGTATATATGTATGTACATACTTACATATGTACATATGTACCCAATACACATACTCCAAAACCATTTATTGATAACGTTCTTGCACATGCACATAATATTACATATATGTATGTACATACATACTAACTTTCTTCTTATTTGGGGCTGACAAACTTTAACTTAAGAGTCGACTTTATTTCGTCTACTAATATGCCCCAATAGTTTTGGAGTCAAATGAAAATGCATTTTCTACGCATCCGTATGTACATGCTCCATTAATTGATAACGTTTTTGCATGCATATATATGTATGTGCATATTACTGCCAAAAAAA
>NW_023458560.1:8779723-8780948 GCF_013731165.1 Rhagoletis pomonella | reverse complement strand
ACAAAACACTCTATTTCTCTGTTCCATACCAATATTTCAATCATTAACTAGTATTTTAAAGTGTCATTTTAATAAACATTAAATAAAAGTTTATGTTTTCTGCAGCAAAATACATTAATTTTTTTTTTAATAAAATCAAAACTTGTAAAATCACAAACATATGTGGTTTTATCGGAAGTTCACAGATGTAACGTGGCAACTTAGCTCGTTTTCATATTTTTCGGTCCGAAATTGTAAAATTTTTGTCCATGCCGCGCCACAATTTTTGTACAGGTGGGTCAATGTGCCTTGAACAAAATTTATATATATACAAAAAAATTATTTTATTTATTTTTTAATATTAAAAATTTCTATACTTCCAAGCGTTTATAAAAATATATTTACATATATGCACGAACGATTTTTAATATTTTTCATCCCTAAGCAAATCTTCAGTACCATAAAAGATTCAAACACATCAAAGTACAAGCAATGCAATGTTCAACCTAGTGCTACTCCACTGTACATGTGTATATGAATGTATGCATGTATGCGTGTAAAAAATGTCAATTCCAGTTGGTCTTTAACCCATTTAGCGGACATAGTTTTTTTGGTTTCAGCTGGTTGCAACTGTTAATGAAGCACAATTTTTATGTTTAATCTTTATGAAAGTTACATGTATCGTCGAGAACATGGTTACATGCAGAATTTTAAATTAATTAATATTATTCACCATACAAAATGTACGAGTATTGCTTTATTAAATGCAAACTTATGCGAAAATCTAAATATTTCGCAAACATGGGGTTAATGGTTTCGCGCACGTGCCAATCTGGTGCCGATTCGCAGAAATTGAATAATTTGAGTTTTGATGGGAGCGGCGAGGGGAAGACGAAAGCCGACCAATCGTACATTTGTATGTACACATATATGTTACATACATACATTACATACCTATGTACATATTTACAAAGGCATGTGTATATATGTACGTACAAATTTATGCGTTTGGCTTTTTGCATGAATAGAAAATTTGATTGCAGAAATAATTTCAATGAAATTAATTTTACAAACACATTTGTACTATATAATATTAAGTTTGTTAGTTAATATCGGTATTTTGATAACAAGCCATAATTTGTTAGACACACATACATACGTACATACACGGGCAATCAAAAGTGATTGCATGGTTCTTTTTTGTATAATATTTACAATGTTTTTCAAGTAAAAATTTTTTTGTTAT
>NW_023458560.1:8762293-8779623 GCF_013731165.1 Rhagoletis pomonella | reverse complement strand
AAAACTCCCAAAAAAACTGGGCCCAGTCATTAAATGTGATGGAATTTCGGTTAATTTTTGTTTCCTGCTTTCCACTCTCAGAAAACAAAGGTCATACTATAAAATGACTTAGGTGTAAACACTCGCTTTTTTCCCAATATTTGGTGAGATTTTTTCATTGTTCGAAAAATTCTTTTCGCGAAATTATGCAAAAAAAAGCTGAAAATCCAAAATTAAGAAAATCAAAAATTACATATGTTCGCAAAGTCGCGCGCAAAGATCAAGAAAATTGGAAAGTACCAAATAAATGATAAATATCCTCACCTGGATATTCCACGACATTTAAATAATTGATTACAGTTGAAAAAGAAACACTTTGTTTAATGGGTTAATCGCCAAAGGCAACTAAACTGATTAGTCGGTATCGCGCCCATTCCCGTATTTTTTTTGGAAAGGTATCATTAGTGAAGAAGGAGCTGAGTAAATAATGTAAAATTTGGTATTTACTTTTCCCTCTTTAAGTCCATCCGGTTTTTTCTTATCAACTGTCAACATGACTTTTCTACCCGCCTCCATATAGTCGAAACCACAGTATAGACAGTAGCCTACCTTTTTGGGTTGTTGTTGTTGTAGCTATATTCACCCTTGAGGAAGGCACTGGGTTGTGTGCTGCTATTTAATGGCCTTCCTCAGACTGTTTCTTAGATTTCAGGGTTGTGTGCTGCATTATTATTAGATAAATAAATTTAAGCATTTGACAAATCGTGATTTTATTAAAAGAAAAATATAAATGGTGTTGAAAAACCAAACAAACGCTCGTGCGAAAGCTCTATTTTTGTGTATTGTTAAAATTTATACATGGCGTATTGATGGTAATACAAGCAATGTATTCTTTTGTGGATTTTATGTTACTTAAGAATTTAGACAACGTGCGAGCTGTCAGGTTCTGTTATCAATATAATTAACACAAGCTTTTCCGCGTGTTTGCCTTTCAATAAATAGAATAAACAAATATTCGCAAATAAATTGGATTTATTTTATAACTGACAACTAACGTACGCTGGAAATTTTTGACAGTTGTTCTGCTGAAAAAGAAGTTGGGCAATTAAAATCAGAAATTATACAAAAAAGACTTGTCTTTACTGACATTTATTCTTCAATAACTAAAAGCCATGCATTTATTAGACGCCTTAGTAATAAAATAAGAACAAACAAATTCTTCAAAACCGTCAGGCCGGGTTGAAAATTTTCATTCACCTCATAGTTAACAAAAATTTACAATCCGTAGTACTTTTCTATCAATTCGCAAATGCCGTTTGCACAAAACAGGTTATGAAATGCGTTTTATTTAAATCGTTTAGAAAATTAGTCATTTATGTATACCATTTTATGTGGATTTATTCAATAAATTTCGTTTTACACTATACTTTTTGAAACTATTTGGAGTTAATTATTTTTTGTTTCTTAAAGCAACCCTGCGTGCTTGCAAGGCGTGTGTACCAATAATTTCATCCCTAGCATATTCATCCCCGAGGAAGGCAGTCGCCAAATTCACCGAAGGTTGTTTGCTGGTTATATTAGGTTCTTTCTCTAACAATCCGGACCGGATCCGGTAATTAGAGAATAAGCGAAAAGTTTGCTCTCAAAAATGGAACATAATCCAGAAGTACGGGAACGCAAAACACATTTCGTGCCTAGAATTTGTGAAACAGCTAGTGATGTGCTGAATTTTCGGTACCCAATACCTAAAAAATATTTCGGTACCCAATACTTCCTTTTCGATACCCGATACCGATTCTTTACATTAAACCTTCGCCATTATATGCATTTCAAGTTTAGAAAAAACTTTAATTACTAATTTATATGATATCGGCTAAAACACTTGAACTTATCGCAACAGAGAAATATTATTTGATCAGTTTTAATCTTAGTTGATCCATGGTACAAGAAAAAGGCTTTTGCGGATGAAGAAGCCTTTCAGCGGGGAGATTCTGTAACCAGTTAGCGACAAGTTTCGGATCGATATCGCACTTGTTGACGTAAAAATATTTTATATCATACGTCAACAAAACCGTAGCCGATTCGAAAATTGTGGCTAACTGGTTATAGAATCTTACCCTCAGGCCTACAAAATAATATCGTCCGATTCAGCTGGAACAAAAATGTTTCAAACAAGTAAGAGTTTCTCTGCATTATGGCCTCGAACCGACATATAGACATTTTTCATTTGAATCCGTATTAAAACCTCTATTGGCTCCTACATTCGGGTTTTTATAGGCGAGTCTCCACTGAACCGTTTTTTCCATATCTTTGGCATATGTGCGCTTTTATTCGAAACCTAAATGTTTCAGTTCCGAGTATCGAAAGTATTGGATACTTTTTAAATCGGTACCGAATATCGATCAATACTTAAAAGTATTGACTCAGCAAATCACTAGAAACAGGCAACATGTAAACACAAAACAGCTGATATGCACTTTGACGCTTTATCCATTTTTACCCATGAACCAAAAATACAAGATCACGCGGACAGGAGAGTAGCCCGTTAGAATCGCATTTAGGAAAAAAGTTTAACGATTTTGACATTAGCCGTTTGTTTACATTTGTTCGTTGTTTACAATTTGGTGGTGGCTTTTTACTGCAATTTTCTTCATTTTCGCCTGTGACAACGTGTGTACACATAAGATAAAGAATAATTTAACACAACGGCATGATTTATAGAAGAATTTGCATAATAAAAATGATTATTCATGCGTTCAACAATTTCGCGGTTTTTTCCGTTCTCTTCGTTGTTTACTTCTTACAACAAAGATGGCGTCGAGATTTCGGCAGCTAGAAAATAACTTTTTCCTTTCTTTCCGTCCCGCGTGATCTTGTGTCTTTCGTTCATGATTTTTACCCCGAGAAAAAGTCCGGGCTGTTTTGGGCAGGAAGAAGAAGACACTTACGATCCAATACGTTCCAATTTTCGCTCTCTATTACCCATTTTGTTGAGTACGAGAATGATTTCTGGGCTATTTTGGGCACCCGCGGGATCCCGCGTTGCATACGGGAAAGAACCTACTGTGCACCGCTGCCGTCTGTTTATGCTTTTAGTTTCCATCACTCAATTCTTGTAGGGTTTGTTCGCTGCACCGTGAACAATACTTGTGTATGCAATAACAAAAATTACGCTGCGTTTACATAAAACTATTTGAGACAAGGCAATTGAGAATATGTATTAGTTGTCAAATTATTGTGTAAAGTAGGCGTCCAGACAATTATAAAGACAATACATTTTTCAGCAACCGCCGTTAGTGTCGTTTGGATTTCATATTATTTACTAAAATATCCAAACACAAACCACTTTTTCATAATTATGTGATATTTTCCGATTTTGTCTTGCCACTTTTACTCAAATTAACCAAGACGTGACCGAAATACGTAACTCCGAGTCAGCTGACACGATCTGTCTTACCAAAGCGCCATGTAAATGAAAACTCAACACCGCAGAATTTTTCTGTCGTTGTAGCCCGTAGCGCAGAAATGTGTGGAATTTAGATTTTTCCGTGTCAGCTGATTTCCTTCTATAGATGGTTGCCACTTAGTCAGTTTTGCAGCTGGTAAAAAAGTTATAAGTTCCTATTCAAAATACGTTTAAAATATTTGAAATTTACTATCGAATAAGGTTTTTTGTTGAAAAATAAGTAATTTATATTTAGCTAGCATCTATTATAGCACGAAAAATTGTAGTTGAAAAGGTGCGTTTATGAAAAGGCATTGATGACTGGCAACACTGTAGTAAGCAACACTGAGGGCTCCAGTAATCGACCAAGAATGATAGAATACAAGATTGCGCCGTCCTGGCCGTTGACATTTGTGTACCACAAGTAAAAAAAGAATAGAGCGAAAAGAAGTACGAGTTGAAACTGCCAAAACAGTTCACTTTACAGCGAAAAACGTGTTTTAATTTTGCTAAATGCGAAAATATTGCATTTTCACATAATCTATTAAAGAATAGTGAACGTTTTAGTGCACTGGATTGCTTTGCAATCGAAGCTGCTGCAGCAAACGTTTTAGTGCACTCTATTGCTTTGCAATTAAGGCTGATGCAGCAAACTGCGGCAGCATCTCAGCGGGATTGATTAGTTAACTTGCTAAAGGAGGATGCTTGGAGCAGAAGCGAAGTCATTGTGATGCAATGCTGTCAATATAATAATAAAGATACATATCGAGAACGGTTTTACCGTGCCCTATGTACACAAAATTCAGCGATCGCATCTCGAATCTTAACCGCTGTCGAAATTTAACACGCGGCACTTCATTTTACTAGTTTTTACTCAGAAATTGCAAATTAATACCATTTAAACTGACTTGTTACTTATAATTAAAATTTTCTTTGTCGCTGATTTGTAAACAAAGGTTTCTTTACAAGTTACCACAACTGTCAAAATCGGCAAAACCAAAGTGGCGGTACCACTGACGGCGCCACCTTTGTTCGCTGCACCGTGGTAATCGACAAAATTCTGCGTATACAGACTGCGTTTAAGTATAAGTTCTGCGTTTTTGACAAATTTCACCTAAAGACAGTGATGAATACAATGAGAGAAGTGTGAATGTATTAAGCTATCTGAACACTTGTCGTCCAATCATAGTTGCGTTATCATCTCGCCCTCACAACAAATCAGACAGTTGGGATTCATCAGCCAATTCACCACAAATATCCAGTACATTACCGGCTCGGATAACCACGTTGCCGACACATTGCACCTTCCAATGTGTATCGACCACGACGAACTTTCAGCCGCCCAGGCGTTGGATGAGGAACTCCAGCGGTTGTTAACTCACAACGACACCTCCTTGAACTTACAAACGCTTAAGTACGGTCCTGAGGGCAAAGGAATCATCTGCGACATTTCCACTAACAACGTTCGACCTTTCGTACCGACACCCCTACGACGCAGAGTTTTTGACGTGCTGCACAACCTCGCTCACCCTAGTGGTAGAACAACTGTAAAGATTATTGCTCAACGATACATCTGGCCGTCGATGAACAAGGACGTCACTCAATGGGCACGGGACTGTGTCCCATGTCAGCGATCAAAAGTGGTCCGTCATATCCGTACAACACCAGCTGCTTTTCCTCTTCCAGATGAAAGGTTTGATCACATCCACCTGGATTTGGTCGGACTGTTACCCGAGACTCAGGGTTACCGATATTGTATGACAATGATTGATCGGTTTACGAAATGGCCTGAAGCAGTACCGATAAGAGACATCACAGCGAGCACAGTGGCCAACGTATTCTATTCGCACTGGATATCACGTTTTGGTTGCCCCAAACTTCTTACGACCGACCAAGGCACTCAATTCGAGAGCGCACTCTTCAAATCCCTCTCGCGTTTTGTTGGCGGTAAAAGAATCCGCACCACAGCATACCACCCGGCAGCAAATTGACTTGTAGAAAGGTGGCATCGCACCCCCAAAGCAGCGATCACGTGCCACGAAATTTCGCAATGGACACGAGTGCCACCTTCAGTTTTACTAGGGCTGAGAACCTGCTATAAGGAAGACTTGAAAGCATTACCAGCGGAGTACCTTTATGGGACAACGCTTCGGATCCCAGGCGAATTTTTCATGCACGAGAACTCTCCATCAGATCAGTAATTTTTCCTCGAAGAACTCCTCACCCACATTCAAAAGATAAGACCAGCTCCTACTTCGCACCACTGTCGTCAAAAAACCTTTTGCTACAGAGATTTGTCGACTTGTTCGCATGTGTTCCTCAGAGTCGACGCTACCAAACGACCGCTCGACCAGCCCTATTCAGGTCCTCATAGGATCGTCAAAAAGATAGATGAGCGCGTTTATACCATCGAGGTCAACGGCAGAGATGTCAACGTGAACATCGAACGCCTCAAACCCGCACATTTAGCCAGCGATTACATAATTGGCAGCGCCGCCCAGAGAAGAGTTCTGAATAGACCAGATCTTCCGCATAATCCTAGCACTTCAACAATCCTACCCAATAACTACGGCACCAATCATTAAATTCGCAGCGAAACAAGATGGCCTAGAACCCGCTAAAAAATCTACTTTTTTCACTGTCTTGTTCTTGCTTGATCTTGTGTGGCTCGTTCATCCTTGTTGTGGAGTTGTACTCTAACAATTAGGGGATTCCCTTACGGCGCGTTTACATTGGACAATGATGTCAAGACAACAAAGAAATACGTATTAGTTGTCAAAAACGCTGACAATTGTCTCCGTGGCGTAGGCGTCCTGACAACAGGTATGACAATTCATTTTGAACAAAATGAAAAATAATAAAGGGACAAAGTTACATGCACATCAGTGTCTCTTGTGTTATTTTAGTTCTTTTGCTATGAATTTCTCTTCTTTCTTGCACACGACGTCAAAATTATTGTCTGAATACGTCAAATCATTGTCCGATTTACTGTCTTCAAAATAATGAAGAAGTATGCATGTAACAGTAAAAAAGTGTGCATGTATTGCTATTGTCATGACAGTATTGTCCGGTGTAAACCCTAATTAAAACTCGCAAAGTTTTATGGCCTTATTCATAAAAAATAAAGTAGGTTTAAAGAGCTTTATAAATTGACGTTTTCATACATTTTTTGAATTTATAAACCTTTTATAAAGCTACTTTATTTTTTTGTATAAGGCCATTAAACTGTAGGGGTCTTCATCAAAAGTGATAAACTCTTGATAAACTCGGTAGAGTGATAAATTTATCATTTTGATAAATGAACTGTCAAACTTTGTATGGAAATCTATTTAACGAAAGTTTATCACTTTATCAAACGACTTTAGTGGATAAATGTATAAATTTCGGAAAAATTAAACCCTTACAGGTTGCCAGGTAGTCGCTTTTGCTACGAACACATAAGTTGTGTTTAATGAGACCGAAAAAAGTTCAGAGCAGCTCAAGTTAGAGCAGAATCGAGCAGATGTCAAAAAAACAATCAGTTAGAGCAACTGAGTTCACAAATCTCATGAAACACTTTTCAGGCAGAAGGAGCCAATTTACACGACGACTTTTCACCCTACGTTTTTGACACGTTCCCTTTTAAAAAAGTCTTCGAAAATCCTTGTGCATTTACACGATGACTTTTTCTTTGCGGCGTTTCTTGCGTATTTTTGACATTTAAGCGTAAAATTATCTTTGGTCAACTCTTTCGTCCTCATTTTTAAAGCGGAGCGAATCGCGAACGCAAAGCAAAAATACGAAAAAGTGAACTCGATAAACGCGAAACGTCAAAAAACCCCTCGATTTCGCTCACAGTGCGTGCTTGCCTACCCCGCTGACTTCGCTACACTTCTTGCCTACAAGCTCGACACGCATGACTTTCCACCCAGAGTGAAAAGTCATCGTGTAAATTGGCTCAAATTCTCTAAACGGTTGCTTGCTCTAAGCTACTCCATCAAAAAAGCTGGTGCAGAAAATCGTGCTCTAAGTTGCTCTAGTTCCACTTAGCGCAGGCCCATGAAACAAAAACTAGAGTAAGTTAGAGCAAGCAAAATCTTCATGAAACACAATTTTGTGAGATATCTTAACCTGGCGTAACCTAGAGCAGCTCATTAAACACAACTATAAAAGCAAATGAACACAAAGGACAAGGCAAGAATGAAACGTAACTAGCCATATAAGTTAAATAATAAACAGTTTTATGCAATTATTTACCAAGGTGGCTTCATACTGTTTGACAAATTGAAGAGGTTTTGTGAACACAATTTTTGTTTCGTAGTATATTTCAGCCCATCAGTTCGAATGAAAGTTAAAATATAATCAAAAGTGCTAATTAGCATAAAATCCATGTTAATACAGTTAGTGGATGAAATTTATTAATTCCCCTTTTTTACATTTGTTTTCAGTATTTTATCATACATTTAACATGAACCAATTAGAACAGATCTGACCGGTTGAGAAGCAGCCATTTGCAATAGCAATTGCGAAAAAAGTGTGTGACGGTCGTAATTTTTAAATTTGCTATTTCTGTTTGGCTTCTTTCTTTATGTGTATTTTGTCGGTGGTTTATTTCAGTGACTTTTAAGCGATTTTCAATAAATTTTTTGTGCAAATGTAATTAAAATGAAGTGCGCGGTGATTGGTTGCAAAAACACGTACAAAATAATAAATTGATTAGCACAAACATGTGCTGCAAAATTGCTTGCATTTTTTCTTTATGCTTCGTCTTCATATTCTTTGTTTACTTTTCAAAGAAAATAACATGGCGCCGAAATTACAAACGTCAGCCAGAAAATTACTTGTTTCTTTTGTTAGATTTTTCATCTTGTTAGATCTTGTGTAGTTGGATCATGTACATTTAAGTATAAAATCTTCGGCCCCTCGGCAACACTGAAGTTTACGAGGTCGTTTGCGCATCAAATATGCCTCGTAATTTTATGACGGGCTCGTAAATAGAGCTCCATACAAATTTTTACAGTTCTTTTCCGAGGCTCGTAAATCTACGAGGTTTACGAGGCTTTAAGGGAGTTTAAGGGAAGACCCCTTATGTTTTTTACATTATCACGCACTTAAGCTGAAGCAAACAGCAGGTTTTTCAGGCGTTGCACCTTGAGGCGCTCAAGCCTGAAAGGTGATTTACTGCAATTGTATAGAAGCTGCTCCACAACTGAAGTCCCAAAAGCCTGAGAGATGCAAACTTTCAAACTTGTTTCAGGCTTTTCAGGCGTCGTTTGACAGTTATTCATTCGAGCATTACCATTATCGAAAACACTTACGATATTTAAAAGAAACTTTGAACAAAGTTTAGGCAATAAATTGCAGGCAAAAATTATTTATTGTTTGAACATTAATATGAACAAGTAATTTTTAAGCAAAAAAAAACGACTTCAATTCTCATATAAAAATTTAGGATTATCGTTAATTTCTACATGATCCAATGATCGTAAATTTGTATGGGACCACCTGTGAGGTAACACCTTTTCTTTAAAAAAAGTATTATAGAAATCGGTTAACGTGATCCCCAAAGTTATGCTGGAACATACATAAAAAAATATATTCCGACGAATTGATAACCTTCTTTTTGTGAAGTCCGTTAAAAAGGGAACAAAAGTACTGAATCAATTAACTACCAATTAGTAAAAATAGTATCACTTTTATCGAACTCTAATGCCATGTTCTGACCGACATCGAAAACATGTTTTCGTTGCTAAAACTGGTTTTCGACCTAAAACTTGTGTTTTCGTCCATGTAAAATCTGTCAAACGAAAACCAGTTTTCGCTGAAAACTACTTGAAAACTCACGTTCCACTCATTCCAATCGGTGCCTTTACTAGTTTTTTCGATTATTTATCGAAGTGGAAGTCATATTTTATCATGTTTAATACGCCATTTCGGATTTATTGTTAATTGGCTGGCCAAAGTAAAATAAGAATGAAAGTAAGAGGTTGCTAATGAAAAGAAAACGAGGAAAAAGCATTTTGGTTTGGTTTTTGCGTAGCGAAACTGTAATCAGAGGATGTAAGAAATGTCAACGAAAACACTAACAGCCGGTGTGAACAGTCTTCAGCCCACAATCCCAAAACTCGTTTTCAAAGTGTTTTCGTTGTCGGTTAGAACATGGTATAATTGTATATCTCATTCCTCGGAAAACTCATCCCAAAACTTCTGGGTAATTATCAACAAAATGGGCGCGTTCATAAAACTATGTCCACATATCAATATTATCTCAATCAAAGCTCGTTTTTTAATCACCCCGTTTACACAGGCAAATCTCAGATTATTAGCCGTCAAATTTGTTGTGCTTGTTATTCTCACATCTCAAGGAAAAGTTATGTTTCTTCTCTGTGCCACCGTGATCACGTTTTTCTGCTATAATAAGCAATATAAATATATTTTAACTTAACATTTTATTAAAAATACCTTTACAAACCTCTTTTACTTGCTAGCGTACATTTTTGTTTACTTTTACATTTGGCATTTCTTCTCTCTTTCGCAAAAACAATCGATAAAACTAGGACGGACACCGAAAAGTTATCGGTTAAATCTGAGATTATTTTATAATTACAGATTAACAAGGGACGAATTTTATATGGATAATCTCTTGTTATAATTACAGATTAGGGTGTTAAGCTCGAAAATGAGGATAATCTACTTATATGTGAACCTAGTATAAGACGTAGCTGTTTAGCTAATCTACTACGAAACTGCTGGCAACAGTTGAACCCAACAATTACGTCTTACTGGCGTCCCTAAATTGGAGCGCTAAGCGTTGCGTTTTCCATTGTCAACGAGTGTCAGCACGCGCTATCCCCAAATCAAGGCGGCATATTGTTTAGCGTTTTCTCATTTCCTCTCGTTTTTATTCTCATTTCTTCTTTCACCTTATTTTCCTTTCTCTTTCTTCCCGTCTTCTGCATTCAACTTCAACACGTAACGCCCTGTCGATAGTGAAAATTCCTTTTGCTCGGCGTTAGCGCCGCGTTATTGTGGGATGCTCCATACAAACTGTACGGACATGAGGATTTTTGACAGTTGTTTGGCTCTTGACGCGCCAATTTAGGGACGGCAGTTAGAAACGGTTTGATGAATATGCTGCCAAAGCAGCTCATTTAAACAAATGAAAGTGCAATATTTATTGTAAGATATAGTTGCGCCGATAATATTTAGAAGTCAACCAAATAACGTAGATAATAAGAAGGGACAACTCGTTATAATTGTAGCGAAAGTGCGCAAGAGGGGCGAGCCTTCTCTTTTCATCCAGTCAAAAAACGTACTAGGGCAAAAGAGAAGGCACGCCCCTGTTGCTCACTTTGGCTACAATTATAACGAGTTATCCCGTTTTATTAGCTGCGTTCCTTATCCCCCAGAAATAGTCCGAAGTAGTCAGATTCGGTCCAAAAAGCGTTTCTTAAGTAGAAAACGACAGCAGAAAAGGGGGAGAGCAACACTCAGTGAGAGTGACACTCTTCAGTCCGAAGTAGTCATATTTAGTCAGAAGAATTTTTGCTGGAAAAATATTGAAAAGTGTTTAACTGATTTTAAATTAACGGAAATTAAAGAATACAAGAAAAGTGAGCATATTCTAAAAACTAAAAAAGTGAATTGAAAATGGAAAGAGGAAAAAAATGATAAATATAGTAAGTGTTTATTATGCTTGTGTGAATGCGTTTCGTACATACATTTCTATTCTTAATTGACGTTAGTTTTGTTGTTGCCATTCTTTGACTAAAAATTTTTTTTTTCGTTCCTTCACTTTTTCCTGTTATTATCTTTTATGCCAAATTTCGAATGGCCTATTTAAGTAGAAATTGCTGATTAACTTCCATTATTCATTTTCAGATCATATGTTTTATCTGCACTTAAATGGCCAATATTGGCTATTTAAATATGAGATATGCAACCCTGTGTTTGTACCAAACAAACAAATTTGATTGGTAGGTTGTAAATCTTCCGCAAAATATTTCTCTCAAACACTCCAAGAGCTGCCTCATCGGATGTTGTCATTGTCCATGCTTCTGCGTCATATATCAGCACGGGCATGATGAGTGATGAGCGTGGTTTTCGTACGTCGAGAGAGGACTTTACTCCTGAATTGCCTACTCCGTCCAAAGTAGCACTTGTTGACAAGAGTGATTCTACGTTGGATTTAAATGCTGACATTATTATCGGTGTTAATGCTGGTTCCCAACTTGGGAATCCCAAGTAAACGAAATTCTCTACTTTCTCGAAATTGTAACTGTCAACAGTAACGTGGGTGCCAAGGCGCGAATGTGCTGACTGTTTGTTTGATGACAGGAGATACTTCGTCTTGTCCTCGTTTACCACCAGACCCATTCGATTTGCTTCCCTATCCAACTTGGAAAAGGCAGAACAGACTTCGCGGTTTTTGTTACCGATGATGTCGATGTCATCGGCATAAGCCAGCAATTGCACTCTCTTGTAGTAAATTGTTCCTGAGCGGTTCAGTTCTGCAGCTCTTATTATCTTCTCCAACATCAGATTAAAGAAGTCACATGAAAGGGAGTCGCCCTGTCTGAAACCCCGTTTTGTGGCGAACGGCTCGGAGAGGTCTTTTCCTATTCTGACGGAGCTGGTAGTATTGCTCAACGTCATTTTACACAGCCGTATGAGTTTTGAGGAGATGCCAAATTCAGACAGCGGCGTATAGGCAACTACTTTTAGTGCTGTCAAAAGCGGCTTTAAAGTCGACAAATAGGTGGTGAGTGTCGATCCTTTTCTCGCAGGTCTTTTCCAAGATTTGGCGTATTGTGAATACCTGGTCTATGGTGGATTTGCCAGGTCTAAAGCCACACTGATAAGGCCCAATCAGTTCATTGACGGTGGGCTTCAGTCTTTCACACAATACGCTCGATAAGATCTTGTAACCTATGCTTAGAAGACTGATCCCGCGGTAGTTGGCGCGAATGGCGGGGTCACCTTTCTTGTGGATTGGGCAGAGCACACTTAAATTCCAGTCGTCGTGCATGCGTTCATCTGACCACATTCTGCACAAGAGTTGATGCATGCACCTCGCCGCCGTACTTGAATAGCTCAGCTAGCAGGCTGTCAGCTCCAGCGGCTTTGTTGTTTTTCAGCCGCGTTATTGCTATACGTACCTCGTCATAGTCAGGCGGTGGAACTTCGACTCCGTCATCATCGACTGCGGGCTCGGGTTCTTCTTCTCCACAACTTTCCGTGCTGCTACCATTTAGTAGGGCGGAAAAGTGTTCCCTCCATAATTTAAGTACGCTCTGGACATCAGTTACTAGGTCGCCATTATTGTTCTTACAGGAGTGCGCCCCGGTCTTTAAACCTTCCGTCAGTCGCCTAACTCTCTGGTAAAATTTTCGGGCATTCCTCCTGTCGGCCAGCATTTCAAGCTCTTCGCACTCACGTATTTCGGCCTCTCTCTTCTTGTTGCGGCAAATACGTCTCGCTTCCCTCTTCAGATCCCTATAGCGGTCCCACATAGCGCGCGTTGCGCCCGATCGCAGCGTGGCCCTGTAGGCGGCATCTTTTTTCTCTGCAGCTTCCTGACACTCCTCATCGTACCAGTTGTTCTTTCGGGCTCGCTGAAATCCGACTACTTCTTTGGCGGCGGTACTTAATGAGCGGGAAATGTGGTTCCACTGCTCGCATATGTCGGTTTGTTGAAGAGTGCTCTCTGAGAGCAGGTGTGAGAATCGAGTAGCGAAAGTGCTGGCTGTCTGTTGTGATTGCAGCTTTTCGACGTTAAGCTTTCCTTGCATATTTGGGCGCACATTTTTTGCTGCACAGAGGCGGGTGCGTATCTTGGCTGCAACAAGATAGTGGTCCGAGTCGATGTTTGGGCCTCGGAGTGTGCGTACGTCTAAAACACTGGAAGCGTGCCTTCCGTCTATCACCACATGATCGATTTGGTTTCTCGTTTTTCGATCCGGAGACAGCCACGTAGCTTGATGGATCTTTTTATGCTTGAACCTAGTACTGCATACTATCATGTTTCGGGCCCCGGCGAAGTCGATCAGCCTCAATCCGTTGTCAGATGTTTCGTCGTGGAGGCTGAATTTTCTAACGGTGGTTCCAAAGATCCCTTCTTTGCCCACCCTGGCATTGAAGTCGCCAAGCACGATTTTGATATCATGACGGGGGCAGCGCTCGTACGTGCGCTCCAAGCGCTCATAGAAATACAAACAAAAAAACTGACGAAAGTCAAATTACAAAAACAATTCGGCAATGTGTTAGAGAGAAACAAATTCTGTGTGAAAAACAGCGTAGTTTTGACATATCCTTACCGAAATTCAAATAAACGAAATTAAAATTTGCGTAAAACAGTTTTGTTACATTGAAATTTCAAATTAAAGTAGCAAGGCAATAACGTATTTAATTTAATTGTATTTCCATTTTGCTAAGAAAATAACTCGTCTGGCAAAATGCAAACAGCTGTGTAAGAAAAACGAACGAAATACAGCCATCTGTAAAAAAAACCTAACGAAATACAAGTCGGCCGGACTGTTTTTAATCACCTAGTTTGTTTTTCGTCAGTTTTTCGTTTATTTTTTTGTATATAGCTTACTCCCTTACACAAGTACTGAAATCCTATATAACTTTCTCTTTCTTTCAAAATACATATATAATACACTCCATGATTCAATAGTACAAGGTTGGGTAAATAGTGACATTTGTGTCAATCGACTGCCTTGTAAGGTTGCATTTGAGAAGGAAAGAGAAGACGGGTAACCATTTTATCCCCTTTGTGAAAAGGTAGTAAGAAAAGTAGTCTGGTAGTGCTGAAATGCGCTTTTTGTATAAAAATTTAATTAAATATATAAAGAAGATTCCACTGATCTACACAATAGACAATGAATTATCTTTTTTATGGTATATTAAACATGCTATATAGATATTAAAAATGGAATAAATGAAGAATGAGAGAATTTTATTCACATAAAATACTGACCAAAGCAAAATTTTGTCGACAAATATTCAAAATAAACCATGGTTTCATTAAAAGTCCAGTGTATTTTAAAACAAATCCTTTATTCAAAGGGACTCTATCGCACACCGTCTTCAAAAGAGTCACAACTCAAAATTTGGCATTTTTGAGATTATGCGCTAAAAATGTACACAGAGCAAAAGCTGGAGCAACTTTTTGTTATAATTTGTTTAAAAAAAAACCTAAGTCACCCTAGCCCATATGATGTGCAGGTATGTTGAATGCATCTATCGGAGGAGTTTCCTTATAAATGTTAAAAATAATGCCGCTAATGCGCATTTTAGGGTAGGTTTCTTAAATGTGAATTTAAACATAAAGGCATCAAAGCAAAATATACTGTAAATTAATTTTTTTATATTATTATATTTGTTGCATTTAAAAATTACGTGCTCAATATCTGAAATTGAGTTACATTTGGTCGGCGGACACACAAAGTGATCCTGACCTGCACAAGAAAAAATCTTTATTAATATTTGCACTTTCACTTTTATGGGGTGGTATACTTACTTGTAAGTAAGCAAAGGCTGCACTCGACCAAACCAAAGGTTGCAGTGGTGAACGTGAACGGACACACAAAGTGATCCTGAACTGCACAAGAAAAAAACTTTATTAGTATTTACACTTTCACTTTTATAGGGTGGTATACTTACTTGTAAGGGCCAGTTTTTGAGTGCCAGTTTAACCTTAGATTAAGTAAACTGAGTTTAAATTGAACAGCTGGCTGACATTTGATTGGCTGATCTTAGTTTAAACCAGCCAGATCGGGCGCTTAGACTTATTTTAAACCACCCGTGCACTGAAAAACCGGCCCAAAGTATGAAACGGCTGCAATTCACCTAGTACGCAAAACTTACCTGCAACGGCTGCTGTAAAACGAAGGTTATTGAATACAATTTTTGAATAACTCCGATACTCTGTAAATAAATGTGTAAATTATTGTTTTAGTTCAAAATAGTTGTACTATTTTTGATTTTTTTGCCTTACCTACTTGAATTTGCGCAATAAGAAAATCAATTTTCACGAAACAATCGATGAAAATATCGGCAGTGTTGCCTGTTGAACTTTTTATACGAAGACAATATTTCTCCTTGTATTTTAGTAGTAGTTTCTACAAATCAAAAAAGGAAGCAACACAGGCTAAAGCAGAATGCGGGAGCGAGACAACTGCCAGGTTATCCAACCTTATATTATTTAATCATGAATACACTCGAAATACAAGAAAAAAACATATGGGGTGTTCACAGTTCGTTCCAAATTGTGTCTGAAAATGTAGACGTCTACATTTTGAGACATCTTTAGCATCAAACTGTGAGCACCCCTTTCTAGCAGTCGTCGCAAAATCGTCTCAAAACTTTGCTGGTGTTGCCAGACATTTCTTCCTTGCGTGCATTTTTTATATGTCGCCTTTCGATTTTGTTTCTGAAAAATTGTAATTATTTAACTTAATTACCAATTCCTAATATTTGTTATTTCTTTTCCTTGATTTGTTTCTTTTCATCAGAAATTGCGCTCAAATTAAATGCAAATACAGAAAACGTGCCCAATAAATAAAAAAAATGTGATTAGTATTGCCATAATGCAACCCTGCTGCGAGGTTGCAAAATGTAGACGCGTAAAAAACATACCTTTGAGTGTGACAAAATGTAGACGGCGTCGTTTTCCAATTTTGTATGGGAAACAACAACACCACAGATTTTACGGTTAGAAAACGTCTTAAAATGTAGATGTCTACATTTTGAGACACTATTTGGAACGAACTGTGAACACCCCAATAGTATCATACGGGCATCAGTTTTGTATGTGCTTGGGAAAAGAGTAACCACTTCTCCGGGCGTGTGCACACACATGGGCGCATTTGCCTTACAGTTGTTGTTGTTGTAGCAGCCTTAAGGCTCTGTTATGCATACTTGGCATTGCATGCACTGCTATACCATTTTTACGTAGAAATCAAAAACCAACAGACTTCTACGTATGTAGTGCTGTGCGTTCGATAACCGATTACACGCGAGGCTCATTTAACAGATTTCTTATGTGACAGCTCTCAAGCCATGCCAAGTATGCATAACGGAGCCTTTACAGTATGTTCACTCGCTCAAACATGTCATCTAGTTGGTGAAGTACAAGTGAATTTAGCGATGAAACTATTGGAAAAAAATAATATAAAAAAAACTTTTTAATATACAACGCTTTTATAAATGGACTAAAAAGTAGGAAATAATATTTCTCAGTCCCATAGAATGTGTTTTGATAACTTTTGATTTTGAAATTTTAGCAAAAGTCATTATAAACAATCTATGAAATTGAAAATGAAAAACGTGGAGCGCATGCAATACAAAGCATTCGATTTAATTGACAATAGTCAAACTACATAACGTAGACCTAAAATTTCTACAGCGAAAGTAGAACTTTGAAATCGATTTTAAGCGGTCGTTATTCATATACCCACATACATACATACATATATTACTTTTCATATCAATTCAAGTGTATTACATGCGCCCCACGCTTTTCATTTTCAATTTCATAGAAGTTGATAAAAGCGTTGTAATAATTGGTGATTTTTCTAGTGATGAGTATTTTAACTTCTAAATACTTGATAAATTAGTGAATAGATGGCAGCGAAATATCCAAAAATACATGAACCCAAATTAAAAAATACAATTTTATTTTGTTTATGCTTTCCAGAGCTTCCGAGCTCAGAAAATTCTTCTAATTTTTCATTGGGGTCTGAATTTTCGTCGCTAAAACAAATTCCTCAGCGCCGTTTGCTTCTTCTGCCTCCATTCCTATGTTCTGCTGGAGTTCCACGTTAGCGTTGCATTGTATTTCAGCACTGTAGTTATTGCCTCCTAAACGCACTGACCTCCTGTAAGAACAACAATGGCGACCTAGTGACCGATGTCCAGAATA
>NW_023458560.1:8761672-8762193 GCF_013731165.1 Rhagoletis pomonella | reverse complement strand
ATCCTGTATCTTCAGGTTCATGTTGCTGTACAGTATTTGGAGTATTTTCAACAGTATTTTCTAGGAATGACACCGTTTCAGCATCATCCAATGCTGCGTTTAGCGCTTCTGTCACATCGAAATCGTCCTCTTCATCATCACTTGATGTGTTTGATATTTCCTCGTCCGATTGGACTGAATCAAGCAATTCCAGTAATTGTTCATCACTCAAATCCTATAACTTGTAGCGTTTACGCACTCCCTCTGCCATTTCTATTTTATTTTTAAAATCTTTATGCAAAAAGTCTTGTAACAAACGTGTACGTGTTACAGGGTTAAGTTCGGTCGAAGGCCGCCTACGCATAAATGTGTTCTCTGCAAAAGGTGTTCAGCTCCTTTTCTTCGCAAAACAGAACGGAGAATTCTACTGCCTGAGGGTTATAATCCCTAAGTGCGACCGAAGGCCGCCTACGCAGAAAGGTGTTCTCTGCAAACGGTGTTCAGCTCCTTTTCTTCGCAAAACAGAAAGGAGAATTCTACTG
>NW_023458560.1:8759104-8761662 GCF_013731165.1 Rhagoletis pomonella | reverse complement strand
TTATTACAGGGTGGCTACGCATATTTACATCTGTCTCATAATTATTTACAGCATTCACAGAGTTATTATTGTCATTACACCCATTAGATTGATTCAAATTACAATTTGTATTATGATGAGTGTTCAAAACTCTTCGTGCGGGCTCTTCAATTGGTATATCTAAAATTTGTACCTTTAGATAGACTTTTCCGATTACGAGTTATAATAGTATTCTGCTCTGTTTGTACTTTATAAGATCTTGGATTTTGGTGTTTACCGATAATTATGCCACTTTGATGCGGCAAGCCCTTTTTCCCTTCACCATGAATCTTAACTTTGTCTCCCACGTTAAATTCTTTAAGAGTTTTTGAACCTTTATCATAATATAACTTTTGCCTCTTTTGACGTTCATATAAATTGTTACTAAAATTATCTGACTCTACTTTGCCTTCACTGATATCCAGTATTACATTTCTTATTTTTCCACAATACATTAATTCAGCTGGCGTAGTGCCACTATTATCTATAGGCATATTACTTAATTGCAACAATGCCATTTCCTTATCCTTCCCCTCCTGAATAATCTTTTCCAAAATGTTTTTGAGAGTTTGAATGTGTCTCTCCGCTAACCCATTCGATTGATGATGTTTTGGGGAAGTTATCTCATGTTTGAAGCCCCACTATTCTGCAAATTTCCTAAAATCAACGCTGGTATACTGAGACCCTGAATCTGAATACAGAACTTTCGGTACTCCATATCGTGCGAAAAATTATTTTAAAGCTTGAATCGTAGTCTGCTGTTAAGTCATCTAAATGTTTCATATCAATAAATTTTCTATAGGTATCCACGGTTATTATATATTTTATGTCTTGGTATCGTTTTTTCAATCATAGGTTCTTTACTATTGTGTTTTAGATAGCTACAACAAATATCGCACTTGCTTACGAGATCATCAATCTGTTTTGACATACCTATCCAAAATATTGTTTTCCTAGCTAACATTTTACATTTTTCTTTACCAAAGTGTGCGTAATGTATTTTTGAAAGCATTGCTTTTCTCATTGACCTTAGCACAACAATACAGGTACCTTTTAATAATATTCCATTACATTATGATAGGTCTTCTTTGAACGAAAAATATGGTTTTACAGTTTCAGATACATTGTACTTGTTATCAGGCCATCCCTTTCTTACATTTTTTAGAACTTGTAGCTTTTGGTCTTTACCTGTTTCCATTTTGAATTCCTTTAATCTCACATCAGATACACTTAAATGTTTCTCAATCATCATTACACAGCTTCAATTTTTTCTTCCTCAGATGATTCTGTATTTTTTAAATAACTTCTACTTAAATGATCAGCAAGAATTAATTTTTTATTTTTTAAATTTAATTATATTATTAAAAAAATACAAAAAAAAAATAAAAAAAAATTGTATAAGTTTAAACTCAATGCAGCTCTTCAAACCTAGTATTGGTACAGTTTTACCATAAAAAATTTGAAATTCAACTTGTTTTTCAACATTACCAATTCTGCACCTTAAAATTACTTTCCCCATTGTGTTCATTCTTTCTTGACTGTAGTTCTTTAATACCACATTCGATTTTAAACATTTGTTTATACCTAACTTTTTACAAACGTCAATAGGAATTATATTGCATTGAGCTCCCGAGTCAATCTTAAACGAAATCCGCTTCTCAGAATCTACCATATATACGTCTTGCACCCATTCTTCTTGTGCATTAACCGCATCAATACTAATCCGGTCACAAAACAAATCTTCAATATTACCTTCCTGCTCGTCGCTCGCATCGACTATCTTGATTGATCGCTTGTTACACCTGCTGGCGAAGTGTTTCGTTCCACAACTTCTACACTCATTGCCGTATGCTGGACAACTGTTGTATCGATGATTGTAACCGCAACATTTACATATGTATGTCCTTTGAACCACCTGATTCCCTCGTTGTTGCACGTGGTGTCGATTTTGAAGACGATGTTGCTTTCTTCTGCTTTTCTCTGTCATTGCTTGCTTTCATTTTATACGTGCCGCCATTTTGCTTTCTTATGCTGGAAATTTCCTTCTGTGCCTCGAACTTTTTTACATTTTGTTCGGATAAATCCGCGCTATTACATATTTTTACCGTTTTTTTCTAGTGTCAGGTCTCCTTCACTCGGTTGTCTTGTATACCCGCTACAATGCGGTCTCTTATTATTCGTTCCTTTAGCGCGCCAAAATTGCAATCCGCGCTTAGCTTTCTTAATTCCGTTATGTACGCATCGAACGTTTCACAAACTTCTTGGTTACGCGTGAAAAATACATGCGAACCTACGCTTTCATTTTTCATCGGAACAAAATATTCTTCGAATCTTTTAAGTACTGAGTCGTAGCACTTTTTTTTCGTCCTCTGTCAATCCCAGTGTGTTAAATACTTCAACACATGCTTCGCCAATACAGTACAGCAACAGTGCCACCTGCACTTTGTCGGCCATTTTGTTCGTGCCCGATTCTATAAATTTCGAAAAGTTGCTTCCACCTTGTACAGCTTTCCGAGGTCAACTTCTGCAAATTCCCTGGG
>NW_023458560.1:8754884-8759094 GCF_013731165.1 Rhagoletis pomonella | reverse complement strand
TGCTGGAATTAGGTGTCTTTTAGGTGTTCTTCAACGCCACTAAAACTAATTTAATAGCTCCATGGGTTTCCGAAAAATTCGCAAAAATGTGTTTTTCAGCTAGCTTAGCGCTGTTAACGTAGCTGAACATTCTTTAAATTTTTGTTATAAATTTTCGAAATACATACAGTATCGGTCATATCTATAGCACGCCATTTCAAAGTGATATTGTGTGCCGCTTATGTTTATTTATTTATTTTTAAGAATTTTCAATTAAAATAGAGTTCATTCTCAAACAAACCCCATATAAACCCAAGTTTAACAATTTGTAGAAAACTACAAAAAAGTGCAACAAATTTTCACCTAAATTTCAAACCTTTTTCTCGGAAGTGTTAGAATTTTTTTGAGTATACAGTTTTTTAGCCCCTTCAATTTTAGTCCGATAATGTGCAAGTTTCAAGTAGCTAAAAGTTACCGTTGATTTTTTAGATTTTTGGTTTGGTTTCCTACGTACGGTTCCTTGCGTAATCTTTAAATTTAGGTTTTAAATTTTCCAAATATATGCTGGAATTAGGTGTCTTTTAGGTGTTCTTCAACGCCACTAAAACTTAATTAGTAGCACCATTGGTTTCCGAGAAATTCACAACAGGGTGTTAGCGCTGTTAACCTAGCTGAACAATCTTTAAATTTTTGTTTTAAATTTTCGAAATTGATTATTGATTATTATTATTATTATTATTATTATTATTATTATTATTATTATTATTATTATTATTATTATTATTGATTATTATTATTATTGATTTTTGGCGACTTGGGTCAGCTAGGTTTACGGACGTGATTTATGGAGAATTTCATTGGCCTTCATTTGCCGTATTTTATATTAAGATTTATTTATTTATTTGTTTATGAAGTCTAACAACAGGATGTTCTTACAGACTACACATATTAGAAAAAATTACATATTATAAAATATTATTGAGATTACTTAAATAAGATTCAAGCCGATTTCGGAAAATACCCTTTGGCATAGAGAGATTACGAGAAATTGGTTCGTAAGATTAACGGTATTAAAAGGAACCAATTTTTGCTTTAAGCTGAATAACGGTAAATTGCAATTATCTCGAAAACGTATCCATTGAAAAAAATTTTAACTCGATTTTCGGAATCACCGAGCAATTATACATAGGAATTGGATAGTGGCATCCATAGAACATTTTTGCTGTAAACCAGTGTAATTATAGAGCAATATTTAATTTTATTTCTTATAATCGTTATGGTCTCTGCTTTAGACACTAAACAAGGCGCGATGCTTTGAAATGCTTTGCTTCAAAAATGTCGCCGAAGAAAGACGAGTGAACCTAGTTGACACGAAGAAAGACGTATAAACATAGAATCATACCTGTATCTAATATTTTGTTAATGTGTTTTAAAAAATATAGACAACTAGAAATCATTAAATGTATTTTCACTGCCTTATTGCAACGCAAATGAAAAATTCTTGTTTATACGTAGCAACAAAATGTTTTTAACTTAAACTTAAATAAAATTTAAAGTTTTATATTTAATTTTTATTTTATATTTTTTCTTCCACTGAAAAAGCATTATTTTTGCAAATACCCGGCGCACTTCCCTGCGCCTTAAACGTATTCTTGTACTGTTTTATATCCGTATTGTAATATTTTATTTAATTTATCAATTTAATTATGTACAATTTTTCAAACAGGTGACAACCCTCCTCAAAAATATTTTCATCAGTAAACTTTCCTAAACCTCTTCAGTTTGATATCCTTATTGCAATATTCAATTTATCTTTTCAATAAAATTAAATTAAAATTTTCAAACAGGTGGCGACCTTCAAATAAAATATTTTCGGCTATGAGCATTCTTAATACTATGCTCATGTTGAGCCATTAACTCGACTGTATGGGCCATTTTGGAGTTAAACGTTAAACACTACTCATTAACTCGGAGTTTAACTGGCCTCAAACACCACTTTTATTTGGAGTTAAAGCGAAAGCAACCCTTTTTTTACCGAATTTGGTTTGTTTCGTTGATAATCCAAACCTGCAACCAACTGGCCGACAGTTAGCCTGTTTCCGCACTGCAGCATTTAATCATAAATAGTGCGAGGTCGTTCCGTGCACATAAGTGTAGAATATCAATAATCTAGCTATGCAAAAAACAAAAATGTGGCTCGATAGAACTTTTTGTGCTGACTTCAACCCTACCAAAATTATCTGGCGGAAGTAAAAAAAGAAGATATCAATGGTTAGTTAATTTTTTTTTTTGATTTTTTTAAATGTTAATATCTTCTGAACAGTATAACCTATTAAAAAACTAATGACGTAAAATTAAAGGTAATTAGGGGGTCTTTCACTTGGTGTACATAATTTTCTCATTTTTATACTATTTTTTAAGCCAGAAATACTTAATAAACACAAAATATATAAATGTATTTTTTTAAATGGCATTTATTTAAAATTTGTTTTAAAAGGGGTTATACTATATACATTAAATTAGCATCAATACTTTTGTGCCCGGTCAAATAGTTTCCGAGATATAATTATAAAAAATGAAAAAGTTTAACTTTAACCTCTTTTATTGGCTTTGGTTTTTATTTGTGCCAAATAATATTAGTATGGTTGAAATCAGCATGAAAAGTTCTATCGAGTCACATTTTTTAGTTATTTTTGGCTAAACGGTTGGTATCCTACATCACGGCTACTTCCCACTATTTCTGTCTAAACCCTGGGGTACGGGAACAGGCTAAATGCGAATAAGAAAAAGTTATCAAACAAATGTCAAATTAAACTCTGAGTTTCTTTAACACCCCAATGAGAACACTCGACAATTGTTCAGAAACTGAAAACGTTAAACTCGAGTTAATATTTTAACGTGAACATAGCATAAACGTCTTCCTTTTGACAGCCTTATTGCAATATTTGCCTTATCTTATCTATTTACTTAAACAGTAATTTTTAAACATGTTGCAACGCTAATTTTTTTCTAATGTTTTAAGTTAGAACTCTAGCAATACATCGGTGAAAACTGCAGTAAATTCCATGCAGTAATTTTCTAGTTATGCACGTACAAACATACCGACAGACAGACAGACAAATATTCTATAAATTGTTGATTAGGCTTCTGTTGCTCCAATAAGGACCTCCCCCCGCCCCCATGTTAATTTTTCTTTAAGCAGGCAGGTTGTTCAATTCACTTCCGTGTCATTTTCAACCCCTGCCAATTTGACTTCAAAGCGAATTAGATTGAAATTCACTCGAAAGTGAATTGCAGAACCTGCGTGTATATCTATAATGAACAGATTTCGGCCTGTTCCAATTTTATTATATGTATAGAATTATTGACTTTTGAAAAAAGCGTAACAGTTAGGGTCCCTGATATTGACTGTATTATAGAAGTATTGCTTTAGTCCGTTTTTTCCTTTTCTTTGTTTAAGAAAAGCAGATATTTACGTATGTAAATGTATGTATATTCATACCATTTTAAATATGTTCAGATTTTATATGCATGAGTATGCATGCATTTACCTACTAACACAAGCAAATATTTTTTTGTTTGTTCCGACTTCCTTCTTCCTATTGGCAAGCATCTGTGCATTTCAA
Organism: Rhagoletis pomonella; assembly: GCF_013731165.1. Classification (NCBI taxonomy): domain Eukaryota; kingdom Metazoa; phylum Arthropoda; class Insecta; order Diptera; family Tephritidae; genus Rhagoletis; species Rhagoletis pomonella. The sequence continues at coordinate 8,755,489 of NW_023458560.1, read as the reverse complement.
GATCATTTTTATTAGGACGGTTATAGAGTATGAGGCATACATAGATAGATAGGCAAGTATGTATGTATGTATGTAAATATATCACTGATAATTGTATGGATCGAGCTTCAAAATCAGTTAACGTTCTGGAAATCGAGTATCGACGAAAATTGAATTAACTTGCATTGCTCTATCGCTTGATGAATACAGCGTGGCGACGAATAACTGCTACCCCGGTTTTTTTGAGAAATAAAAGGGTCCTTTATAGATTTTGCGAAAAAAGTATTTTATTGTTAATTTGCCAAAGATTTTACTTTAGTTATATTAATTAGTTATTAAATTTGAATCCTTATTTACAATTGCCAGCAGTTTAAACTTTGTGAGAAAAGTTCATTTGGCACGCAGTGTAACTTGAAAATAAATTGAATTAATTTTTTTTTGTCAGGTGGCAACTCTTTTTGAAAAATAAGAAGTTATTGCTCATCCACGGCCCTAGCCCTTTAATTCGATACCCATTTTGTACAATCGAACGAAGTGTACAGATCTGATATGACGAAAATTTTTCGTGTATTATGCATTCATATGTACATACATAAACATATACATATGTACATACATAAACATAT
>NW_023458560.1:8747141-8754874 GCF_013731165.1 Rhagoletis pomonella | reverse complement strand
CATATGTACATACATAAACATATACATATGTACATACATAAACATATACATATGTACATTCATAAACATATACATATGTACATACATAAACATATACATATGTAGATTACTAAAAGAAAAACAGATCCACAATAACTGCAATCAACATATGTACGTATGTATATATTTACATACATACGCTGCGATTAGGTTATAAATATTGCGCCATCTGTTACTCAAAAGCCGACACACACACATACTTGTTGTCTCCTTCCCTCACTTAGCGCATGCACGTGATTGCAAAATGATGACGAAGTGATTTGTATGGAAAAGCTATTTATGCTCATTTATTTGAATAAAATAAACATAGAAGATATGAAAATGAAAGTTATATCTGCAAACCATGTTGCTAGAGCACTTTAAAGGTTCAAAATTGACTCCAAAATAAGCCAATATTTACCGTTCTTTCTAAGGCTGAAACCAAATTGGTTATTTACAAAAATGAATCTTTCTTTTTTTTGAAACGCCACTCTTTTCTTTGAGATCGCTTCATTTGTTCTCGTACAATAAGCGTTTTCGTGAAGCTAAAAATTACAACTACAACATTTGTGCGTAGCCTCCATATCGAAACGTAAGACGTAAGTATTCTACGTCAAAATGGGGAAGATAATGGCGAACAGTTATATAATGCTTTTACGATGTAAATTTATTGCAACTCTTCCTTTAATAGTAGGGGTACCCGAAACGATTGAGCAGGATGGGATTCGGAGGCAGCTGTAAACTTATGTGGTAGATCCTAATACTTCTCTCAACTGCCGGGAGAATCACAAAGTTATTAGGGTGGTGTTCCTTAAATTTAACACCCCGATTCCGTTCTCTGCTCCTGTAGAGCACCGTGTTTCTTTTGCGGGGATAGTAAACGCCCCCCGCAAAAGAATTTGGGTGATTCTAATTTTGGAAAGCTTGTTCTAATAAAATCAAACAATGTACGAAGAAATTAATGTCTATATCAATAAAATTTTGTACACTCCCCACCCAGCACTTTCTGAAATTATTGATCGTATTCTAGTCTCATAAGAAAATGGTACCCTTCCCGCGAGATTCTTCTTGACCAGTCTTTTATTATCCACTTTTCTGATCAGTTTTGACTCTTTTTCGAGTAATTTTTTAGTCCTATTTGTAAACATTTGTGAGCCTTTTTCGAGTAATTTTTCAGTCGTATTTCTAATTATTTTCGAGTCTTCCGAGTCCTTTTTCAGTCTATGTTCAAAGCGTTAATGAAATAACGAAATATTTCAAAATTACCCTTCTGGATAAAAATAATTGACACAGAGAACTTTTCACAATGTGCAAAGTTTTTTATTCCAATTTTTTTTCGCTAATTTTCTATAAAAAAGTATAGCTCATATTACAACAAAAACATAAAAATAAAATGTCTAAGGTACATAACTATATGCAGAACTCAGAAAAATTCAATGAATTTGCAACTTTTTAAAAAGATTTTCAATAAAGTGCAAGTTCCAAGTTGCGAAAAAATCGCGTTGATTTTTGGCAATTTTTTTCTGACAGTGTCTTGCATAAAAAAATGGCAATCTTTGTATGGAAGACACTGGTAGAAAAAAATTTAAAAAAATCGCGTTGAAAAAATGGAACTGTGTTAAATTTTCCTGATTTTTGCACATTTTATCTTTATGTTTTTGTTGTAATATTATGAGCTATGTTTTTATAAAAAATTACTTTTGTTTGGTTTCTTCGCCGTGTGTACTTGCAATGATCTAGTTTGTTTTCGTTTTTCCAACCTGTCTTTAGCATGCACAAAATGCTTTTTTGTAGCACACCGTTTATTTCATGGTCTGTGCTTTTGAATTTAGGTGAAAAATATTATTATTAGGTCCTACTGCTTATGCATACATATATTGCAATTTTCTTACACCACGCACTTCACACCACGACTCGGTAAAACAAATGTTTTTTTTTTCATAGCAACGGAAACGATCACATTTCAATCCCCAGCATGATAGTTTGTGATTGCCCTACATTTTGTTTTTATATTTTCAATAAATCACTTTTCAAGCGTAAGGGTGAGTAATTTTCAGGTCTTGTTTAATCGCGGAAGCGATTGCATATATATGCACGAAACTCTGCACACTTATTTGTTTCTACCCCGGGAAGGTTATAGGCATACAGAAAAATGGGCAGTACTGGAAAAGGGGGGCGTGGCACCTCCCATAGACGTTAATTATTAAATTTGCTCTAACTTCGGAACTGTAAGTCACATGAACTTGAATTTTGGTATTCAAACATATCTATGGTAGATGCTTATATTAAGGTATATATAAATGAGATTGTAAAAGGGGGCGTGGCACATAACATAGGCGTGGAATTTTTAGTCAGTCATAACTTCGGAACCGTAAGTTAAGTTACATGAACGTGAAATATGGTATGCAGACATATCTATGGTAGGTGCTTGTAGTAAGGTGTATATATAAATTAGTCTGTAAAAGGGGGCGTGGCACATCCCAAAGGCGTCGAATTTTTCATCAGCTATAACTTCGGAACCATAAGTCACATGAGCTTGAAATTTGGTGTGGAGATATATCTATTGTAGGTGTAGGACTGTGAAAGGGGCGTGGCAAATCCCAAAGGCGTGCAATATTTTACCAGCGATAACTTCGGAACCATAAGTCACATAAACATGACATTTGGTATGCAGACATATCTATGGTAGGTGCTTATAGTAAGGTAGTACATATAAATGAGTTTGTAAAAGGGAGTGTAGCACTTAACATAGGCGTGAATTTTTTATTAGCCATAGCTTCGGAACCACAAGTCACAAGACCCTTTTAATTCCTTCTCACGTGGGGTGAAACCCGCGGGTAAAAGCTAGTATATTATAAAAAGCAGCCAAATCGACCTGTAAATAAATTAGATATAGGACTTCTATTTATTTTTTTTTTGGCGATAGACTTTTCGCTGCAATCGCTCATATATATGTATATCGTCGATGTTTTTGCAAAATCGCACATCTACTAGTTGCAAAACCGCCTATCTAACGGCACACAAATTTTACAGGAGAGCGAAAAACCGTGTTTTCTTTGAAGGCATTGCCTTGATAGGCGGTATTTTCTCTAGCTATTATTTTACAAACGGTTTAGTAACGACTACGATTTTTATGCATAAATCTCGATGCCTGGAATTCAGAGTTACCAAATCTCTTTTTTTTGCCACAGCGACGATTTAGGCGGTTTTGAAACTGGTCGATGGGCGGTTTTGCACAAACATCGACGATATGTATGTATGTGTTCCCCTTTTTTTGTGTTAATAACATGTTTTTTATTCTTTCTTTAAGGCGAAGGAGATCCTCTCAAAGGAATCAAATGTCCAGGAGGTGAAATGTCCAGTCACAGTGTGCGGAGATGTACACGGACAGTTCCATGATTTGATGGAATTGTTCCGGATAGGTGGTAAATCGCCTGATACAAATTACTTATTTATGGGTGATTATGTTGATCGTGGCTACTATTCGGTGGAAACCGTCACTTTGCTGGTAGCATTAAAGGTTCGTTACCGAGAAAGAATTACAATTCTGCGTGGCAACCATGAATCGCGACAAATTACGCAAGTTTACGGATTCTACGATGAATGCCTGCGAAAATATGGCAATGCAAATGTTTGGAAGTACTTTACTGATTTATTTGATTACTTACCATTGACGGCATTGGTCGATGGACAAATATTTTGTTTGCATGGCGGTCTCAGTCCATCTATCGATAGTTTGGATCATATTCGTGCTTTGGATCGTCTTCAAGAGGTGCCACACGAGGGCCCCATGTGCGACCTACTATGGTCTGACCCTGACGATAGGGGCGGCTGGGGAATTTCACCACGTGGTGCCGGCTACACATTTGGTCAGGTATGTTTCAAGATTTTCTGACATGTGCATTGGGTATTTTACATATTTGTTATTTTTATACTTATGATTTATGACAGGATATTTCGGAAACGTTCAACAACACAAATGGACTGACACTGGTATCACGCGCTCATCAGTTAGTCATGGAAGGATATAATTGGTGCCATGATCGAAATGTTGTTACAATATTCTCAGCGCCAAATTATTGCTATCGCTGCGGCAATCAGGCGGCTCTAATGGAATTAGATGATTCACTGAAGTTTTCATTGTAAGTACATAGACGGTAAATAGGTGCATGCACAAAACGTGCCGATAAAAAATAGCACCTTTTGACCAGTTTTAAATATTTATGCGTTATTTGTTTAATGTTTGTACAAAAATTTAAAAAAATTCAGCGAATGGTCACTAAAGTTTCATAAATTTTAAACAGAATTTTTATAATAATTTTAAGTGTGCCTATAAAACTGCATTAAATTTTTTTCTGACGTGGTTAAGTAATTTCTTCATACTTTATCGAACATACTTTGGATTGGATCATCAACATAAGAGACAATCGAGACTCCCTCTGGTGGTTGAGGGAGCTTTGAAATGTAAAAGATAAACAGTAATGGGGAAAGAACACCACCCTGTGGAACCCCCTGTTTTATTTTCCTCGGTTTGCTCGATTTGTCTCTAAAAGTTACTGACGAGTGACGACCACTCCGATAATTCGCCGACCACCGATTAAGTCCCTGTGGGAGAGAGGAGGCTTCTATGTCTTCTAGTAGCGTTGAATGGCTGACAGTGTCGAACGCCTTAGACAGGTGCAGCGCTACTAGAATGGTTCTCTCACAGGGGCGCTTTCGGTTTAGGCCACGAGTTATCTGGGTATTTATGGCGTTAAGTGCTTTGTTGTGCTGTGCACTTGACGGAACCCATGCTGATGCTTCGCTGGGGTCCGGTGGTTTGTAAAATACGGGAGTAGCAAGGCCTCTAGTATCTTCGCTACCGGGGAAAGGAGGGTTATCGGACGATAGGACTCTCCTTTATTGGCTGGTTTCCCCGATGTCTGGAACGACAAGAGTGACTATTGACAGGTTGAGGACCTCCGTTAGGTACGCTACTCCCGTAGGACCCAAATTTTTCAGAATCAGCATGCATATTCCGTCGGGTCCAATGGTTTTGGAGGCTTTCGCCTTCCCGATGGCTACCCTTACCTCACCGCTGGTGAAAACAAGAGGCGCGACTTCCACAGGTTCTGTCCATAGGAACAGGGGCGTTCCCACGACAGTCGGGTCCACGTAACCGGAACGACCCAGATTTATATCTGGCCAAGGACTCACTCCAGCACACTCCCCAAAAACCCTTTGGGGAACTTGTATGCTGCTACAACATCAACAACATAGGGACAGGGGCGTCAGCTGAGTGGGGTTCTCATGCATGTGAAGAGGTGCCGGGGGTCATGTGGCGACTCTCCACATGCCGGGCATTGATTGGGCACATCCTCATTGATTCTGCTCAGGTAAGAGTTTAGCCTGCTGCAATAGACAGAGCGAAGTTGGGCTATTGTAGTGCGGGTCTCTCGAGGCAGACAAAGTTCTGTCCGGTCCACGTCCGGTGGTTGTGTGCCTAGAACGGCATTCACAGGGCGGGAGTCTACATAACTCGCGACTGATTCCCTGTGAATGCCGTTCAGGGCCTGTCGGTAGGTTGACGTGTCCAGAGGTTGTTTAATAAACCTCTGGACTTCGTCCGTCAGTTCGTAAAGATGCCTCCTGACGTGCCTTGGCGAGGGCCGCTTCTGCAGGAAAATTCGGACGAGGGTCCGAGATGCATTCCGCTGGGATGCAGCGGGCTGCAGCAGCAGTGACAACCCTGCGGAATTTACGTTCACCAACGTGAATGTCGGTTGGTATGGGTAGTGCAGCGAAGGCGTTCAGTAACATCCGCGAAGCCTTTCCAATCAGCTTTAGAAAAGTTGACATATGTCCGGTGATCCGCAGAAGCAAAGTCGGCTGGTTTATCAGTCGAGATGTTTATGGGTAGATGGTCTGATGCTAAAGTCAGGATAGGTCGCCATGATACGCTGTTTATTAGACCGGCGCTGACTTTTGTTAGATCTGGCGAGCTGCAGCAGCTGCCCATAATCCTAGTGGGTGCGTCGTCGTTCATTGTGCAGAATGTCGAATCGTCTTAAGTCTAGGTGACATGAATATACGTGCCGCATATTTTGCCGACATGACGTATGGTTGCCTATTTACACGGGACTTAAATTTTAAGAAAACTTCATACATACCTTTCATTAAAGTGCTGTATCTTAATGAAAAAAGGTATTTCTTCCGTCTTGTTATGGGCTTTAATTGTACATTTTTCGCATTAATGTGCAACGTATAAAAAAACAAAAAAAATAAGTAAACAGTTTTCTTTTTGATTTTATTTTGATTATAACATTTTAAAAAATTTTTATTTTTAAATAAAAACATTGCCTATAATGTCAACTTTAAGTACCCAAATGGGCGTAATGGGATACTTATGTGTATGGACTCTAGATCGTCTAACGCTCGAGCAATATGATAAATAGACATTGAAATTTTATAAAATTATATATTTTTGAAAGAGGAAAGGTGTGTAAAAAACAAAAACAGTATGAATAAATCATATTATCCTTACTAAAGGTCTGAATCATGAAAATCCCTTCAAGGAAATGGCAGAATTGAACTTTGGTGCAAGTTCACATGGGAAATCTTGCGACGTGATTGGAGGAAATTTTAAGAGACTAGCACCTAGAGCAAGTCTTCAAATCCTGATGTTACAACAAATTCGTACACCCGAAGCCCTCTACCAATGGGGTGCTGTATGTTTCCAATTGGATGCCTGTAAAACATAACTGCAACTAACTTTTCAGTGGACTTTATTTCGACTATGACTACGTGCCAATTACGTTAATCCTATTTTAAGCTAGTTTAAAAGGTTAAATTACATCAAGTTAGGGAATTTCATATCCTTATTTAACGAATCTTTAAATCAATAAATATTTTTTTTCTTTTTAGTTCTTATTGTAATAAAAGCGTGTTGTTGGTTTTTTTTTTTAACTAAACTTTTATTACTCATTAGGTTTATTTTTTTACACACCTTTCCTTTTTCTTATTTTAATAAAAGGACTAACCTTGAAGCTATTATTGGAGGTCTAATATTATTTTGCAATGAGTGTTGTTGATGTTGATGTTGTTGATGTGTCTGTTTCATTGCTAAAGAATATTAGACCTCCAATGATAGCTTCAAGGTAAGTCTTTTTATTAAAACAAGAAAAAGGAAATACACAACTTTCCTAAAAACAAACCTAATGAGCAATAAAATTATAGTTTAAAAAACCAACAATACGCTTTTATTACAATAAGAACTAAAAAGAAAAAAATTATTTATTGATTTAAAGATTCGTTAAATAAGGATATGAAGTCCCCTAACTAACTTGATGTTATTTAACCTTTAACCTTTTAAACTAGCTTAAATAGGATTAAAGTAAATGGCACGTAGTCATAGTCGAAATAAAGTCCACTGAAAAGTTAGTTGCAGTTATTTTTTACAGGCATCCCATTGGTAGAGGGCTTCGAGTGTACGAATTTGTTGTAACAACAGGAGTTGAAGACTTGCTCTAGCTGCTAGTCTCTTAAAATTTCCTCCAATCACGTCGCAAGATTTCCCATGTGAACTTGCACCAAAGTTCAATTCTGCCATTTCCTTGAAGGGATTTTCATGATTCCAATCACGTCGTAGGCAGATTTCCTTGAAGGGATTTTCATGATTTCAAACCTTTAGTAAAGTTAATTATAAAGTCATTTATTCATATTATTTTTGTTTTTTA
>NW_023458560.1:8712519-8747041 GCF_013731165.1 Rhagoletis pomonella | reverse complement strand
TTTTTTTTTTTTGTTTTTTATACGTTGCACATTAATGTAAAAAATTTACAATTAAAGCCCATAACAAGACGGAAGAAATACATTTTTTTCATTAAGTTTCGTTAAAAGGTTTCCAAGATACAGCACTTTAAAGAAAGGTATGTATGACGTTTTGTCGGCCGCTGTGGTGTAGTGGTAAGCAGTGCGCGCTTCCACTCCGCAACGCCTGGGTCCAAGCCCTGGTCAACGCAACATGGCAAAAAAATATAGAAAAAGGTTTTTTCTTAACAGTGGTCGTCCCTCGGTAGGCAATGGCAAACCTCCGAGTGTATTTCTGCCATGAAAAACAGCTTCTCATAAAAATACAATCGCCGTTCGGAGTCGGCGTAAAACTGTAGGTCCCTCCGGTTTGTGTGACAACTTCCAGGCGCACGCCACAAATCGGAGGAGAAGGAGAAGCTCGGCCAAACACTAACATATGTGTAAGCGCCAATCTATTATATTATTATTATGTATGACGTTTTCTTAAAATTTAAGTCCCGTGTAAATAGACAACCCTACGTCATATCGGCAAAATATGCTGCACGTATATTCATGTCACCTAGACCTTCAATCTCTTCAACTTTCATCCAAATCCTGAGATGTCGCGCACAGAGGTGGGCGCGGTGACATGAAATGCCTTATAGTACAGTTCAATATCAGTGCTGTTCAAAAAAACTGTATTGAACTGTACTATGGATTGGATAACATAGTACTGTTCAATATACAATTCAGCGCTGTTCAAAAACCCTAAATGCATTTAGTTTAATAATTTAGTTTGTTAATGCTTCTCCGTTGTTAGCTCCCAAATACAAAAGGAGACATCATTTTTTTTTTAACTTAATTTCTTTAACTTTTTTTATTCTCATCTTCTCACTTGGCCCCTGTAGATAATTTCAGGAGTTAAAAGCCCTTCCCAAGGGCCTTCCTGAAAGTAAAGGGGCTTTAAACTGTTCAGCCATGCATGGGCTTTTAGAATGGCTGAACTTAAGAAGGCATTCCTAAGTTGTTTTCTGGGGCGTTTAATATATTTATTGGGTTTGAATTTTTTCTAACAATCAGTATGTAGATAACTAAAAAACGTTTTCTTTCTCTATTACAGCCTACAATTTGACCCAGCACCTCGTCGTGGTGAACCTCACGTTACACGAAGAACACCAGATTATTTCCTATAAGAGAATTCTTCACACATTTACATATATTATACAAACATTTATATAAATGCAAAAAACAACAGAAAAACAACAAATACAAAATTATTTATATAAATTAAACTCCAACCATACGAAATGATGGAAACAATAAAAACTAAGTAAAGTGACTGTAGTTGAAGTGAAAGGATATAACTGGAAAGTATAACACCACAGCTATCAGCAACGATAAATATTTGCTTGCCGAAATAGGAGCGGCACTAACAAGATATCTTGTAATATAACATCAGATTAAAAAAAAAAAACATAGAAGTATGTTTATTTACTGGCTTTAGTTATGGCTTGCAAAAGGCAGTCAAATACGAGAAAATTTGTTAAGGGCAAATCTAAAGGACAGCATACATAGTCCACTCTTTAGTTAAATTTATAAAAGATCCGCTGGTACAGACTCACACCCAATTATCAATTAACCATAACAACTAACGCGACGTGATCAGCGCTAAAGAGAGGCACGCGGAGGATAAAAAAATAAATTTAATCAAATATTCATACAAAAAACCGATAATACACATAGAATACAACAATTAATAACATAAATTATAATTTATTACAAAAAGTTAAATTAAAATTTGTAAGATTGAGATAACTTCTAGATATCACAACTAGACATAGCCTTGACGCCCATTTAACTTGTTCAAGGGTAAATAGGATCGTTACATTTAAAAAAATCAACAAATGCTAGCAAAAAAATCTATGCATCTTTAAAAAATTAGCTAAAACATAGCGAGGTGGCGTGGGCTTGCAATCTACAATACAATCGGAACTGGAACAGAACTGACTAGCGAACGCAAGATAAACGACAAAGAGTTTGTAGCGTGTAGGGCTTTACACAAAACACAGATGCATATAAACAAAAACTTAAAAGTAAATTAAAATTAAAAAAATACATATAAATAATGAAAACTGAGAATGAAACAAAACACAACAAAGGAAAAATAATATTTAAGTCGCTAAATTGTGAAAAAATGCAATTTATTATAATTAATATTTTATTGCTAAACCGAAAACTAAAAATAAAAATGTATTATAAAAACAATTGGAAACCCATATTTTAACTAATGAGTGTAGTGTCTGACCGAACAGTTCAATTATTGTTGCTCCAGCAGGAAATAGTCTACAAACCGACTGGTTTTTGGATCTATGCTCAGATGAGGTTCCATTGCTTAAACTTGATTATATAGAGTATGATGTTTTATGATAAACCTCGCTGCTAAATGGTACGTTTTGTCTCTTTCAAGAAATTATGACCCATTTCTGTTTCATTTGGTAAAAATTCATAGTTTTGCTAGTGGTTTCTTCATTAGGTCAAGGTTTGAGAAGGTTGGAATTCACTCGGAAGTGAATCTCAGAACCTGCCTGAAAATACAGGGTTTTGGAGCAGTCATTTCTGATCTTTAACGACTAAATGGTTCTCTGCAGCATTAATTAGCAGTTAATCTTCTTCATTGGCACTGCAACCGCACATGCGGTTTTGATAGATTTTCCAATAAAGCACGCTAAGCGTTTCTCTTTTGTGCCAACTGACGCCAATTAGAAATTCCAAAATGAAGCCAAGTCCTTTTTCATCTGGACTTCTCAACGCGGAGGCCTCCTCTTCCTCCTTTACCCGCATCGCGACGCTCTTAGAATACTTTCACGAGCTCTGGAGCGTTTCTGTCCAATCGTACGACATGAATAAGCCAGCTTAGCCTATGTCTATATTAGGGATGTTTCGAATGTCAAATTTTTCACATTCGCGAATGCGAATTTTAGGAACGCGAATGCGAATGTTAGGAATAACATTAAAAAAGCTATAATCCACTTAAGTCATCGTTTTTATTACTTAAAAATTTTGTAAATTAGTAGAACATCGAACGAGTAGTCAAAGTTCAAAAGGGGCGTATTATATTTCAAAAAAAGTAATTTTGCTGCCCTTTCTCCCATGAGGCGATTTCCACTTAACCGTATATACAGCAGCTGCACTGAGCAATTGCTCACTTGGAACGCTGGCGGGTGGAGCACTCAAATATTTTCAATTTGTCGTATTATAGTTTAGTTTTCCACCAATCGAGAGGATTTTCACCGAGATGAGCTCGTTTTTTCTTTAAAATAGGCCTTCAATTGAGCTTTAGTTTTACATTTTTCTCCAGATGCTACACCCGGGCCTTCGCTTTCGCTGGTAGATTCTAAAATTATTTCTAGGTTGCTTATAAGACTTTTAGCAGTACTTGTTGAAGACTGATCAATTTGCTTGATATACTACTTAAGTGTATTATTTCAATTTAAATATAAATTACAAATTGTAAAATTAATTTTATATATGGAAAAACCTAAATACTCAAATACCATAAAAACTAAATTAGATAATTTTTTTAAATACAATTTAAAAAATAACAATTAAAAAAAAAACAAATTCCTGCTCTGGGACTCGAACCTTGCTTCTCTCGACTAGCACAGGGGATGAAATGGCAAGTAAATATTTCCTAAAAACTAAGGAATTGTGTTTTCCTTAAACTGAGTCAAATCGTTTACTTATATTAAGGCAGCCATGTCATTGGAGCCATTTCAAGGTAATATTTCCTTAGAATAATATACTTTTTTCCTAGCTTCAAGGAATGTTTTTCTGATTGTACTTGCCAAATTTCAAGCAAATCGGACCATGACTAAGATTTTTTCGAATAGATCGGTCCCTGGTCTATCTACCGGAAAAGGTAAATTTTTTAGCCCTTCGCATGGTGGCGGCTGGAAGCTATTTATATACAAAATCGAGTCAATACACTTTTGAATTTCTGAACGTATCGAAAGTTGGTTTATGCTTCCGTTTTGAATCACAGCGAACTGGGTCAAAGCGCTTCATGCGTTGGTATAAACAAGGTATATATTTAATATGTCGCTGGCTTAAAGTGAAAAGTTGCTAAGTCCATTTTTACAAATTTTACAGGAACTTTGAATACAACATTTTGCGTGTTTAAAGCAAAGCAAAACTCCATACGATTAAGAAGGATTCGATCGTTATTAAAAGAGTTCGTATTACTTCGTGTAAAAACCTGTAAAACTGTCAAATAACAAAATTACTCTCTTGAAAGAGAGGAGCGAAACAATAAAGGTCACCTGGAACGCGAAAACCCACTTTTCCAGTAACTACTTCGATTTTTTTTAATGTAAAGTGCCATGGAGACGATCAAATATCTTAATCAACAGTCTCGCGTTATGCTTGACAAAAAACAAGCGCACTTGCCTTCTGATCGTCGTGGTGAGCAAGTGCGCGGACAAGAAAAATTAATTGTTTGTTTAATTGACGAATTTATTTGAACGTTTGCGGGCCAATCTCATACATATGCAATGCTTGACGTATTTATTTGATTGTCTCGGTGACGCTTAAGGTTCTGTTTTTGTTTACAAATGCAACCCTACCTATCGTTTTAAACTTTTCATGAACCTGCAGGAAGAAAAACTTCGGACTAAAACCTGCAAATTCTGACAGAGAGAGAGCAAGTTACTCTCACAAAAGTGGTTTGACTTACAGGTTGTTTGGCACCTGAAACGCTTTCCTGCAAAAAAAACCTGCAAACCGTGAATATCGTGAGCACCTGGAACGCAACTAATGCTGTCAAGACAATGAAGATATACGTATTAGTTGTTAAAATTGTTCCAATGGAAAAGTATGCATGTATTAGTGAAAAAATGTGCATGTATTGCTGTTGTCATGACAGTATTGTCCGGTGTAAACCCTAAGTTAAGCGTGCGCTTACGCATCCATCGTAGTTTCCTAAGTAAAAACACTATCAGCTGATTGTCAAAAAATGTCTACAGCTGAGATCGCCTGCTTTTTGGCATTTGCTCTTGTCTTTTACAGATTCTTTCATTTCTATTACAATTTATTCAAAATATACTAACACACTGAAACAAAAACATCAATCCACTAACCAAGAACACCTACAGCCTGCCAGAAAAAATGGTGAGAAGAAGAGTTACGTTACTTATGGAACTGTACGACCCAACAAACATCAACAAAACATTTCTCCAACCTTGGAGAAATTCATAGTTCTCAAGTTAATATGCAACATAATTCTCCAACTCTTCTCTCACCGACGCACACTGATCCCAAATCAAGAAATTATGGAATTAGGGTCAAAATTCAACGAATCGATCTGATTTTTTTCTGCTTACGCAATTATAAATAACTTTATTATAAGCAATTTTGTAAAATATGGCCTACTTTTTAAGAAAAAAATTATTATTTTTTTTATATGGAGAAAACCCCATTTTTAGAATTTTAAAGCGCACTTACCACGGATCCGAAATGCGGCTTATGGCACATTGTTGAGGGTATTACTGTCCACAATTTCTCTTTAGACACCTATTATATAAGTCTACGACCCTAAAAAATACAGATACTTAAAAAAAATTTTATCAGCAATATTAAAATTTAAGGCATAGGGTTAATTACAGTAAATAACAGAATAAACTATAAATTTAGACTATCTTTGGATTTGAATCCGGTGAAGATTCGTTTTACTTTGTGTACGGATATGTCTCGTGGAGATTTTGAAATTTTTTTTAACCGCTTAAGTTTCTGCCGTCAGACACATAGGTATGTATGCATTTTAAAATACAGGTAGTTTCTATGTAAGTCGGTATATCATAAAATACACTAACAGCCGTATTCTAACAAAGTCACAAACTTTAGCTCATCACTGCTGTGATTTCTACTGCGCCTCAAAGCTTGCCGCTTCAAAAAATATGCCGCTACAATACAAATTTTTAAATTTTTGTGTATTTTTCCAGCACTCAAAATCGATTTTTTTCTGACACATTTCTCGGCGCACTAGAAATCACAACAGTGATGAGGAAAGTTTTGTGACTCTGTTAGAATAGAGGGGTAAGCATAATATAATCTATGGCCTTCAAATAGTTACACAGAATAAAAAAAAATACCAATCGAGCCTTGGTTTCACAATTTCCTTGAAAAGGCGAGCAAATGCTTTAGTGTGCAAATACCTTTTTGCCTGAAGTTCTACGAGTATGTTGAGATCTTGTTTTTACCTCTCTCTCTACATACCCTTTGTTTATTTACCATAGGCCCCTATTGCGAGTGTCGACTGGCAGTAGAATAGAAATTTGTCGATCGAGTCGATCATCTTTTATTTTGCTATTGTGTAACTTGATCGATAAAAATTTGTACTATTGTGAATGGTTGACAGAATTGTAAACAGCTGTTTGTTTGTTTACATTTGTTTCTTGAGTGTTTTATTTACATCATTTTTAAAATAATTGCTTTTATTATAAAATTTAAAAAATGGACACAGTTGAAATATGGTTTAGTGATGAGGAAGATGATGCGGAAGGTAATAGATTAGTAGAGTTAGCTAAAGCAAGGAGGGAATTGCGAGATTCGTCGGATCCCTTGGACTTTGAAGGTGTATGTACACGTGTGAGTTTTATGAATAGAAGTTGCGTTCCCGATGTTTCACAGTTTTTAGGCTTTACATGATTTGCAGGAAAAGCTGTTTTCCTCATTAAGTTTAAGAAATACGGTACGGTTAAGTTTTTTGTGCAATGATGTTGGGTTTTTGTGTCCAAACGCGTGACCCGATTTTAAAAATTTTAACATAACAACAACAAGTGTATTGAAAGAATTCAACTTTAATTTAAAATAAAGATTTCAAATTTCCGAGCACTAATCAATTAATAAATTATGCAGTTTTTTTGTATAAACTTTTGATGTTGGTTCTGCGCAAAAACACTGTGGATGGCGTAGCCGGAGTTATATGCACAAGAAATATTGTATATGTATCTTTTCCAATAGAAGCGCAGCTTCCTACCCTACTCGTTCCGGAAATTCCTTTGCCTATGTCTTCACTCTCCTGCATCAGTGCGAACAACCGCGCAAGTTGCCTTTTGTTGCTTATAATTTTTGATCTGTAATTCAGACACATACATGCATATGTATATTTCACAATTTTTTACAACTTCCAGTTCAATTGACTTACTTTTTATCCATTATAGTACCACTTTCTTATGTAAATTTTATAAACGCAAACTCCAACGACTAAAAAACAGCAATAGAAGAATGAGCGATTAAAAAGTATTCACAGTCGCTAATTGAGCGACTAAGCGACACTCGCAATAGCATCGCTAATCGATAATCGCTTAATAGTCGTTTATCTACTGCCAGTCGACATTCGCAATAGGGGTGATAAATAATCGCCTAGTATATGCTAAACGCATATTCAGGAAAATAGACAATACGGTGGTTTTGAAGGCGTTTCAAGTTGGATAACTACTAGCATTCTAACGAAAAGGAAAAAATAAACCTTTCCAGATTCTTCGAAACCTTCAAAGGTATATGCAAACATTGAACGACATTCCTACAGAATTAAAGTATTGCCACACTAGTCCCAAATCGAGAAGTTATTCAATTAGGGCCGAGATTCCAAGAATCGATCTGATTTTTTTCTGGGGATTTTTATTATAACCAATTTTCTAAAAAATGGCCTACTTTTTAAGAAAAAAAGATAAGTCTACGACTTGAAAAGATACAGGAACTTAATAAAAATTTTAACTGCAATAGCAAAGTTAAAGGCATTAGAGAGTCTTTAACCGAGTTAATTACAACTAAGAATACAATAAACTATAAATTTAGACTAGCTATGCAACTGGATCCGGTAGAAATTCATTTTCGATTTCACGCAGGTCGTATGGAAATTGGTCTTTGAGCATTTCCACTGCTTCTGGAAACATCTCTTGACTTTTCACTTTACTTAATTTTGGTTGTATGTGCGTTATATAAGGATCTGAGCTTATCAAAAAGTTGTGCAGGATATCTTCGTTGGTTTGTATTCGGCTAATCTTTCGCGAATGTCTTTCCCTGACCGCTCGAAAATCTTTATTTCGTGCTTCAGCAGCTTCTTCCGACAGAATTCCAATTGGTATAAAGGAGTCATGTTGGCAAATATCTACACCATGCACTAATAGCTTATGAACACTAGCAGGCACGTGGTACCAAGGGTACAAGCTGACATATAGTTCCGGTGTTTCTTTGAAAAATTGTCTAATTTTTTCTGTTTCAATATTTCTCCCGGAAGAAATAGCTTGCAAAGTTACAGCAAATCGCTTTATTAAGCGACTGTCTACGCCCGTAATCTCTGCAGACTTCTCGGAAGAACCTCCTCGCTGTGTTGCCGTCATTAGTTGTACCGAGGCCTTGCTTTACAATATCTATCAGTAATCCCGTGACAGTAAAAAATTCTTTCTGGGTCAAGTGTTGTTTTGCTTTTTGGAGTACTTTATCTTCACCTCTAGCTGCCCATTTCTTGAAGTTCATATTGTGTGATATGTGTAAAATACACTCCATGGATCTTATCCACATGTGAAGTGAAGATAATCCATATTTGTATATGTCAACATTCCCTGGCTTATTATAACCTCTTAATTTTCGTAATTCGTAATTCGTAGCTACGCTACGAAAAACGAAAAATCCACATGCTGCAACCGTTGCGGAAACATGTGCAGCATTGCCAGCTATCAGTTGTTTTTCGAAGATAGCTGAATGAAGGAAAACAAAGTGGAAAGAAATTAAAAAACACTCATCATTTCCTTCTTTATTGTAAAATTTGTTAATTTTACATATTTTGAGGAAAATTATGGATTCTGATGTATTTGCGATTATAGCAGCAGAGTAAGCGGGCGCTATGGCAGTGGATTCACAAAGGTATGCGGAGCTGTCGGGCATAGTAACCATGGGCGCATCTATGTCAGCTTCTGGTTGAATTGTTGAACCACAAGCCAGAACTCCTCCTATGGCTGAAGCTCTGGTTCCCAATCCAATTAATGCAATAACAGCTTCTTCCAAGCCATTGAAAAAATGCACCTTGTTACGTCCACCACCTGTTGCGCTTGCTTCTGCCTTCGGCCGCGCTTAGGTATTATAACCCTTCTTCTTCTTCTTTTTTGACGCTGTAACCGCCTAAGCGATTTTGGCCGAGTTCAGCAAAGCACGCCAGTCGTTTCTCCTCTGTGCCAACTGACGCCAATTGGAAACGCCAAGTGAAGCCAAGTCCTTCTCCACCTGAGCTTTCCATCGCAGTGTGGGCCTCCCTCTTCCTCTGCTACCACCAGCGGGTTCCGAGTTGAATACTTTCAGAGCTGGAGCGTCGTGACCAAGCCAGCGGAGCCGCTGTATTTTAATTCGCTGCACTATGTCCATATCGTTGTAAAGGTCATACAGCTCATCGTTCCATCGTCTGCGGTACTCGCCGTCGCCAACGCGTAAAGGCCCGTAAATCTTCCGCAAAATCTTTCTCTCAAACACTCCAAGAGCTGCCTCATCGGATGTTGTCCTTGTCCATGCTTCTGCGCCATATATCAGCACGGGCATGGTGAGTGACTTATAGAGCGTGGTATTCGTACGTCGAGAGAGGACTTTACTCCTGAATTGCCTACTCAGTCCAAAGTAGCACTTGTTGGCAAGAGTGATTCTACGTTGGATTTCAATGCTGACATTATTATCGGTGTTAATGCTGGTTCCCAAGTAAACGAAATTCTCTACTTTCTCGAAATTGTAACTGTCAACAGTGACGTGGGTGCCAAGGCGCGAATGTGCTGACTGTTTGTTTGACGACAGGAGATACTTCGTCTTGTCCTCGTTTACCACCAGACCCATTCGCTTTGCTTCCCTATCCAACTTGGAAAAGGCAGAACAGACTTCACGTTTTTGTTACCGATGATGTCGATGTCATCGGCATAAGCCAGCAATTGCACTCTCTTGCAGTAAATTGTTCCTGAGCGGTTCAGTTCTGCAGCTCTTATTATCTTCTCCAACATCAGATTAAAGAAGTCACATGAAAGGGAGTCGCCCTGTCTGAAACCCCGTTTTGTGGCGAACGGCTCAGAAAGGTCTTTTCCAATTCTGACGGAGCTGGTGGTATTGCCCAACGTCATTTTACACAGCCGTATGCGTTTTGAGGAGATGCCAAATTCAGACATAGCGGCGTATAGGCAACTCCTTTTAGTGCTGTAAAAAGCGGCTTTAAAGTCGACAAATAGGTGGTGAGTGTCGTTCATTTTCTCGCGGATCTTTTCCAAGATTTGGCGTATTGTGAATACCTGGTCTATGGTGGATTTGCCAGGTCTAAAGCCACACTGATAAGGCCCAATCAGTTCATTGACGGCGGGCTTCTGTCTTTCACACAATACGCACGATAAGACCTTGTAACCTGTGCTTAGAAGGCTGATCCCGCGGTAGTTGGCGCGAATGGCGGGGTCACCTTTCTTGTGGATTGGGCAGAGAACACTTAAATTTCTGTCGTCGGGCATGCGTTCATCTGACCATATTCCGCAAAAGAGTTGATGCATGCACCTCGCCGCCGTACTTGAATAGCTCAGCTGGCAGGCTGTCAGCTCCAGCGGCTTTGTTGTTTTTCAGCCGCGTTATTGCTATACGTACCTCGTCATAGTCAGGCGGCGGAACGTCGACTCCGCCATCATCGACTGCGGGCGCGGGTTCTTCTCCACAACTTTCCGTGCTGCTACCATTTAGTAGGGCGGAAAAGTGTTCCCTCCATAATTTAAGTACGCTCTGGACATCAGTTACTAGGTTCTTACAGGAGTGCGCCTCGGTCTTTAAACCTTCCGTAAGTCGCCTAACTCTCTGATAAAATTTTCGGGTATTCCTCCTGTCGGCCAGCATTTCAAGCTCTTCGCACTCACGTATTTCGGTCTCTCTCTTCTTATTGCGGCAAATACGTCTCGCTTTCCTCTTCAGATCCCTGTAGCGGTCGCACATAGCGCGCGTTGCGCCCGATCGCAGCGTGGCCCTGTAGGCGGCATCTTTTTTCTCTGCAGCTTCCTGACACTCCTCATCGTACCAGTTGTTCTTTCGGGCTCGCTGAAATCCGACTACTTCTTCGGCGGCGGTACTTAATGAGCGGGATATGTGGTTCCACTGCTCGCATATGTCGGTTTGTTGAAGAGTGCTCTCTGAGAGCAGGTGTGAGAGTCGAGTAGCGAAAGCGCTGGCTGTCTGTTGTGATTGCAGCTTTTCGACGTTAAGCTTTCCTTGCATATTTGGGCGCACATTTTTTGCTGCACAGAGGCGGGTGCGTATCTTGGCTGCAACAAGATAGTGGTCCGAGTCGATGTTTGGGCCTCGGAGTGTGCGTACGTCTAAAACACTGGAAGCGTGCCTTCCGTCTATCACAACATGTTCGATTTGGTTTCTCGTTTTTCGATCCGGAGACAGCCACGTTGCTTGATGCATCTGTTTATGCTTGAACCTAGTACTGCATACTACCATGTTTAGGGCCCCGGCGAAGTCGATCAGCCTCAATCCGTTGTCGGACGTTTCGTCGTGGAGGCTGAATTTTCCGACGGTGGTTCCAAAGATCCCTTCCTTGCCCACCCTGGCATTGTAGTCGCCAAGCACGATTTTGATATCATGACGGGGGCAGCGCTCGTACGTGCACTCCATGCGCTCATAGAAGAGATCCTTGGATGACTCATCCTTCTCTTCCGTCGGGGCATGGGCGCAGATGAGCGAGATGTTGAAGAATCTCGCTTTGATGCGGATTGTGGCTAGACGCTCGTCCACCGGGTGAACGACTGTACTCGGCGACGGAGTCTCTCTCCTACCACGAATCCAACACCGAATTCGCGCTCCTTTACATGGCAGCTGTAGTAGACGTCACACGCTCCCAGATATTGTTTGCCTTGCCCCGTCCAACGCATTTCTTGGATGGCGGTGATGTCAGCTTTTGTCCTTACGAGGGCATCAACCAGCCGGGCAGAGACACCTTCCCCATTAAGGGTCCGGGCATTCCAGGTGCATGCCCTCAAATCGTAGTCCTTTAAACGTTTGCCGTGGTCGTCATCATAAGGGGGTCTCATCCGAGGCTTTGCCTTATAACCCTTACTAAGTAGAATTCGCCTTTCTGTGTTGCGGGGAAGAGGGGTTTCCGCATGTCAAAGGTATACATCATTTCTTTTGCATATCACTCCGGCTACGCCGTCCACAGTATTTTTGCGCAGAACCCACGTCGAAATTTGCAAATAAGTGCATAGTGCAAACCGAGTTTATTAATAAGCTAGTGGTAGGAAATTTGAAACATTTATCTTAAATAAAATGTGAATCCTTTGATTACACGTGTATGTTTAAGTTTGGACACAACAACCGTTTATGCGTTTGGACACAACAACCGAAAATCGTTGTACATTAACTAAACAGGACCCAAGTTTCTCGATAAGGGGCAACAAATATTCTTTTTTGCTCGTTATATAAAGCAGTGGATAAGAATATACGTATATGCGAAAGGCAAATTTATCTGTTTAAATGAACACCACCAACATTTCTTGCAAACACACATCGATTTACATCTTTTATTTCGCCTCCGACACAGAATTGTTTTCTTACAAAATTACGCAAAAAAGATTACTCGTTCGTTTTTAGGCATGCCATTGTTACGAATTTCGAAAGTTCGAAAATACGTGTCGGATTGCGGCATAGTATTTCTACGATTCGTAGCAAAATCCGAATACGAAAGAGTTGCAGAATAGGGGTGATAAACAAGATCCAAGTTGTTCATATCCTTAGGCGTGGGGAGGCAAATATTGCAAGTGGCAGCAGACTGGGTCTCCGAAAGTGCCATAGCTACTTTTCCATCGAAATTGTGAATAATTTCAAATCCGCCTGATTTAGTGGGCACCAAGTTCGCTATTTCTTCGCTAATTGCCGCTTCCACTTGCTGAATGTACTCCTTAGTTTTTTGTTTAAATTGAAACATAACGGGTCTGCAGAGGTTTGTCGAAGAAGGACGTGGATTTTCCCATACGATAGCATCGCCACGCACAAGAAGCAGTGGCACATAACTGACCATAAAAGCAGAAGACTCATTTGTAATGTCATTTGTGACCGGCTTTTGTTTATAACAGCTCTGTGATGATGCACCATCCATCCCGTATTTGCCAACAAGTTTCAAAACTTCACCGTCGTCATTTATATCTGCCACTCTCATGATTTTTTCAGCTT
Organism: Rhagoletis pomonella; assembly: GCF_013731165.1. Taxonomy (NCBI): domain Eukaryota; kingdom Metazoa; phylum Arthropoda; class Insecta; order Diptera; family Tephritidae; genus Rhagoletis; species Rhagoletis pomonella. Next base: position 8,733,808 of record NW_023458560.1, on the reverse strand, counting down.
TTAAATCCAAAATTGCTTGTAGTTTTTTCTGTGCTTCTGATTCAGTGATGGTTATATCTTCTGGTGGCGGATAGCATTCCTTCTTCTTCACAATTAACTTTTAATAAGAAGGAAAAGCCACTATATCCTTGTCGCTTAAAAAGGTCCTTAACGCCAAGTACTGCCATTTCGATAAGTTTAACGCCGTCACAAGAGCCAGAGTGTCATCCTCAGGAACAGTTTTTTTTATTTAAGGATGTGAATAAAAAATCGTTGACATCTTTTACTTTTCTGGAGTCTCTGGATAAGTATTCTATAATCTTAGCGAAATCGATTTTGTTGTTTCTCTTCAGCTTTCCGACGATCGCATACAGCAACTCTTCTTCATCATGTTCTAATAAGGGGACAGTTCGTATTTTCTTTTGTTTATTGCCCAAATATGTAAAGGTTTTCCTTGTTCGTCGGGTATTAGTACTCATATCTGATGTAGATGATCCAGCTTCTTGAGTAAGCGAACTTAGTTGTTGTTCTTTAGTTGTTGTCCATTATTTCCGGAATTAATATTGTAGCAAAGCCCAATAAGTGAAACTTTGAAACATGAAATATTGGCTTCTAGCCATGTTTGATTATTTTTTTTAATCTGCTTTCATTCCTGCTTGAATTTTGCCATCTTCTGTACAAGTTACGGCAAAATGTTTGGATTATACCGAGTTCTTCAGATGTCACTGCAGCCGCACTTGGTATATGGCTTAGTAGAGCTTGGTACAAACAATCATATCGCCACTAGATCGCATGAAGACGAAAATGTCCAAATTAGTAACAAAGGTCGTCATGTTAGCTCAAGAGCAAACGATGCTTTATATTCAGTAAGAATGTCGTTCAATGTTTGCATATACCTTTGAAGGTTTCGAAGAATCTGGAAAGGTTTAATTTTTTCCTTTTCGTTAGAATGCTAGTAGTTATCCTACCTGAAACTGAAACGCCTTCAAAATCGCCGTATTGTCTATTTTCCTTAATATGCCTTTAGCATATACTAAGCGATTATTAATGGTAAGTAAACAAAGGGTAGGTAGAGAGCTTTTACAAGGTCTCAACATAATCCTAGAACTTCAGGCAAAATGGGTATTTGCACACAAAAGCATTTGCTCGCCTTTTCAAGTAAATTGTGAAACCAAGGCTCGATTGGTAATTTGTTTTTATTCTGTGTAACTATTTGAAGGCCACAGATTATATTATACTTGTGTATTTTATGATATACCGACTTACATATAAACTACCTGTATTTTAAAATGCATAAATAGTGTCTGACGGGAGAAACTTAAGCGGTAAAAAAAATTCAAAATCTCCCAGAGAAATATCCGTATACAAAATAAAACGAATCTCCACCGGACTCAGATCCAAAGATAGTAGTTTATTGTGTTATTTACTGTAATTAACCCTATAAAAATAATAATAGATTGGCGCTTACACATATGTTAGTGTTTGGCCGAGCTTCTCCTCCGACTTGTGGCGTGCGCGTTGATGTTGTCACACAAAGCGGAGGGACCTACAGTTTTACGCCGACTCCGAACGGCGATTGTATTTTTATGAGAAGCTATTTTTCATGCCAGAAATACACTCCGAGGTTTACCATTGCCTGCCGAGGGACGACCGCTGTTAAGAAAAAACCTTTTTCTATATTTTTTTGCGATGTTGCTTTGACCAGGGCTTGAACCCAGGTGCTGATGAGTAAAAGCGCGCACGGCTTACCACTACACCACAGCGGCCGACCGATTAACCCTATAATGCCTTTAATTTTAATATTGCTGTTAAAATTTTTTTAAGTGTCTGTATTTTTTAGGGTCGCAGACTTATATAATAGGTGTCTACAGAGAAATTGTGGACATTAATGCCCTCTACAATGTGCCATAAGCCGCATTTCGGATCCGTGGTTAGTGCGCTTTGAAATTCTAAAAATGGGTTTTTCTCCAAGAATGATAGAATACAAGATTGCGCCAATGAGAGAGGATTTTTGAGCGTTATTTTTGCGTGACGTCATCTTGGTGCAATTGCGTGAGAGAAATGCCAAAACGCATATAAAAATATGTTAACAATGCAGAAAAATGTGTTAATTTTAATATGACATGGCCCAATTTTGCAGGAATCAATAAATATACAAAGATTGATTAATGAGGAACACGTAGCAATAATTTTGGACATGTAGCCCTTTAGGTAAGTACGATTTTTAGCACATGAAAAAATAGATGTATTAACAGTGTTCGCAATTTCATGTAGACCAAAAGGAAGGTGTGCAGCAAAGTGCATTTTTGGACTCGCCATTGTAAAAAGCCATGCAGAGTGCATATTTATGTATATTTGTACAGCTTGCATTTGATGACTTTTGTACCATTTCCGAGAGGATGCATGAGTGTGGCTTCACACTTTCATCAGATATATGTATTTGCATCAACAGTATCACTCGCAACGGCAAAACTTTATATAAATGCAAATTGTTACCTGCAGTGGCAACGGCAGTCTCACTCTGCTCAAGTAACCTGCTGACAATTCTTTTATTTTCCCTGTGCTGAGCTCTTTCCGCACGCTGGGAGTCCTCCAGACTTTCTTCGTAAATGGTAGGGACCTCACCACTTTATCATTTCGTTAAATCATGTTAAGCGATTCACTTACATATGCGCAAAAAGTTTTAATACATTAAATTATTGTTTCATAAAAATACATTTTTTTTAATTTTATTTTAATCTAGACAGTGGAAATATTTTCAGTTTGAAAATGTATCACATATTTTTGAAGATTTTCCAAGCAATTGCTCATTTTTAAAATTTCAGACCTTTTACTCGATTTGTGAATAGCTGTGGGAGAGCGGTGGTTAAGATCTGTGGGCGAGTTAGAGTAGTAGAGGAGGTAGGGATTACCTTTGCGAGTGTTTATGTACCGAGCTCAATGAGCCCGTATGGTGTATATGTGCACATCAAGGCAAGAGAGTGAGATACAGTGATCGGACTTAAAAAATTCGTGTGATAGAATGTGGAAAAAAATGTGGTAGATTTCAAAAAAATGTGGTAGATCTCAGGTTTTGGATCAAACTTTGTACAAAAATTAAAAATATTCTGCAAGGTTTCAGATAAATTGCAAACATTTTAATTAGAATTTAAGAATAAAATAATTTTAGTATAATAAAGTGCAAGATTAAAGTTGCTAAAAATTGCGTTGTGCATTTTTTTTCTTGAACGTGTAAAGCGGTTCCTTCCATATCAAGACATTTTTCCAACATATTTTGAAAGATTTCTGCAACCTTGCGGAGTGCTTCCAGTTTTTCTTTTTATCACATCACGATGTAGTGAACAAATGTGGCACGTTCCAGAAACCGCTACTTTGGATTTGCCGATTTTGACAATTCTCAATTAAAGGTAAACAACGCTTTAGAAGGTTTTGATGCACTGAAATTTGCCAACACTTTCACGAAAATCGCCGTTTTTTTTACATTTTCGCTATTAGTTATTTTTATAAATCATATATTTTGCAATTTAACACAATAAAACCACGTTTGCTGTCGAAAAATTGAATATTGAGAAAATTTCATATATTACAGTTTATTTTATAATCCTATTCTGCCTATTGTTAGTGTTTAATGTTGGACAATTTTTGCTCTTAAAATTAAGAAAATTATGTCGAGCAAAAATAAAACTACTCAAAAATGCGAATATGTGGTAGATTTCCGACCTTGTGTGGTAGATGCTCAAAAAAGTGGCAGATCTACCACAATGTGGTAGAAGTCCGATCACTGGTGAGATATGAGGGCAGGCTGATGAAGCGGTAGCGCAAGATGTGACTCTTTTACCATTGGGGTGTTCACAGTTTGTTCCAAATAGTGTCTCAAAATGTAGACGTCTACATTTTAAGACGTTTTGTAACCGTAAAATCTGTGGTGTTGTTGTTTCCCATACAAAATTGGAAAACGACGCCGTCTACATTTTGTCACACTCAATGGTATGTTTTCTACGCGTCTACCTCGCAGCAGGGTTGCATTATGGCAATACTAATCACATTTTTTTTTATATATTGGGCACGTTTTGTGTATTTGCATTCAATTTGAGCGCAATTTCTGATGAAAAGAAACAAATCAAGGAAAAGAAATAACAAATATTAGGAATTGGTAATTAAGTTAAATAATTACAATTTTTCAGAAACAAAATCGAAAGGCGACATAAAAAATTCACGAAAAGAAGTAATGTCTGGCAACACCAGCAAAGTTTTGAGACGATTTTGCGACGACTGCTAGAAAGGGGTGCTCACAGTTTGATGCTAAATATGTCTCAAAATGTAGACGTCTACATTTGTAGACACAATTTGGAACGAACTGTGAACACCCCACATGTATCAATTGGGGGACTCCATTGGAGGAGTCTTGCTCTAGCTGCCATAGGCTGGCGGCAATGAGCTGGAATTTATTCAGGGATGCATTCATGCAGAGCCTAGTGATGAGTGATATTTCACTACCGGTGATTTTATCACTGTGATTGAAAAATCGCTTACAGTGACTGCTACTGCTATGCCACAATAGCAGTGATTGGTGATTTCTACTAGCATGATATTTTGCTGTGAATGAAATAGCTAGTCAACAGAAGTAGCGAATGGTGATTTTTCTCTAACATGGTGGAAATGGTGATTTTACAATTTTTAATTATTCATTGTGAATATGCTCGTATGTATATAGCGTTTTTTCATTACCGTTCAACGGTTGTTTTAAATGGACATTTCAAGTGCGCAGTTTGATTTGCTTGATCGCGTTATTTGCGTTGCAGTTTTTTATTTAAAAATTTGTATCAACGAGTGAAGATGGCTGGAAATATTAATAAAAAACGAAGTGTAATATGGCAATTTTTTGAGCCAATAAATGAAACTCATGCAAAATGCAATATTTGCAAAAAAAATATTTCATACAAAACGTCGAATACAAATTTGAAGAAACATATGCAAAACCGTCATCCAACTGTAGAGCTTCCAGGAGCAACGGTAATGCCAAGGCATACAGTTCAACAGTCAATACAACCAGATGCACATCCTGAAGTTGTTACTGAACCAGATGTACAACACGGTAAAACACCAAATTTTTCATTTAATATTTCAGTTAACGAGATTTTAATATGATTTCAGAACCTGTTCTGCGCCAAACGAAAATAACTTCCGGTCTAAGCAACTTGAGGATTTCCGCGAAGGCTAAAAGAGAGATTGAAGATGCAATGCCCTTGCTCTTTATTAAAGATTTACAGCCATTTAGCATGGTAGAGGACAGCGGATTTCGCCAATTCGTTAAAGCGCTAAATCCTATGGATGAACTTCCAAGTCGATATGTAATATCAAGGACAATAGTTAGTGCATTGTATGAAGCATGCCAAGAAAAAATTAAAACTAAAGTGGCGAGTGGAGTTAAGTTCTGCATTACAACCGATTGTTGGACATATCGTAATATCGTAATATTAGGTGTGTACTCGTACGCCTAACTATCTAAAGTTTTAGAAAACTTTTACTGGTTTTGCGTTCTCGTACCCCAGAAACTTGCAAAGTAGGGGAAATTGAGAGAGCAAAATGTGAAAGAGAGCTGCAAATTTCTGCTGGAAAAATTTTTCCCAGCGAAAACTTGCAAGTAAGAAAATCAGCTGATCACAAACACATGTTTGTAAATAAACAGAAGAAAATATGGCCTTTTTGAGTTATTTATTGCAAATTTTATTATTAATGCTAGTATATAACTAAAAAGTGCGTAAATTTAATAAGCACAACGTTTGTTGAATTTATTTTTCGTTAATTTGCTGTTAATCTCCAGTTTGTTTACTTTAGTGCGTGCTGACTATGGTTGCCGTATGACATTTTTCTTTTGTACCATAAATTTCCTTTAAATATACCAAAATAGATTTAAATGCAACATGCTGAAATGTTGTTTTGCTGAAGTTTTCGGTTTTGGTAGGTTGATTGTTGAAATGAAAATTTTATAATTTTAAACCTACTCTATTACATTATTTTGGATCAAAGATGGGTACTCTTGTTTTTAATGCGTCACTATGTGATATCAGAAATAATTATGAGAAAAATAACTTATTCATTCCGATATAATTAATTCGTATTTTAAAAAGGGTTTTCTTACCCAATAGTTTTGTATATAATGCCAAATCGGGGGCAAATGCACCAAGCAGAAAATAAATTGCCAAATTAATCACCAGTGGCAACTGTGCAAGTGATCAGCTGTTTCGAAGGTTGCAAGTTTTTGCAAATTTTGCGTTCTCGTACTTCTGTTGATATTTCGTCTCTTTGAGAGCGAATGCTGCTAAATTCTCAGAACTTATTCTGCTGGAGAATTTTGTCCTCTCAATACGAGTACAAACCTATTGTTAATGAAGATTTTGAACTTAACAATATATTGCTTGGCTGCTGTCCAATGAGTTAGGCACATACTTCGAAAAATTTAGCAGAACAATTGCAAAAGGTCACGACTGAGTGGGGGGTGTTTGATAAAATAATGTTAGCAGTATCTGATAACGCAAATAATATTAAGAGTTCCCTGCAAAATGAGCTCAAATTGCGACATTTTGGTTGTTTTGCGCACACTTTAAATTTAATTGTTAAAGCAAGTATAAGTGGACATGTTGTTAATTCAGTTTTACAAAAAGTAAAACAAATTGTCGAACATTTTAGAAGAAGTACCTCCACAAATGAAAAATTTATGAGTTTTCAACGCAATAACGGAACTGAACCATTAAAGCTTATTCAAAGTGTCGATACTCGTTGGAACTCTACGTTTTATATGGTTGAACGTTTCATTAAAGTTGAAGACGCCGTTAAAAGTACCATCGCACTCATAGATAAAGAATTGCCCCGAATTAGTCCTAACGAATGGTTACTGCTAAAGGATTTGGTTACCGTCTTAAAACCATTTGAATACACTACGAAAGAAATAAACGGCCAAAAATATTGCACTGGATCAATGGTGATTCCAATTGTAAATGGCTTAAAAAGTGTGTTCACCAGGTGGACAAAAAGCAATGCATACGCAGATCCGGGAAGTGGCTTCTGATTTATTAAAGGGTATTAACGAACGATTAGGAAATTCGGAAAGAAGCAACACTCTTGGCATGGCATCATTCTTGGATCCTCGATTCAAAAATTTTGCCTTTTCTGACGCCACAATAGCCGACATATTCAAAAACCGTATCACTGCAAAAGCTTGTAAAGTTGTTCAAGAAGCACAATCAAATGAGCCTCAAGCGCTAAAAGCTGATCACCCAGAGTTTTCAATATGGAGCTGTTTGGACTCCAACATTGCCTCAAACAGGCCGCGGGGAAGTTGTAATTCGAGAGCAATTATCGAGGTTCAGCGATATTTGGAAGAGAACGTGATTGCTCGTAATGCGGATCCTTTCAAATGGTGGCAGCATTATCTATCTCCCATAGCTCGGGAAAAATTAGGATGTTTAGCATCATCGGTTCCCTGCGAACGACTTTTTTCTCAAGCTGCTTGAACGAAAGACACAAGATCACGCGGGAAGGAAAGAACGAAAAAAGTTATTTTCTAGCTGCCGAAATCTCGACGCCATCTTTGTTGTAAGAAGTAAACAACGAAGAGAACGGAGAAAACCACGAAATTGTTGAACGCATGAAAAATCATTTTTATTATGCAAATTCTTCTATAAATCATGCCGTTGTGTTAAATTATTCTTTATCTTACGTGTACACACGTTGTCACAAGCGAAAATGAAGAAAATTGCAGTAAAAAGCCACCACCAAATTGTAAACAACGAAGAAATGTAAACAAACGGCTAATGTCAAAATCGTTCAACTTTTTTCCTAAATGCGATTCTAACGGGCTACTCTCCTGCCCGCGTGATCTTGTCTTTTTGGTTCATGCTCAAGCTGGACTTATTTTAAGTGAGAGGAGAATGCGCTTGGACGATGAAAAGGCTAAAATGCCAATTTTTTTACACGCAAATTATTAATTGCAAAGTGTGTTTTTTGCGTTTTATTTTAAATTTTAATGTGAGTGTATGAATATTTATGTTTGAACGTATTGTTAATTTCACCTAAATTATAATTCGAACTTATTTTTTATTATTTTCAAGCCATAGTGGGCAAAAATATTTAAAATTTTAATTGATTATTTAATGTTTCCAAATTGAAAAACGCAACTCCGCTTTTGATCTCAAATCAGTTTAATTTGGAAGAAAACAAGTTCATAAATTTTACGTTTTTAAGCTTATTTTCTGTAAAACATATCTCAGCACTAATTTAATAAAAATTCAATACTAATTGACATTTTTTCTAAAATTATAATTCCTGTTTTAATTTATAACAGGGATGATAAATGAGTTTTATAATTTTGTACCAAATGGTCAACAAAAATGTACTAAATTAACAAAAAAAGTAACAGTATTTAAAAGACCATACATACTTAGTTATGTTTTTAAATTAGATAAAACTGTATATGAGGCATTCTTTCTTAAGTCGGACGGATTTCGTAAAAAAAAATATTTCATGTCTCCGATTCGCTACAATTTTTTTTTGTGGGTTCTGTACATGAAATAAGCTTACAAGTGTTCGAGCATTTTTTTTATTTTTTTCTTCGGAGTTATTACATATCAAGGTTTGCATTTTTCGTGATTCTGACTAAACATGTACTTCTTCAAATCGTTATATCTCGGGTTCTGCTCATCGCAGAGACTTCATCTTAACGTCGTTTTAAAGCTAAACGGGCTTAACATTTCTATATATAAGATGGCCCAGATTGTCCTAAAGCTAACTTAGCTATTAACAGTTGAACTTTGTGAAGATGATTTGCATAGTGAAAACCAGTAATCCTTGTTTAATTCTCTCTAAAAAACGTGGTTCAAAACATGGGCGTTTTTTCAAGAACTATTTTAAAAACAAATGTTGTTAACGAAGCATTATTCTGCCGAAATCCGCAATAAATCTGCGTTTTGCTAACTTTAGTCCTGCAATTACCACGCTCATTTCTAGGGGTTTGTCGCCTTATAGAAAAATCTTGCCATACAAATATTATACCTGGATAGGTGTTCTACCGGAATCTGCAATAGAATTTAAGTTCTTGCAAAAACCTGATTTTTAACACCTTAGCAAATATATCCCAACATAAGTTTTCGAAAACAAATTACAAAAAATTGTTGATTCTCACAAAATATACCATCTCGTCATAAAGAAAAATATTTTAAAAATAGTTCTTAAAAACGCCAATTTTTTTACCACGTTTTTTATAGAGAATTAAACAGTGATTACGATGGTATAATTTTAAATCCCTAATTTACTGGTATTCACTATGTAAATCAACTTAAAAAAGTTCAACTGTTAATAGCTAAGTTAGCTTTAGGAAAATGTTGGTCCTATTATGTATATGTAGAACTGATAAGCCCGTTTAGCTTTAAAACGACGTTAAGATGAAGTATCTACGATGAGCAGAACCCGAGATATAACGATTTGAAGAAGTATATGATTAGTCAGAGTCCCGAAAAAATGCAAACTTTGACAGATCATATCTCCGAAGAAAAAAAGAAAAAAAAAAATCCTCGAACACGTGTTAGCTTATTACATGTATATTTAGAACCCATAAAAAAATGTTAAGCCAATCAAAGGGGTTTCACCAAATTTGGTGTCCGATATGAAAAAGAATGTCTCATATATAAAAATTATTGGCTGAAATTTAAAACATGATATAAAACGTGGCGAAACGAAGATGGAATACATATTAAATATGTACATATTAATAGTTCAAAAAGGTTATTAAAACCCTAAGTTTGCAATGCAAATGACAAAAGAATATATCAAGTTAATCCAAAAATTTTAGAACAAAAAAACCTTTGCATTTAATGTAATCGAATCTTTTGCAAAAAAAAATACTTTTATAGAAATAAACAAAAAAAATCAATCAAAATTATCGAAAACAAAAAAAAAACAATAGTCCTTTTGAATTATTTATTGCAGATTTTAAAATTATTGCTAGTATACGGTGAAAAAGAGAGTAAAGTTACTAAGCACCGGTTGTGTTAATTTTATTTTTAGTTAATTTACTATTAATCTCCAGTTTTCTAATTTCAGTGTGTGTCAACTAGTTGCCGTATACAATTTTTAAATTTTACCATATTTTTCCCTAAAATGTTTCGGTCGAATTTTTCAGTTTGCAGCCATATGTACCTACTTATTTTCTTTTTTTACAAAGACCGCAAATAATTTTGAGAAATATAACTTAGAAATGTAACTTATTCATTTCGAGATAATTCATTTGTATGTAAAACAACATTTTTCCTGTACAAAATTATTCAATAGTAAAAAAAACCGAAATCGGGGACAATTCCTATACCTAATACCTATTGCAACTGTGAAAGTGATGAGCTGTTTCGAATATTGCAAGTTTTTGCAAATTTTTCCCTCACGTTATTTTGTCTCGCGAATGCTCAGAATGTTTGTTGCTGGATAATTTTGTTGGGAGAATACCAAAACACTTCTATTTAGACTAGGGAGGCCAATTTATGCGGAAAATTGTGATCCCGGGATTTCGGGATATTTTTTAAGTAATCCCGGGATCCCGGAATTTATCCCTGGACTCCCACTGAGACGTAACTTTTATGAATATGAGTAAAAATTCAATATCTGAAAACATTTAAACACCATGAAATAAAACTATTTAAAATTTGGGATAAAATGATTGTAATATTCACATATTTTTTAATGCAGACGAATCTTAACGCAATATATTTTTTTAATTGTATTTAAAAATCCATGTGATTGTAGAACGCATACATCACAAATAACAGTGTAAATACCAGGAAAGTAATGATTAATAAAAAAAAATAAATTAAACAAAAATGTACAAAAACAAATTATCTAAATATGCTTATTCTACTCCATAAAGTCAAACGGAGCTCAGAATCGGATTCAGCGGGTCGAAATACATACATGTTAGGTGCAATCCCGTATTCCTCGGACTCGGACTAGTAAAACTGTCAAAAAATAAAAATTCGCTCAGAGCGAGAGAGTAACATTGAAAAGTACGGGATCGCTTTCTAGTAAAAAATGGTAACTTCTGTCAACTTCAACACAACCTCCAAATTTTGGTTGTAAATTTCTGCTTATTTTGTATGTAAACACACTCAGCTCACACATGTAAATAACCAAAAACACTTTAAAATTCATTAGAATCCACTTAAACAAGTAATTAAATACTTTTCAACATGAATTAGCAGATTGCACTTTTCTTTTGTTTACAATTTGGTTGCCAAACACACTAATCGTTTGACACATTTACCAGAATTTACCAGCAAAAAATTCTCGGACTAAAACTGGTAACTTCTGACAGAGAGAGAACCGTATTTACCATGATAAAAACATTACAAGGTAAATTCATTCTCTCATTTCGTCGGCCATGATTTTTTTCTGACGTTTGCCAACATTTTAAAATCATATAAAATTGAAAATAAAAAAATTAAATTGTTCACAATTGTTGTTGTTTGAGATTGAAAATGAGAATGTGTGTGTGAGTTTGAGTTTTGATTTTAAAATTATATTGTTGGCAAACGTCAGACTGCCTCTCAATGGTTTTACCTTGTTATGTTTTTATCATGGTATTTACTTTCTTTTTTGTCATCTCAATAGTCAGAGAACCGAGTACGGGATCGATTTCCAGTGAAATCTGACTGATTCTGACTATTTCTGACTAGTCCGGACTCGTACGGGATCGCAACTGTGTGTAGGTCTGGTTAAAAGCACACATATTTTTTTGTGTCGGTGTTGTTATTATTTCACTTAAAATGTGTACGTAATAGCAGCAAAGCATTCAAAGCGGAGTCTTCTAATTTGGACCTGAAGTTGTTACACACAAAACCTGCTGATGAAAAACATATTTCGACCTCTACACTTTTAGGCTGAACAGTCAAAAGGTAGTCGTAATCTTTTAGTTGAACGGGCTTTCAACTAATCGCTTTCAACAAAGTTGGTCGCTAGCCAACATTTAGCTATTCAACTTTCGCTGAGTTGAACGCAAAGGTGAACATTGCAAAAACACTTTAGCAAGACTTTCGTATTTAATAAATACTACGTTTTTACTTGTAGGAGGTAGAAAAAGGTGACTATTTTTATTGTGATGCAGTGTTGTATTTTGACAAAATTGTACCAAAAATGTCGATGTAGTATCAATGTACTTTTGGGGCCCAAAATGTACCACAAAAGTACAATTGTACCATCAATCTCATCCCTGACTGAAACTGACGCGCACTGTTGCCAACTTGGTGCTTTTCGCACTAAATTTAGTGCTTTTCATTATTCAAAACGCGAAAATTTATGAGTTTGGTGCTCGGTGCGTTTTTTTGGTGTTTTTTTTTTTGAAGAGCCCAAATCTGTAAATCTTTAACAAAAATGGATGTTAAATTTATAGCAATTGTAAGTTTTGCAAGCAACTTTAAGAAAATTTAAACAAAAGAATGGCACAATGACAATCATAAGCGAGAGAGCATATGTTTGCCAACGAAATAACTGGCACCAATGTCAATCATGCCGGAATCAAGAATGATAGAATACAAGATTGCGCCGATCGGAGAGGATTTTTGAGAAAAACTTGTGTGTGACGTCACACTGGTGCAATTGCGAGAGAGAAATGCCAAAACGTGAGCAAGAATGGAAGAAGAAGAAAAAATGTTGCAAGGAAAACGTAAACAAGTTGCGCCAGTGTGACGTCATGCAAACAACGATTCTGTCAAATTCGTTAAGAGAGGAATAGCGGTCCGAGATCGGCGCAACCTTTGTATTCTCTCAATCGTGTGCCGGAATTACATTCAGTAACTTGCCGTTGCCTGCCGAAAGGCGACTGCAGGAATTTATCTTTAGACCTTTAGTTTGGGCTGAATTTGTTATATTTTTTACGACTTGACAAAAACGCACCAGAATCTCCTAACAGTAAAATTAATAACGAATCTTTTAAAGAAAGAATAATCGAAATCGGGTGAGATTAGAAGAGTAGGAAGTTTTTTTTAGACAAAAAAATTGTTCCCACTATGCGCCGGTGGATAATTCGCTCAAATAAGACACATTAAACGGGAAATCAAATTTCGTTATGTTTCAGGTGTGAAGCGGTCGGAAAGAAAAGTTCTTTATGTTCCTTTAGTTAACGAGATCATAAGAGACTGCAGTGTAGATTTAAACATCCACATACATATGTAGCTCATGAAACTTCATTTATTGGTTCTGCTTTCGTTTGATAAAAATTGTAAAAAAATGTATTTTTCTTGGGTTTTAGTACTTTTTCAAATTCAAAACTTGGCAACACTGCTGACGTGAGCGTATACTGACTGCAACCGATGGTTGTGGTGCTTGCTGCGGCTGATAATAGTTGCGTGTTGCGTTCGATAACAAAATTAGCCAACACCAACCAACAATCAAAATCAAGAGCGTAAGCGAAAATTCTCTCCCAAAGAGAAGAAAAAGCCATAAAGTAAACGAACAGGAAATTAGCCATCACTTGTAAAAACCGGAAGAAGAAGACACACCAGCTGACTTTGTTTATGTTTTATTCGTAAACAAACTAAAATTCATGTTGCCTCCATGGAAGAAAAAAAGAAAGTGAACGTTCAATGTTCACCAGGAACATTTCTAGAAGTAAAAACTAGTTGGCACTTTCGTAAAGTCACATAGCAGGCAGCCAAAAAGCATGTAAATACCAAAACTCGAAAAATGCAATTTTGTTTGTTTACAAAAATTGCAACCATATGTTTTGTGATCATATGTTTTCGTGTTGGATAGTTTTTGCTGATTAAAATTTTGCCAGTACAAAATGAACGCTTCTCTTGCATCAAAATGAACGCTTGCTATCTCAATTTTTGTGTGATGGATAATTTTTTGTCGTTATCGAACGCCATCCAGTAAAAATTTGGAAAAACTTTACATGCTGTCGTAGCGTAGATGCGGGGGACAAGTTGCGAGGAGATGGCATGGAATCAGCAGTATTGGGGATCAGGGATGATAAATGAGTTTTTTAATTTTGTACCAAATAGCCAAAAAAGGGTACTAATTAAAGCCGAAAAAGTATCAACATTTAAAAGACCATACATACATAGTTACATATACATATGTTTTTAGATTTTCTGTATAAAAATCATGATATAAAACATGGTGTGTCGAAGGTGGAAAACATAAGTGCAAATTAATTGTTTGAAAAGGCCACCAAAACGCCAAGGTAATCAACAAAAGCATACAAGTTATACTTATTAAGTGCTAGTAATACAAAAATTAAAAAAAAAAAAAACATTGCATCTATCGGAATGGAAGTTTTACAAAAATATTTTGCAAAATATTTCCTTTTATAGAAATAAACAAGTTAATAGCAGTGTTCTCGTACCTAGAATCTTGCAAAGTGGGGGAAATCGAGAGCACAAAATGACACTCAGATCTGCCAATTTCTTCTGGAAAAAATTTTACCTGAGAACAATTAAAAAGTCTGCTGACCACAAACATGTGTTCGTGAGTAAAAAAAAACAAAGGAAGAAAAGTTTAGTTTATACGGTTGACAAACCAGCTCGATTATTTGCATAGCAGCCTTTATTTGCTAGCCGAACAAATGCAGGAAATTTTTGGTAATTAACTCGGATACGGGGAATATTCGATGACAACACTGGTAAAAACGGCCAGCTGTTGTCTTTTGTACAAGTAACCAAACAAAGAAGGCGAAAATTTTTATGCTGCTACAACAACAACAACAACAGCGAGTTTCGCGTCCGCGGTAGCCAGGTTCGATCCTCGGTTGGAGCGATTGCGATAAAACTTTTTGTTTTTGTTATTTATTTTAAATATTTTTATTCTATTTGATTTATATATTTAATTTTACATTCTTTTATTTACATTTGCTGTATTTTATCTCACATTTTTTATTTTACTATTAGTTAATTGAAATTTTTAGAGTTGAATTTTATTAAAAAGTCAACAAAAACTAACTGAAAGCAACGGAAGAAAATATAGAACTTATAAAAAAAAGAATGGAAACGAAATAAATGAAAATTCTAGTGACCGTGGGACTCGAACCCACGATCTTCCGGCTCGTTTATCCGCATTACTGCCGTCTGTAAGGATAAAATTATTATGCGCATATGTGTGCCAGATTATATGCATAAGCTTTGCCGTATATCACAGCTTTTAGTTAATTTAGTATTATTCTCTAACTTTCTAATTTCCATGTGTCAACTATGACTGCCGTATAAAATTATTCAATTGTACCATATTTTTAACTGAAATATGCCAGAGTGGATAATAATGCTGAAAGGTTCAGACCGAATTTGTCAGTTGATCGTTAAAACGAAAATGGGATAATTTTAAAAGCACATTTGAAGCTATATCTACTTAATTTTTGTGAAACAAGAAAGGATGCTTGGAGGAGATTCTTTTATTTTTGAATGCGTCATGATGTATTAAATATATTGGTTAGAAAAAAACTTATTCATTCCGCGATAATTCATTTATATGTTAAAAACATTTTTCCTATACAAAAGTATTCAATAGTAAAAAAAACTCCAAATCGGGGACAATGCACCAAGCGGATAATAAATTACCACATGGACCACCTATTGCAACTGTGAAAGTGATCAGCTGTTTCGAAGATTGCAAATTTTTAACTGCTCAGAATTTTTGCTGCTGGGTGATTTTGTGTGGAGAATACTAAAATACTCCTACTAAATTTAAGTAAGTTGCATGTTTTTACTGGTTTTGCGTTCAATAACTTTTTCTGATATTTTAGTCTTTCCCTAAATTTTACTCGCTATGATTCATTTATTTTCTGGCTTCTAGCACTTACTGGAAAATTTTATGAATTATGACAGCAACTTTTTTTTTTTTGATTTAAGTAAGAGTTTCGTTTTTACTAAACACCACGTATTTACTTAAATAAGGCAGAAAAAGATGACTATAATTTTATGCACAAAAATTCAAAACTCCAAGTAAAAAGAGTATGGTATTTCGACATAATTGTGGTGCAGTACCGTATCTTGACAAAAATGTATCAAATAAATAATATAAAAAAAACTTTTTAATATACAACGCTTTTATAAATGGACTAAAAAGTAGAAAATAATACTTCTCAGTCCCATAGAATTTGTTTTGATAACTTTTGATTTTGAAATTTTAGCAAAAGTCATTATAAACAATCTATGAAATTGAAAATGAAAAGCGTGGAGCGCATGCAATACAAAGCATTCGATTTAATTGACAATAGTCAAACTACATAACGTAGACCTAAAATTTCTACAGCGAAAGTAGAACTTTGAAATCGATTTTAAGCGGTCGTTATTCATATACCCACATACATACATTCATATATTACTTTTCATATCAATTCAAGTGTATTACACTTACATTACAAGTTAGTATTACAAGTTATCAAAACAAATTCTATGGGACTGAGAAGTATTATTTTCTACTTTTTAGTCCATTTATAAAAGCGTTGTATATTAAAAAGTTTTTTTTATATTATTTATTTTCTACTTTTTAGTCCTGTCTGAATAAAATTTTGCAATAGATATTAAAATAATTCAACGATATTAATAGAAGGGTGCACACACATGCATTTACATATGTATGTACATACAAACGAGCACCAATTAATTTTATGTAAAGAAATGGCGTGTCGTCTATTTCCGCCGATATGCGTGTATAAACCCTCCTCAAAGTCTAGCCAAAAAGCCAGCAACTCACACAACAGGTTCCCCAGAGCAATTCGCTCGAGAAAGTGGTACCCGGTACACGTAATACGCGGCACACAGCACAACAATCCGCCAAAACAGGCAACCCGGCCCAAAATTACCACCGTAGAAGGCAGAAACCCCGAGCGGCAGTGCAGGAGCCCAATAATTACCCTTAAAACGGCCACAGGAGCTTAAAAAGACCAACTGGTCCCCAACTGGGCCGAAGGTAAGTAGTTTCGGACTAGTCCTAAACTGATTCCCAACTGGTTCCCGGACTGGGCCCCGACTGGTTACCAACTGGTCCCACGAACTAGTTACCAACTGGTCCCAAAGTGGTTACCAACTGGTCACCCTATACCTCAAGTGGTCCACAAGTCACTTCACTTACAAAGCATTCGATTTAGTTGACAATAGTCAAACTACATAACGTAGACCTAAAATTTCTACAGCGAAAGTAAAACTTTGAAATCGATTTTAAGCGGTCGTTATTCCTATACCCACATACATACATACATATATTACTTTTCATATCAATTCAAGTGTATTACATGCGCCCCACGCTTTTCATTTTCAATTTCATAGATTGTTTATAATGACTTTTGCTAAAATTTCAAAATCAAAAGTTATCAAAACAAATTCTATGGGACTGAGAAATATTATTTTCTACTTTTTAGTCCATTTATAAAAGCGTTGTATATTAAAAAGTTTTTTTTTATATTATTTATTTTCTACTTTTTAGTCCTGTCTGAATAAAATTTTGCAATAGATATTAAAATAATTCAACGATATTAATAGAAAGGTGCACACACATGCATTTACATATGTATGTACATACAAACGAGCACCAATTAATTTTATTTAAAGAATGACGTGTCGTCTATTTCCGCTGTAGCAAACGTAGTACATAGGGCGGCATCTAGATGTCATCTACCTCGCCCTATTCACTACAGCTATCGCCCTATGCACTACTTCACTACAGATGTCGCCCTATTCACTATGCTTTTTTATAGGAGCTTTTCAAAGCTTTGCTTTGGTGTCGGACACACAACATTGAAAGCTTCTGGATCCACAACATTGCAAGTTGATAAAAGCGTTGTAAAATGTCAATGTAGTACCAATATACTTTTGGCTCCCAAAATGTACCAAAAAAGTACAATTGTACCATCAATTTCATCACTGATTTATAAATAGTGAACTGTGAGTAGTACCAGGAAAATATTTCATTTAAAAGCGATAAAAGGTTTTGAAATAACCATTATAACATAGCAAAAGGTGTGCTATCAACCTCACATTCCTAGGCAAGTTTTGAAAGAATATTTTCGATACTAAATCTTATTAAAACAAAATGTCGAAATCAGCTTCATATAGTTAGAAACAGTGTCATCGTTAATTCTTTATGTTCTTAAATATCAAAACTTCACGACACTCATATATTAACTAGAGTTGTCTATTTATTTTATTATTTTTTAATTCTAATTATTTGTTTATAAAAATATAGTTAATTCCTTAACAAAAAATTTATGAAAATAAGTTTAAATCTTTGAACAACATTAAAAAAAACGACAAACTTTCGTAAAAATTTCGAGCTTTCTATTTCAATTTTAGTATAATAAAGTGCAAGTTTAAAGTAGCTGGAATTTACCGTTATCTAAACGTGATTTTCTTTAACTAAGAAAATGAGCAACACCTTCATAAAAAAAAATATATATATACATATATTAAAAATCAACGTCGCAGCTATTTTAAACTTGCACTTCAATTAAATTGATCGGACTACAAACGGCATTCTCAAAACATGTATTTCTGGGAAATCTAGTTAAAAGCCCGAAATTTTTACGAAAGTTTGTTGAGTTTTTAATGTTGCGCAAAAATTGAACCTTGGGGTTTTATTGAAGTATAAACTGCATTTTTATAAACAAATAATTAAAATTAAATAATTTTAAGATAAATGGTCAATCTTGTTAATATGTGACTGTCGTAAAGTTTTGATAAGCACTTGAAATACTAAAAATAAAATGTCAAACTTTAGTACTGAATTCAAAGAAGATGTCTCCTTTATTCATGCATAATAACTTAAAAAAATTTGTTTGTTAAGAAGTGTACCTTAAAATATGTGCATAAACATTTATGTTCAAAGTGTAAAATGTACCTACATAAACTTTCCCATAAATACCATCAAATCATTGATCTTGAAGGGAATCTATGTATGCATGTACTAAGAAAATATATGAGCAAATTAACAAGTCGATGCAGTTTACAGTCGAAAAGTATAGCTTTTGTATAGATTTCGTACTGAAGTAACAATTTCATTTCCCAACACTGTGCGACATGCGGGCGCCACCAATGATGCAATAATACAAGGTGTTATCAGTTAGCAACATGAACGAAAGACACAAGATCAAGCGGGAAGGAAAGAACGAAAAAAGTTATTTTCTAGCTGCCGAAATCTCGACGCCATCTTTGTTGTAAGAAGTAAACAACGAAGAGAACGGAGAAAACCGCGAAATTGTTGAACGCATGAAAAATCATTTTTATTATGCAAATTCTTCTATAAATCATGCCGTTGTGTTAAATTATTCTTTATCTTATGTGTACACACGTTGTCACAAGCGAAAATGAAGAAAATTGCAGTAAAAAGCCACCACCAAATTGTAAACAACGAAGAAATGTAAATAAACGGCTAATGTCAAAATCGTTCAACTTTTTTCCTAAATGCGATTCTAACGGGCTAGTCTCCTGCCCGCGTGATCTTGTCTTTTTGGTTCATGAGTTAGCAACTTCTCGCTCTAATTCCGCCATATTGACTACCTTATGTGAAACAGTGTTACTTCTTTCACTATTCTTTGCCCATTAATATAGTTGAATGCTTTTTATTTTTTCTCAGTATACACACTTTGTTTTCTTAAAAAGGTATTTTATCTTATTTTATTTCATTTCATAACGAATATACTATAAAAAAAGCAAATTTGTCAAGGAGAAAATGTGAAATTTTATATTTTTCCCCCATATGGGGATTCATTTCTTCCCGTTTTTCTTCTCATTCTACTGAGCTGTCACAACTGATACCACCTTGTGTTATTGCATCATGGGCGCCACCATAAACAAGTGTGAGCTAAAAGTGAGAGTGTGTTAGTGTGCCTTCGCATGCTGTCGCTTTCTCGTCGTTTGTACATGTTTTGTTGCTATAAACGACGAAAATCACTAAATTCACTAAAATCACTATTGCTGCTTCTTAGTGCTCCTACTCATTTCGGTATAAGTAATTTGTTTAATGGTTCAATGAGAGAATTGAGCACTACACCAATTCATATCAACAGAGAACTTAGTCATTGTACATGCCCTGTGGGGAAAATCTCTAGTTCTGAACTGGTGCGCTTCTAGTACATTTAGACCCAGTACTGGTTCGCGATAAATCTCTTTTGCATGCAAGCAACTGGCGAATTTAACATGGCGATGTCCTAGGAAGTGTCAATTGCCCCCCGCTGCATCCCTTTTTCGATAGTTCCGAACTAGTCCTAAATTCTATAGTTCCGAACCAGTTCTAAAATCGACAGACGAAAGAAAAAAGTACCATGATTTTTCAACCTTTTTGGTTCTTCCGTGTGTGCGATTTTAAGTTATTTTGGAAGAAATGTGTTTTCAATTTGAAATTAAATTTGTTTGAATGATTTTAAGAAATTTACGTTAACATACCTTTAGCTCTAGCTGAGTTTGCAGAGGTGCTCGCTGTTATTTCTTAGATTCCAGACGGTCCCAAGATGTTGAAATGTTAACACAAATTTTAGTTAAGTATTACCAAAGAACGTAAATGTATAAGAAGCGACAACTCGTTACTTTGAAAATGTGCCGGGACGATTTTGACCGTATCTGAAAGGTTGAGATGAGGAGTTCGTCTCCCTTTTAACTCTGTCCGCGGCAGATTTTTGATTTTCGCCTCGAATGCGGAAAAAGCAAACAAAACAGAAGAAAAGCGGCAAATGTGAATGTTGGTGATTATTTTGCACAAGTGATTGAAAAAATGTATTTCAATTTAGAAAATACATAAATGGAGGTGCAAAATATAAAATATTCAGTGAATGTGTAAGATACTGACGTGCCTGTTTGTGAAAGTGTCCTTATTAATAGTAACAAGTAAGAAAGTCTAAGTTCGGGCGGAGCCCAACATTAAATACCCGGCGCAAGTATTAAATATATGTTTTTTCACCTTTCCGAAACCTTCCGCTAGATGGTAAGCCGGGGTGTATCAATTTTGAGTAAATTAGCGTCCTTCAATTTCGAAATATTGAAGTTTCAAGCATTTCTGAAATTTACCCTTATATGAGAAGCGGCCGTTATTTTAGTCCGATTTCAATAATTTTCAACGTTTTGCTTATATGTGGCAAGCACAATAACCACACCGAGTTTGGTACAAATTGGTAGAACGGTTACCGATATACTTATATGTGATCATAAGTGGGCGGTGCAACGTCCATTTTCCAAAATTTTACCATAAACGTATTTCTTGGTAAATAATTGTTGCAAGCATCAATTTTGAATAAATAAGCTTCAATATTTACTGATTTATCGAAGATTTTGTACTTCTCTAAATTACC
>NW_023458560.1:8711069-8712419 GCF_013731165.1 Rhagoletis pomonella | reverse complement strand
TAAAAGAAAATAAAAAAATTAAATTATGCAAATAATCGAGTCCGTTTGTCAACCGTTTAAACTAAACTTTTCTTCCTTTCTTTTTTTTATTCACGACCACATGTTTGTGGTCAACAGACTTTTTAATTGTAAGTTTTCGCAGATAAAATTTTTTCCAGAAGAAATTGGCAGATCTGAGTGTCATTTCGCGCTCTCGATTTCCCCCACTTTGCAAGATTATAGTTGAATTACTAGTACTTAATTAGTATAAATTGTATGTTTTGTTGATTACCTTGGCGTTTTGGTGCCCTTTTCAAACAATTGATTTACACTTATGTTTTCCAACTTCGACACGCCATGTTTTATATCATGATTTATATATATACAGAAAATCTAAAAACATATGTATATGTAACTATGTATGCATGGTCTTTTAAATGTTGGTACTTTTCGGCTTATATAGTACACTTTTTTGGCCATTTGATACAAAATTAAAAAACTCATTTATCATCCCTGTCTTGACCAATCAAGTGTTGGTGCCCACCCTGAGCAAGAAACCTTAAGGTGCTGGAAAGCTTTATCATTTCGGGGATTGCGTTGGACCTTTGTGGAGCTTTTAGCTCATTTTTAATATTATTTAGCACATATAAAAATGCTTCTTTAGTCAGACGAAAATTCTGCACAAAACTAAATACCCAGAACAAGAACATTGTTTAGTGTATACTTTAAACAAAGCATTTTAGCTCACCCACCTTTTATCGCTGAGGCTCATAACGTTGGAATTATCTCTAATAATTCTTCTCTCAATCCTTTCATCATTTGAATCGACCCACAATGCCACAGAGTCCATCTTTAAAACCAATATTTTAATTACTTCTTCAAATTTTAGTTACTTTGTTTGTTTTAATCTCTCTTTCTTTGACACTTGTGCTCACTGTTGCCAACTTAAGCAAGAAATAAACCAAAAATAAAAGAAGCAACATTGTCAGCGATGCGATAGCAATACAGAGTGTCAAATAGTTTTCGCATCGCATTTCATTTTCGCATTGCATTGCGTTACGCATCGCATTACAGAGTAGCCCCCCAGGAAAAAAAATTCGAGTAAAAACCACGTCCGAACGTCTCGGCAAAATTTTCCGTATGAAAGTCGTTAGCATTTTTTCTTTATAATCTTTCATTCTCGCGCATTTATACTTACCCAATCAGACTATAATAACGGAATTTAAACGGACCGATGTCAATGCAAAAAAGATTTTCATTTGCACTTGATTGATATATGTACATACCCTGCAGGGAAAGCTACTAGTTGTGAACTAGAATTCTACCAGTTTGCGTTTCAGCCCAACTAGTTCACGTTCTATCCTTTTTCAA
>NW_023458560.1:8703034-8710969 GCF_013731165.1 Rhagoletis pomonella | reverse complement strand
ACCAACGCTATCGCGGCCGCTGCTTCACCAAAGGTAGATACTGCTTCTCTGGCTTCCGCCAATGTTGATGTTACTGCTTCGCAGCCCGCTCCCGCTAATGATGATGTCGATGCTTCGCAGCCTAATGTTAATTCTCTTGTTTACACTGTTTTTTAATTCTACTAGTGTAGTCGCCAATGCACCGCCTGACAAACTCTTACATACACATAATAAAACAATTGGGGTGTTCACAGTTCGTTCCAAATAGTGTCTGAAAATGTAGACGTATACATTTTAAGACGTTTTCTAACCGTAAAATCTGTGGTGTTGTTGTTTCCCATACAAAATTGGAGAACGACGCCGTCTACATTTTGTCACACTCAAAGGTATGTTTTTTACGCGTCTACATTTTGCAACCTCGCAGCAGGGTTGCATTATGGCAATACTAATCACATTTTTTTTATTTATTGGACACATTTTTTGTATTTGCATTTAATTTGCGCGCAATTTCTGATGAAAAGAAACAAATCAAGGAAAAGAAATAACAAATATTAGGAATTGGTAATTAAGCTAAATAATTACAATTTTTCAGAAACAAAATCGAAAGGCGATATATAAAAAATGCACGCAAAGAAGAAATGTCTGGCAACACCAGCAAAGTTTTGAGACGATTTTGCGAAGACTGCTAGAAAGGGGTGCTCACAGTTTGATGCTAAAGATGTCTCAAAATGTAGACGTCTACATTTTCAGACACAATTTGGAACGAACTGTGAACGCCCCAAGTATCATCTCGCTCTACCTCTCCGGCCGTGGATAGTGTACTCGGCGTTTACACTCGCAATGTCTCTAGGCTGAGTTATGCTGATGCTAACGCAAACGTCAAGCTGTGAAGTTCTACTTATTTGTGCCTTGATTGGTCTTTGTATTTTGCAAAGTTTATTGTGCTAATTTTGAGTAAAAGTTGCTATAAAAAGTGCCTACGAGCATCTTAGTGTGATAATAACCGAAGCTAAGTGAAAGTTTTGTGATTTTTGTGGTTTTTATTAAATTTAATTAAATTTCACTAGCTTACATCTAATCTTGCCGAGTCATTTGTTGTTGTCATTGTTGTTGTTATTCCTTTGTAGTTAACTGAGATCGTTTCTATTTTTGCACATTTCTTTTTGCTCTTTTTGTTTACTTCGTTTAGTATTTCTTGTCACAGCTGTTTGCGCTGCGTTTATTAAGTGTCACATTACAGTGATACTCAAACTGTTCGCTACACATATTTTTAAGCTAAATACATCAGCTCCTGAATTGTTGTGTGTGTTGTGTTAACATATTTTGCTTGTCTTTTTATTAACATAAGTGTTATTAAATCTTTCAAAATGAAGTGTGATCTTGATAACTGCCAAATCAAAAGCGAATCTGAACGCTATTTATCGTGCTGGCTCTGTGATGGTATTTGCCATCTAAAATGTGCTGGTTTGACAGGAAGAATTCTGGACGCTATTAATGATGGCAAAGGTCTTCGCTGGTCTTGCTTAAAGTGCAGGTCAACCGAAGTTGATCTCTTTAAGTTGTTTAGGCAAACCAGAAATGGGTTTTCTGAGGTAGGGAGAGAGTTGTCGGTACTGACCGAAAAATTTAAACATTACGAAAATGTATTTAAATCTTTTAAATGCTTAGATACCGTACAATCTATGAAGGACATTCATGTGTCAAAACGTAAGCGTCTTCATAGTCCGCCTAATGAAATGACCGTTCCACGTCAGAACAATCTTCCGAATGACTTAATTAATCTTTCTTCTCCATGTCCACAGACAACGGAGTTATCTTCCTCAAAAGAACATATATCAAAGTCTGCTTCTAATAATAACGACCCTGCAGTATCTTCCCCGTCCCCCGTTGAAGTTGTGGCACCGCCATCTAATCTTCCAACGCTTACTCTACCCTCAATTAGTAACTCAGTTACTCAACCCCGTCCGCCGGTAATCGAGTCTGATACTAGGAGACTGGTTGTGGTTCCCCCCAAAGAAGTCTATATTTGTATCTAGATTTTCGAGGGATACTTCCGAGGACGATATAAAGTTTTACATCTCGTCCAAAGTTAAAACTGTCAACTTAAGTATCAGAAAATTTAATTTTAAATATGAAAGAAATATTTCTTCATTTAAAATAGACGTAAATTTAGAAAATTTTGACATGCTGCTTAGTAGTTCTTTTTGGCCCTCCGGAGCTTTCGTTCGTGAATTTGAGTATAGGCCCAACAAAAATAATAATTTAGCAAATATTACCCGTCAGAATACAGAACCAAAAAACTGATTACTAAATCTGCTTTAAGTATTTATTATCAAAACGTAAGAGGCATAAATACTAAATTAACGAATTTATATCTTAATGGCCTTGAATGCAATTATAATATAATTTCTTTCACTGAAACTTGGCTCAAACCTCACACTTTTAATTCAGAGATTCTTTCAAATAATTATCATATCTACAGAAAAGATCGGGAGGACAGAGTCGGCGGTGGCGTACTCTTTGCCGTAGACTCTTCAATACCATCTGAAGAAGTTAGTCTTCCACACATCGAATCTGCAGAATTCAAATGCATTCGTGTTCAGGTTGGAAGGGGGTTTACTTACTTAGCTCTATGCTATATTCCTCCCCGATCTGACTTATCAGTGTATTCACAACATGTATCTTTACTGAGATCAATTAATTCAATGATGAAACCCTCTGATTCATTGATTGTGTTGGGTGACTTTAATTTACCAAATGTATCATGGAACATCATTGACAATGATATTGTACCTTTCTCGTCTAGCGCGTGCAACAACGTATTTTTAGAGGAGATGGCTGAACTCTGCCTGAATCAAGTTAATGTACTTCGCAATAAGTTTGGCAAAGTATTAGATCTTGTTTATGTTGATGATGCATCTAAGTCGGCTGTAAATAAATGTGACCCACTAGTTTTGCCTGAAGATGTCTACCACCCTGCTATTGAGATATCTAACGAAATTATAAACGATGGTCAAAATTGCGATGTCCAAACATACGAGCCAAATATTCGCTTTGATTTTTCGAAAGCCAACTTTAAAAAACTGAATAAAGAATTGTCTAAATTGTCGTGGCCTATATACAAAGAAAAAGTTGAGCAAAGCGTTGCACATTTTAATTTTACTGTACATAGATTATTTGAAAAGTATGTGCCTAAACGCATGTGTGTTCCTGTAGAACAAACACAGTTATGGTTCACTAAAGAACTGAGAAACTTGAAAAACAGAAAGTCACGTTATTTTAGATTACACAAAAAAACCGGCTTACACTCATACTATGTAAAATACTCACTTTTGCGTCACAAGTTCTTTGAATTAAACAAAAAGTGTTATAAAGATTACTTGTGTAAAATCAAACGACGTATAATATATAACCCCAAATCATTTTATGCTTTCGTAAACTCCAAGCGAAATGTACGTGGGTTTCCTTCCGCCATGAAGTATCAAAATACCGTCTCTGGTGATAATCAAACAATTTCTAACATGTTCGCTCAGTTTTTTAAATCCAATTATTCCACTAACTCCCAAGCATACTTTGACTATCCTTTTAAACTAAGTCCAATTAACTCAATACATAACCCTATAATATCTCCCGATGATGTTTTATTTTACCTGAAGTCCTTAATGTAGTCTTTTAGTTATGGTCCTGACCAGATCCCCACTTGTTTTCTTAGAAATTGTGCTGATGATCTCTATGAGCCGTTAACAGCCTTATTTAATTTGTCTCTTAAAGAGGGCGTTTTTCCAACTGTATGGAAGGAATCATTCATAACCCCCTTACATAAAAGCGGTAGCAGGTCTTCAGTGGAGAACTACCGGGGCATAGCTAAGCTTTCTGCAATTCCTAAATTATTTGAAGCAATTATAACAAATCGGTTGACGCATTCTATCACTTCAAGCATTTCATACAGTCAACATGGATTTTGCAAGGGCAAATCAACTTCTACAAATTTACTTGAATTAACATCCTATATCTCAAAGGCATTTAGTGAGAGCAAAACTGTTGATGTTATATATACTGATTTCAGTAAAGCATTTGACAAAGTGTGCCACTCGTTGCTCATCTATAAACTTGATCTTCTTGGTCTTCCACCAAATTTAATACGTTGGATCTCTTCATACCTCTATGATAGATCACAAAGGGTATTGTTTAAAAATACTATCTCTGACGTCATTGATGTTACTTCAGGAGTCCCTCAGGGTAGCCACCTAGGCCCGATTCTGTTCTTGCTTTTTATAAACGATATTTCTACAGATATAAAATTCTCCAAAATTTTAATGTATGCAGATGATGTAAAACTTTATAAATCGTACGTTTCAATTGAAGAAAGGTCTTTGCTACAATCAGACTTAAACAGCATGGCTTACTGGTGTAAAGTAAATCTTATGCCTCTAAATCTTAAGAAATGTAAAGTAATGTGCTTCTCGCGAAGAGCTGTTCTGCCAGTTTCTTATATAATAGGTAACCATAACCTGGAACAGGTATACAATTTTGTGGACCTTGGTATCACAATGGATCCTAAGCTTAATTTTAATCTTCACATTAATGTGACAGTCAACAAGGCTAAAGGTGTACTTGCATTTGTGAAACGATGGTCAAAAGAATTTAGTGACCCTTATATCACTAAAACCCTGTTTACAACATTAGTTAGGCCGATTCTGGAATACGGCTCGGTGGTTTGGAATCCAAGGTATCAAATTTACTCAGACAAGATAGAATCAATTCAAAAACAATTCCTACTTTTTGCTTTAAGAAATTTCCGATGGGATTCTCAATATAGTCTTCCACCTTATACGAGTCGCTTAAAACTTATTAACCTTCCTACACTTGCCAGTCGCAGGGAAATGCTTGGTATAATTTTTATGGTTAAATTACTGACAGGCTCAATTTCAAGTCCCTCTCTTCTGGCTGATGTAAGCTTTAATGTTCCGTCACGCGTATCAAGACACTTTTGTCCCATATTTCTGAAAGCCTGTAAAACCAATTTTGAATTGCACGACCCACTCCGTTGCTTATGCCAGGATTTTAACTCTCACTCCAGCACGTTTGATATATCAGATCCGCTTTTCAGCATTAAGAAAGCGATACTCTCCTCTCTCAATAAGTGAATTATTGACATAAATACATAAAATTAGCTGATGAATTTAGTTCTGTAGCTGAACAGTTTTAGATCTCGACACTTAACAAACTCCTGCCTATTGTGACTCGGCACAAAAATTTAAAATATTGGTTCCGTACGTCATGCGGACTGCGCCCCTCGTGCGGATGGGCGGGAATGGAGGGTAAAAACCGTTGGGATATTATTATTATTATTATTATTATTATTATTATTATTATTAGGGTCTGCCGAACTTCCTCCGCCTGGAGTACCAGCCGTAGACGTCCGTAACAACGCAGCCCATCAAGTAAATAACGATCGCATCAAAGTCGTTAACCCGAATGGCAAGAGAAACAATGATTTGCGTGTTATTGGTTCAAATACTAACATAGAACTGAATGTTGCTGTTCTTAAGAAGGTTGCTGTTCGTAAGAAGTGGCTTCATTTTGCTTCCTTCAAGCCTTCTGTAGGCTGTAGTGACATACTCGAATATTTGGAAAAACACTCAGGTATCAAAAAACAGTAGCTACTTTGTCATAAGCTCGTCAAGAAAGATGCCTCAATGGATGATTTAGAACATGCTAACTTCAAACTAGCTGTCACCGAGGATTTGTTTCCCAAGTTGCTTAAGCCTGAGATCTGGCTTGCAAACGTCACTGTTCGACCTTTTCGTTTTTTTCAACGAATAGGGGATCAGCCAGTACCAACGTAGCTACTCCCCATGGGGGGAATAATTTTAAAATATATTTCCAAAACGTCTCTGGAATGCGGACAAAAGCTAGTATGGTTCATAGATTAAGTTCGCACTTAGACTACGATGCCTTCATTATAATCGAAAGCTGGCTGAATCCCAACTTCTATGACTCGGAATTTTTCGACCTAAATCTGTATAATGTATTTCGGAAAGATAGAGATGAATCTAAAACCGGCCGTTGCAGAGGAGGCGGAGTTTTAATTGCCGTCCAGCGTAAATACAACTCGTCCTTAGTTCAACTACAGAACTCAGATACAATCCTCGACCAACTCTGTATTGGTCTGAAAGGCTCGACGGGACGACTTTTTCTGTGTGCATCATATATTCCGCCGAATAGTAGCAGCTCTATTTACAAATCTCACAAATCTCGTATCTCTTAGTTCCAGAATAGGTGATCATCATCTATGTGTGTTAGGTGATTTCAATTTGAGCTCTGTATTATGGCGTAAACTTAACAACTCATTATGGCTAACCCCTGTAAGCGCATCAGACGAAAGAGATCTGTATTCCATAGATAGTCTCTTAAGTATTGGATTATCCCAAGTTAACAGCTATTTTAACAAGCTAAATCGTCTTTTGGATTTGATATTCCTAAGCAGTAATTTAAACTATCAGTTAACTGAGTGCAACTCGCCTATATCCGTAGGCAATATCCACCACATTCCTCTAGTGTTAAGTCTACATTCCTATGAATTTTATACTGCTCCAGTTGATGATCTCAGGCTGACGTTTAATTATAATCTTTGCGACTTTGAACATTTGAACTTAGTTTTAACGGGTCATAACTGGACCGACCTTCTCAAAAAATTAAGTCACTTCAAGTGCTTTTAAAACTTTTAAATCTTATGTCTATGAGTTGTGCTTAGATCTCATTCCTACTTTTCCTAGGAAGGCCTACACTTTGCCCTGGTATGCTAAAGAACTAAAGTATTTAAAAAATCGGAAAAGCAAATTCTATAAGAAATACAAGGCTTCGAACTCGTCTGCTTACCACGATCTATACAAATTTTACCTACAAGAGTTTAATTATCTCGACAAATATCTTTATAAAAAGTACATCAGTAATCAAGAAGCTAATATCAAAAATAATCCTAAGGCGTTTTGGAGCTATATTAAATCCAAGTAAGCTACTTCGTACATACCTTCATCGGGTTTCTATAAAGAAAAGCTCGCGGATACCCCTGAAGAGGCGGCTAATCTATTTACCGAGTATTTTTGCTCAAACTTTGTGACCGAGTTGGACCATGACAGCAGTCCCAGCCGCAGTTGTGTCTCCGACGCTACCCTATCATTTGGGTCGGTTACTCTGTCATCTGAAGACGTTGAAAAAGGTATTCAGTCTTTGAAAATCTCGAAACAAATGGATCTTCAAGGCTTATCCGCCATTATTTTAAAAAAATGTCCCGCCCTTATCGAACCCTTAACGATAATTTTTAATAAGTCTCTATCCAGGCATGGGCAGAGACTTAGCAGGTGCTAAAAGAGCGTAAGCATCGCGTGTACGTATACAAGCGAGAGCGTAACGATGAGAACGCGACAGCATGAAAATGAATGGGACACACTAACACATTTTCACTTTTAGCTCACGCATGTTTGTGGTCGTGCCCACCTCTGGTCTCTATCCATTGGGGAGTTTATTAACGATTGGAAAAAGGCCTCTATAACCCCAGTTTTTAAAAGTGGCAATAAGAATGATGTTAGCAATTATCGACCGATTTCGAAATTGTCCACTGTCTCTAAAATCTTCGAATGCGTCATCAAAGCAAAGTTGTCATTCTCAGTCCGTAGCTTGATATGCCCAAATCAACATGGATTCGTCAGTGGCCGGTGAACTGTATCCAATCTTGCAGTTTTCACTGCAGACTGCTTTGCAGCCTTTCAGGATGGAGATCAGGTTGATGCGATCTATACTAACTTCTCTAAAGCCTTCGATAGAGTTTCCCATAAAATCTTAGTGGCTAAATTATCAGATATGGGCTTCCTCTCCACTTTTTTGCAGTGGATTCGGTCTTATTTAGATAACAGACAGTGCGTAGTTGCCTTTGACAACGTATCTTCACAACCT
>NW_023458560.1:8701241-8702934 GCF_013731165.1 Rhagoletis pomonella | reverse complement strand
GCCTACACTTTGCCCTGGTATACTAAAGAACTAAAGTATTTAAAAAATCGGAAAAGCAAATTCTATAAGAAATACAAGGCTTCGAACTCGTCTTCTTACCACGATCTATACAAATTTTACCTACAAGAGTTTAATTATCTCGACAAATATCTTTATAAAAAGTATATCAGTAATCAAGAAGCTAATATCAAAAATAATGCTAAGGCGTTTTGGAGCTATATTAAATCCAAGAAAGCTACTTCGTACATACCTTCATCGGTTTTCTATAAAGAAAAGCTCGCGAATACCCCTGAAGAGGCGGCTAATCTATTTACCGAGTATTTTTGCTCAAACTTTGTGACCGAGTTGGACCATGACAGCAGTCCCAGCCGCAGTTGTGTCTCCGACGCTACCCTATCATTTGGGTCGGTTACTCTGTCATCTGAAGACGTTGAAAAAGGTATTCAGTCTTTGAAAATCACGAAACAAATGGATCTTGACGGCTTATCCGCCATTATTTTAAAAAAATGTCCCGCCCTTATCGAACCCTTAACGTTAATTTTTAATAAGTCTCTATCCAGGCATGGGCAGAGACTTAGCAGGTGCTAAAAGAGCGTAAGCATCGCGTGTACGTATACAAGCGAGAGCGTAACGATGAGAACGCGACAGCATGAAAATGAATGGGACACACTAACACATTTTCACTTTTAGCTCACGCTTGTTTGGGGCGTGCCCACCTCTGGTCTCTATCCAATGGGGAGTTTATTAACGATTGGAAAAAGGCCTCTATAACCCCAGTTTTTAAAAGTGGCAATAAGAATGATGTTAGCAATTATCGACCGATTTCGAAATTGTCCACTGTCTCTAAAATCTTCGAATGCGTCATCAAAGCAAAGTAGTCATTCTCAGTCCGTAGCTTGATATGCCCAAATCAACATGGATTCGTCAGTGGCCGGTCAACTGTATCCAATCTTGCAGTTTTCACTGCAGACTGCTTTGCAGCCTTTCAGGATGGAGATCAGGTTGATGCGATCTATACTAACTTCTCTAAAGCCTTCGATAGAGTTTCCAGTGCGTAGTTGCCTTTGACAACGTATCTTCACAACCTTTCGTCGCGCAGTCAGGCGCCCCCCAGGGTAGCATACTGGGGCCTTTGCTATTTACATTGGCCCGTAGTCATAGTCAAAATAAAGTCGACTTTAAAGTTAGTTGCAGCTTTTTTGACAGATATCCCATTGAAAATTATGTCAAAAAGCTGCAACTAACTTTAAAGTCGACTTTATTTTGACTATGACTACGGGCCATTATTTATTAATGATGTCAGCTCCTGCTTCCAAACTTCAAAATTCCTTTTGTACGCCGACGACCTTAAAATCTACTCTACGATTAGAAGCTTGCATGACTCCTGCGCACTGCAACTTGAGCTTGATAAGCTTTACTCGTGGTGCACCTAGAATCGGCTTTTTCTGAATGTAAAGAAGTGTTTTCATTCCACATTCACTAGAAAATATAGCCCGTTACTAACTAGTTACAAAATTTCTGGCTCAACCCTCGATCATGTTACAGACTTCAAAGATCTTGGTGTATATTTTGATTCCAAACTTCGATTTACCACCCACGTCAACTATGTTGTTTCGAAATCGTACGCTATGCTTGCTTTTGTAAGGCGTAACTGTTCAGCTTTCTCGGATCCATACACGCTCAAGATGCTATA
>NW_023458560.1:8699482-8701141 GCF_013731165.1 Rhagoletis pomonella | reverse complement strand
TTTACAACCTTTAACTTTCATTCTTATTTTGCTTTGGCCAGGCAATTCACAATAAATCCGAAATGGCGTATTAAAGATGATAAAATATGACTTCCACTTCGATAAATAATCGAAAAAAAAAAAAGTTTTAGCAACGAAAACATGTTTCCGATGTCGGTCAGAACATGGTATAAGTGACAAAAAC
This sequence comes from Rhagoletis pomonella, assembly GCF_013731165.1. NCBI lineage: Eukaryota > Metazoa > Arthropoda > Insecta > Diptera > Tephritidae > Rhagoletis > Rhagoletis pomonella. The sequence continues at coordinate 8,700,957 of NW_023458560.1, read as the reverse complement.
AAGAACAACGTGAATCAGCTGTTTCTCGACTTGTGGGCACGAAATGTGGGTTTTTGCGTTTCCGTACTTGTGAACTTTGTTCCATTTTTGAAAGAAAATGTTTCTCTTATTCTCTAATTACCAAATCCGGTCCGGATTGTTAGGGAAAGAACCTAGTGTTGATATTATCAGTGAACTGTAATTTTCGATTTTCTTTCCTCAACGTTTAAGACATTGTGGCCCCTATTATGAGTTGCATTCGATATTCGACTGTGGTCGAAAGTGCTGAGCGAACGAATTTTCGTTTGGTATTATGGCGCTCATTCGATGAAGAATAGCGCTATTGTGAATTTCGCTCGTTTAGGTTGTTCACAATAGTATATTTTTCACCGCTGAGAAGCTTTGTTTACAAATCGAGCAAACTAAATAGTGTGCTTATACATATTTATGCAAATTTGTTCTAATTAAAATGAAGTAAAAAAGAAAGCAATTTTATAAAGACGTGGTAAAATGAGTACAACGAGTTCTGGTTCAACGATTCGTCAGAGGATGAGAGCTTAGTAAACTGGCCAGGAGTAGCAAATGCTCTCTTAAACATTTAAGTTTATTAGTCTTTCGAATATATTTTTATATACAATATATTTAAGAAATTTGTCTACCGATTCATTAAAAAGTTCCGACCATCTAAAGAGGCGTTTGTGAGCCAAATCTATTTAAAATATTTTAAAACTATCAACAGCGCTACGATTTTGTTGTCAGAGATCGTGCCAACAGAGCATTGGGATTTTCTTTCACAAGTAAAACCAGCCTTTCGAGCTTGTGTTTAGTATTCACGATGTTAGAACTGCATGAAATTAATAAAAATTGTTTAAAATTAGTGTCTAGCCGCCAAAATGTAAGAAAACATATACAAAATCATACATTTTTCACAATTTTCTAACACCTCGCTACACCATCGAAAGCAAAATTCTGTTCGACAGAAAATTCGATACTCAACGAAAATTTCGACACGCTTGCATAGCTCATAATACGAATTTCACTTTCGATCTTCGATCTTCGATAGCCAGCGAAGATCGAAAATCGAATGCAGCTCATAATAAGGGCCTGTGATTTAAATAATATCAACAAAATTTCTGTGAAAAACCGAAACCGGAACGAAACCGAAACCAAAACCGAAATAAATTTTGAGGAACGAAACCAAAACCGAAACCGAAACACTTGGCAAAACCGAAACCCAAACCGGAACGTTATTTTGAATCGGTTTCAGTCCTTGGTGCTTATACATATGTACATACATATGTAAATTTGTGAAAATTAAATGTTGCGATCCCGTACAAGTCCGGACTAGTCAGAAATAGTCAGAATCAGTCAGATTTTACTGGAAATCGATCCCGTACTCGGTTCTCTGACTATTGAGAGGACAAAAAAGAGAGTAAATACGGTTCTCTCTCTGTCAGAAGTTACCAGTTTTAGTCCGAGAATTTTTTGCTGGTAAA
>NW_023458560.1:8681341-8699382 GCF_013731165.1 Rhagoletis pomonella | reverse complement strand
ATTTAAACAAGCTTATTTACATCGAATATAACCCCCGATTGTTATTAAAAATAAATATTTTTATGTATATACCAAACTTGCGTACGTCAGATGGAGCATAACTCGAGAATGGATGGTCCACTTTCCGCTTTTTTTTGTTGTATTTGTTTGCCAGATGATGGATATGAAGAAGTTATTTATTTGTGGAAATATGCAATATTTATTTAAAAAACACGGCAAATAAAAAAATTGGAGCTTACGTTTCTTTCGCGGTTATGGCTCGATTGTTTCGAATATGGTAATTCGAATACTTTGATGTCGCACTTTTAATGTTCTGGGGAGAACATTCAACACTGGCTTACACAGCCGCAATTGTCAAAGGCGTTTGCATTGTTCAATTTTGCATTCTACTTTCAACTAATCGCTTCCAACAAAGTTTATCGCCAGTCAACATACGCCTCGTGCGTACACCTTTTAAGTGTGCAATTACATACATCGCGCCATTCACTAAACCGAGCTGTCGTGTGACGATTGGGCCTATGGATGCGGTGTGGCAATGTTATATTGCGTCAAAGTATCATTCGGAGACACCAGGATTGTGTTGTGCACATTGCACGCTTTACTTTACAGCGACTTGGCAGAATCAAGAGGTCTCCACGAATATCGACAAATACATTTCGGCATTTAAGGGAATTTCGTCTCTTTAGCCTACATTGAATTTCTGTAGTCCAACGATTCTCACCCATTTTGTCTTGTTGGCGCCAGCGAATGAAGAACAAACATTTCTTCAAATTTAAAAAGTAAAATTTTCACTACTAACAATTTAAAAATGCTCTTAAAACTTGCAAAGAAATTTGGAAAAGAAATATCACTGTTTTTGTTTTTAGGAGTAGGGTTTGAGTGTCATTGATAAAATTAGAGCGAGAGAAAGTTTTTCTTACAAAACTTTTCATTATTGAATCATGATTGCAGTTCCCTGATATGTATATTATTGGCATGAATAAATGCATCAAGTTCTTTGATTTTATTGAACTCTTATTTGTCATCATTTATTCGAACTATTACACATATCTGTGTCATTAAAAGAACCAGCGATCGCAATAGCCATAAAAAATCACTGTGATTTAAAAATCGCAATCACTCTTTTCACTGATACCTACGCTGACCATATTTATGGGAGCCAAATACGGGACAAAAAAAATGTTCCAATTTTTTTCACAAAAACTTACAGATCTTAAACAGCATTCTTATAGTAACATCACAAATATGTAGGATATTTCTCTCGAGATTTTTACCCCGCAAAATTTGTAAAAAAAATCGTGAAATTTTAGTGTAATAAAGTGCAAAGTGCAGTCGATGAGACTTACCGTTAATTTTTGGATTTTTTTGTTGCCGGTGCTACGCATTATTTTCATACAAATTATGTTCGACAATTTTTTAAAAGAGAAGCAAAAGAGCAGCACTTTCCACACGTGTTTTCCGATTGTCTTGCTTCATGAAAATCAGCGACTATGTCAGCTGACACGACCTATGTATCTTATGGGATTTTTGTGTTAACTACAGCAAAAAAAAATCTTTTTATAAAGAAATGTTCTCCGAAAGCATCGCAAACATTCAAGTATGCTTTAAATTTCGCTAATATATTAAACGACTATTATTTTATCTCCAACACTTCTCGCTACATCCTATAACTAAGCGCCCGTTATTATAAAGAGAATATCCATCATGTTCTCTTCACATTACTTAGCCTTCACATCTTCCAGCTGAAGCAGTATCAATGGAAATTTAAAAAAATGTATGCACAAATATTTTGGAGACCGCTAAACTCACCTTTGCTTAGCTACCTTATAGCAATAAAGTATCAGATAAAAATGTGCTATAAAACAAAAAAATTTAAAATGAAAAAATCCTTGTCACTATTAGTTGAACCCGAGACCACCATTGACACACCAGGGTAAAAATTAATTCTTGAATTTATTATTAAAATTTTAAATATCGAAGTTTAACAAAAAAAAAAATATAAGTAGAGTTCACTTTTTGATGCGAAAATGCGAAAGACAAAAATTAGCGTTTATTTTGTTGCTTTGCTGTGCGTTTTTGCGAAACGGCGCCATAACGGTGCCGTATGTTTGTTGTAAAAAACTGGCGATCAAAAAGTGAACTCTAGTATAGTGATTTTCAAACTGTTAAAGACACTACATTAGTCGACACGATAGTAAGTAAGAAAAATACATGAATCAGTGTCTGAACGACTATCGTGTCAAAGTTACATGATGCATGCCCTGTTCATAGAGAAAATTACAATCATATACCAATATCCCCTAAAACTGGCTCATAGGCATGCCATTTTAATGAGAGGTTAAAGCTCCGAAATACCAGACACCGAATACGGGACAAATATAGGGCATCAAAAGAAATACAGAACATTTGGCGTCCCGTATAAAGTAAATAATTTACCAGGACAATGGGTCAAAAAAGAGGACTGTCCCGTATAATACAGGACGGATGGTCACCGTACTGATACCGCAAAATCGCTATTTCGCCCATCACTAGCAGAGCCCCAGTGTGGTTTGTAAGGTTGGTGTTATGCAGAAATTTTGTTTGCCAAACTGCGTGCAATTGTTGCAGCACGGTGGAGAGAATACAGAGGTGGCGCCGATGACGATACCGCTACTCGGCTCTCAGTGATTTTGACAGAATCAGATGTTTTGGTGACGTCATAGTAGAGAAGACAGCAGTAGTGATGTGCTGAGTCAATACTTTTAGGTACCCAATACTCTCGATACTCGGTACCGAAACATTTAGGTTTCGAATAAAAGCGCACATAGGCCAAAAATATGGAAAAAACGTCTAACAAAACCCGAATGTAAGAGCCAATAGAGCTTTTTTACTGATTCAAATGAAAGATGTATATATGTCGGTTCGATGCCATAATACAGAGAAACCCTTACTTGGTTGAAGCATTTTTGTTCCAGCTGAATCGGGCGATATCATTTTTGTAGGCCTGGGACAGATTCTGTAACCAGTTAACGACAATTTTCGAATCGGTATCGGTTTTGTCGACGTTTGATATCAAATATTTGTAAGTCAACAAGTGCGATATCGATCCGAAACTTGTCGCTAATTGGCTACAGAATCTCTCCCCTGAAAGGCTTCTTCATCCGTCAAAGTATTTTTCTTGAACCTTGGATCGACTAAGGTTAAAACTGATAAATAATATTTTTCTGTGGCGATAAGTTCAAGTGTTTTAGCCGATATCATATAAATTAGTAATGAAAGTTTTTCTAAACCTGAAATGCATATAATGGCGGGGGTTTAATGTAAATAATCGGTATCGGATACCGAAAAGGAAGTATAGGGTACCGAAATCTTTTTTAAGTATTGGGTACCGAGTATTGGAGACAATTCAGCACATCACTAGTCGCCCTCATTCTCGCCGCTCTCAGTTGTCAACTCTACGATGACGTCACGCTAAAATTACTCTCACGAATTCTGCTGCAATCGGCGCAATCTTGTATTCTATCATTCTTGTTGTTGCAGCAAACTCGGAGAGAGCGAGTTTGGCGACTCTCACAGCAAACTAATTTTGTTTGGTCAAACTGCAGCAAATTCGGTGTTGTCATATACAAAAATTTTAAATTGTGCGCGTTATGTACATCTGAAATTCTCATTTCGTGTTGGCAATAGCCATGAAAACCATAATGAACGTGCAACCCTGTGCCAAACTCGACATAACCACCTCCGAGCAAACTAAGCAGCCGCCATTTAATTTGGCAAACAAAAGTTTGTCTGCATAACACCGACCTAAGCCGTAGTTACTACTGTGCCAAAAATTACTCCGGGAGTGGAGTGAGGGTGATGCTTAAAGCACCGTGTGATCAGCGTTGCCAGGTTGACGTTTTTACCGTCATTTGGACGTTTTTTGCATCCTGTTGACGTTTGGACGTTTTTTGTGTAAAAATGATGTTTTTTTACTTTCCAGTAATTTTGCTCCGTTACTAAATCTTGTAAGTAGACATGTTTTTGAATTATTTTCTTAATAAATCTTTAAAAGCTTGGTGTTTTGCAGCAGCTGCTTCAAAAGATATTTATTCTTTGGACACAGATGACTTGAAAATGATACAAACCAAGTGGACGCGCATTTTTTTTTTGATTCTTGGACAAAGGCTGGTTGTGTAAACACTTGAGGTTACGAAACATTAAAAGCCAAATCAGGATGAGCTGATCTATTGCAACACGCACGCTCGCAAAAGCATCAAAAAAGCTGTAGTAGCATAAAAAGTCAGAAAAAAGTAGGCGACTTTTTTAAGACTTCATTGAAAATGTAATGAACGTAAAAAGGGCTGAAATATTGCTATGCTCCGTCTTAGCAGAACGTAATTTTCGACAACCGACCCCCTAACCGAATGTCTACAAGAAAAAAAAATTATTAAAAATCAGCGCGGTTATGTAGCCCCTTTAAACTTGCACATTATTCCGTGAAATTTAATGGGCTAACAAACTGCAAACTCAAAAAAATTTAAAAAAATCTGAATAAAAAGTTGAAAATATAGCTGAAACTTTGCATATTTTTTATAGTTTTTGCACAATGTTTTAAATGTGGATTTATATTTTGTTTGTTATATAATGAGCTTGGCTTTTATGGAAAAAAAAAACATTAAATAAACAAAAGAAAAACAGCCAAAATCGATCAAAATGTTGATGACGCAAGTGTATGTATAAAATCATTTTTATATTAACTATTTCAAACCAGTTTAAAATGAATTCTAAATGTGCTCTGTCGAAATGGCATTTTAATATACCTTACGTACATGTGTACCTTTGTATACAATAAAAGTTTAATAAGAACAATTTTTTGTACATTCATTTGAAAAAAACGTTTTTGGGTAGGAAATAACGTTTTTTCAGACCAAGAGGGACGTTTTCTCCTGTCGAAGACCTGGCAACTCTGCGTGTGATAGCCAAGCTGGTTTAGCGTTGACCATTGCTGAAAATGCCAGCGACCTATCACTTTACTAAGTTCAGCGAAGAGATATTTGAGGATTGTATAAAAAATGCATACCCAATTAAGAACGAGAGAATTACTTTTAAACACAAGTGTGTGTGTTTGTTCACTGCCCTTGGTTTTGGGCCGGTGTGTAATACAAGTGCGTGTGTGTGTTCGCTGCACTTGGTTTATGCGGGAAATGCAATATAAATGCGTGTAGTTTTTCGCTGTTCTTTGTTTATGCGGGAAGTCGCTTAAACAATTTGTTAAAACAAATTTAAGAAAAAGGTCTGAAATTTTAAGACAAAGCAATTATTTATTTATGAATTAGTTTATATATTCATTTGCGGTATCAAAATGGCTTTTCGGCCATGTGGTGGAGTAAATTGAAAAACGCTTCATTGGAAGCAGGGTGGGCAAAAACTCGGAGTTCGAGCGAGCGAGCGAGCAAACTCCTACTCAATGCCTCGCAGACAACGAGGCGCTCGCAGATCGTACTCGTAGCAGCAATGAGGCGAAGAACGAGAAGTTTGGCTCTCTCGCCAAACGAGCGAGCGCTGCTTGTTTGCTCGCGCTCCTATTAAACGAGCGAGGCTGTTGTGTGTTGCCTCGCTCGCAGTGCGAGGCGAGTAGCTGTCTGCATACTCACTCTGCTAGGAAAGACGAGTGCGCGACGAGCGAGCGCTCCGAGTGTATTATACAACACATGCATTTTTGTGCATAAAAGTGTGGGAATGTATGTCAATAGATTATGTACGAAAGTATGTTAATAATTGTATATACATATGCATATATATATGTAAAGTATTATATTAGGGCAGCATTTAAAACAACAAATAAAATTGATTACATACATAAGCATAGATTATGGAATGAATTATTTTTTAGAGTTATATTCATACATGTATACACACATAACATGCATATTTATATATGTTTGTATGTACGTATTTATGTATATATGCATTTATGTATGTATGTGCATATGCATGTATTCATTTATGTATGTATGTGCATATGCATGTATTTTGTCTTTACAGAGAAAAGTAAGTAACGAAGATATTGGCCCCTATTATGAGTTGCATTCGATTTTCGACTGTGGTCGAAAGTGCTGAGCGAACGAATTTTCATTTTGTATTATGGCGCTCATTCGATGAAGAATAGCGCTATTGTGAATTTCGCTCGTTTAGGTTGTTCACAATAGTATATTTTTCACCGCTGAGAAGCTTTGTTTACAAATCGAGCAAACTAAATATTGTGCTTATACATATTTATGTAAATTTGTTCTAATTAAAATGAAGTAAAAAAGAAAGCAAGTTTATAAAAACGTGGTAAAATGAGTACAACGAGTTCTGGTTCAACGATTCGTCAGAGGATGAGAGCTAAGTAAACTGGCCAGGAGTAGCAAATGTTTAAGAGAGTTTAAGTTTATTAGTCTTTCGAATATATTTTGATATAAAATATATTTAAGAAATTTGTCTACAGATTCATTAAAAAGTTCCGACCATCTAAAGAAGCGTTTGTGAGCCAAATCTATTTAAAATATTTTAAAACTATCAACAGCGCTACGATTTTGTTCTCAGAGATCGCGCCAACAGAGTATTGGGATTTTCTTTCACAAGTAAAACCAGCCTTTCGAGCTTGTGTTTAGTATTCACGATGTTAGAACTGCATGCAATTAATAAAAATTGTTTAAAATTAGTGTCTAGCCGCCAAAATGTAAGAAAACATATACAAAATCATACATTTTTAACAATTTTCTAACACTTCGCTACACCATCGAAAGTAAAATTCTGTTCGACAGAAAATTCGATACTCAACGAAAATTTCGACACGCTTGCATAGCTCATAATACGAATTTCACTTTCGATCTTCGATCTTCGATAGCCAGCGAAGATCGAAAATAAAATAAAACATAGTATACGTTAAGTTTCTGATGGTTTTTACGTTTCTTCGAATTGTGAAAACAATTTTGAGACAACGCAAAACATGGTGCATTTTTCTTTTCGTTGTTGTTTTTTGCATTTTGCGCATTCAAATAATTATCCTTTATGCATAGAAACAAATAGAAGGCGCCAGCAATGTGTTCTGCTGCTAAAAAAGGAATTCAAAGTAATATACCGTAATCTTATCTACTAATAAAATAATGGCATTGCTCAATATTACATTGTGAAAAGAATTATGAGACATACTGTATGTATATACATATCTGCATGCGTGCATACAATCTTACTCGAAATTCTTCGTTGCTGCAATTTTTATCCCAAACATTTTTGCCGACCAAACAACGCGTTTGCCTGTCTAATCTGCTTGCCTCATTTGCCTCGCTCGTTTACTCGCCTCATCTGCCTCGCTCGTTTACTCGCCTCGCTCGTCTGCTTCTGCAAATGAGTGCCTCGCTCGCAACGACTGCCTCGCGAGGGCAGAGCTAACGAGGCCCTCGTTTGCTTGCTGCTCTATTCTTACGCTGCCCTCGTTTGCTAACTCGCTCGCTGGCTGCTCAGCGCGTGCGCTCGTACTTAACGAGTGCTCATTTGCAAACAGCCTCGCTTGTTGCTCGTGAGTTGCGCTAGCTCAGAGCAAACTAACGAGCGAGCGGGGGCTAAAATGAGGCAAATCCGAACCCTGATTGGAAGCCAGGCCAGTTTATTTTATTAATAATTGAATAAATTGAATTTATTTTATTTCTACTTTCCGAAAATTTCCAATGCTGCTGATTTCTGCAAGGATTATTTAGCGAATTGGAGCATAATCAACACAATATATGCACATACATATATGTATATCGAACCCTAACCGCCAAAAGGGCGTAAGCGACCACCTGTTCGATTGTCTGTTTTTTTACGGAAATCGATTACGCACCAGCTGTCAAAATTTCAAAGTCCTACGAAGTACCGTTACAAAGTTATAGCGAAAACAATTTTGGCATAAGTGCTTAATTGTACTCTGTTTACATTTTTTTGTGCCCGCAGTGTCGGTTAAGCCTTTTTCTCCGTGAACAATTTTTCATTGCAGAGGGGAATTGTTACATTTTTGTGTGAAAGTTTTGAAGTGCCTCTATTTTGCAAGCTTTTATTTCACTTGCTCTATATGTTTTTTTTAACCGACTTACAAAAAAAGGAGGAGGTTATCAGTTCGTCGGAATATATGGGCAAATCTAAAAAACGGGTTACCTTGGTGTTATTCAGCTTTATTTCACTGTTGGCAACTATATCAAGCTGGTTGCTTTTGGATATAATTCATTGACGTATACTTGAAGCCCAAAAAATTTGGATCAATTTGATGCATAACTTTTGATTTATAGGTATTTAAATTTAAAAAAATAATGAAAACAAGTGAATTTTTTATGTAATTTTTAAGAGGGGCAAAATTAATTATGTCATAACTTTGAAGCACACCATATTCTGACTTGAAATTTAATGGGCATTTAGCACTTATTTGTATACTTCATATGTAGTAGGTAAGAAAAGTGTGCATTACAAAATAACGAAATAACAAGTAACTCAAAGTCTGTAACTCCACATGTCACAATTTTAAAAACTTTCGGTTTATCGCGTATAGTTTTTGAAACATTTAATTTTAAGAACTTCTTAAGTATGTGTTGTATTCTACAAGCAATTACGAATAATTTGACTCCTTAGCAAGAGGTGTGCTTTCAGAATAAACCAACTTTTAAAGATAAAATATTCTGCGAACTTGAGCGTAATTTTTATTCCAAAAATATTTTAATTGAAGCAAATTTGGAAAATACGTCGAAACGATCTAAATATTTTTATAACTACTAGTCCTTGTAACGTAGCATATACCTGTAAAATGCTTCAAAAAAATGTTCTCTAGAAGTGTGTAAAAAGTGTATGTAAAAGTGTCAGAATATTTCGAGAGTGGTATCAAATCAAATTTTTTTCGACAAAGGTTCTGATAGTTGCTCTTACTTAATTGGAGCCTTTTAAGTTCAATGGCGTCCCCAGTTTTGCCCGATTGTCTCCGCTTTTGGAGATAGCGGTACTTGAAACTTTGCTAAAATTTGAACTATTTTATAAAAAAACTCTCAGTTTTGAAGATATTTTACTAAAATTTTGTACACGCTTGTATTTTAATATTTCCTTCACTATCTCATAAAATCATCGAAATCGGTTCATTCTAAAATCTAGCTCCCATACAACTGATTGTCCAGAGACGTTGTTTTGCATTATAACTCCTCCAATTAAGCAGGTAAAAATTTAGTATAGGTTCACTTTAACATATAGCACGCATACAATTTATTAATCAGGCATAAAGTTAGAGTTATCGCGCAAAAACACATATCTGAGTAATCAGTTGTATTGAAGCTATACGTTAAAGTGCACCTATTTCGATAATTTTAGGGAACAATTAAGGTCATATTAAAAAACCGTTATGTGCAAAATTTTAGTAAAATAACTTCATAGCTGAGGGAGTTATTTATAAAATAGTTAAAATTTAATCAAATTTTCAAATACCGTTATCTCGAAAAGCGAAGCCAATCTGGTACAACGGGGGATGCCATTGAATTTAGAACGTCCCAATTAATGAGTTCAACTTTCAAAATCTCTGCTTAAAATTTCCAACTTGAACAACGTAATTTGAATCCAGCTTATTCTTTTTTCTATTTCATGTTTACTCCTCGTCTAACTTTTGAAAATGAATAACACTTATATTAATCGATTTTTAAGAGAATACGAATAAAATGATATATAAAACATAGGTGTGCTCACAAATTTAAAAATAACTTTTTTTTTTGGAGTGTACCTATTTTTTAGATTTGCCCATATATAAATATATTTTTTTATGTATGTTACCGCATAACTTTGGACCGCGTCAATCGATTTCAATTGCATCGGAAAGGTAGTGTCTCAGAGGTGATCTCATACTAATCTGGTTTAGATCCGATCATTGGATCATGAAATATATATATATATATATATGAAATATATATATATATATATATATATATGAAATATATATATATATATATATAAAGGTTTTTGTTAATGCAAAAAAATGTTTTTTTTTTATATCTCTTTTGGCTTAACCGCCGCGTGCTTGTAGCCTTTTTTTGTGACGGCAAAAAATGGGTAAGCGACAAAATCACCTGTTTCATTAAAGATGGACGAATAAAACCACGAGTATAATATACCTAATATACCTATAGCTAAATCGTGGACATTCTTAATCGAATATACTGTATCTCTTTAGCAGAAAATAAAATTATAGTTTGAGAAAACTAAAAATAAGCTTTTTAACCGACTTCCAAAAAGGAGGAGGTTGTCAGTTCGTCGGAATATTTTTTTTTTATTTTTTATTTCTTTTATTAAATGTTTTATAATTTTTTTTTATGTATGTTACCGCATAACTTTGGACCACGTCAACCGATTTCGATAATTATTTTTGCATCGGAAAGGTAGTGTCTCAGAGGTGGTCCCATACTAATCTGTTTAAGATCCGATCAGTGGATCATGAGATATATACATATTATATACTTTTTTTTTTGTATGAGAGTTGAAGTCGGTTTTTTTTGCTAAAAATTACTTGTTGTATACGCATTTGGATCTCAGATAGTTACGTTATTCTTATCTTATTAAAGGATTAATTATTTGAGCATCGATTCTCTTTATAGCCAGACGTTGATCATTTGTGCTGGAGCTTACTCTTTGACTTTAAATAGCAAAGAAGGGACAGTTTTACCACAGAAGGTTTTAGCCTAGGATCCAATGTATATCCCTATAAAAAAAATATTGCCCGACAAGTAAACAAAATTACTGTTTTTAAAATTTTTGCTAAAAATAAATTCCCCAAAGAGCCCCATTTGAAATTATTGAAACGAATTTATGTAACATCAAAAGTATATCACGGAAATTTGGTTAAGAATTACAGTGCACACTTTCTTCTTTTGTTTCTAGTAATTTTTTTTTAAGATTGGTCCAAAAAAGTCATAATAGAGAAAGAAACCAATGCAGGTATTTAAGGCACAGAAAAAAAATTTGTTAAAAATACTATGTTCTCTTTGACGTACGTCAAAGGTAAAGTAGAGGTTGAAACTTGTATGACTGTCCATTGATTTTGCTTGCTTAAGAAATAATATGTTTGAAGACATTTTTATCAAAGTTGAAAAATATGACATTTGAGCAGTTTTGTTACACAAATACTCCCACGACCACAGGAAAAAATATTGGCTACAATTTGTCATTTTGTTGGCCATATATACGTTTTATCGGTGCACTTGCATAATATTCGCATTCGCAAAAGTTCCGCATTGAATATGGCAAATGCGAATGTTAAAATTACTGCGGAAGCTCCGCGGTTGCGAATATTCGCAGCAACCCTGGTACATATGTATTTTTGTAAATACGAAGGTGCTTGAAACTACTATTAACTTATAAAACGATTCCTAATCTTGGACAATAAATGTTTGACTTCATTTACCACAATTTTGAAAACTGACCAAATCGGCGTCACCAAATCCTTTCATTATTATATAAACGTCAGAACGTTTGATGTAAATCTCGTCTCACTTTTTATATTTTTCACTTGGTTACTAAAGTAGTGAAGAATTGAATATAAGTTTTATCTTAATAACTTAAAAACTTGTAGTCTTATTAAAAAATTATATATGAACGGGAGATACTAAATTTAATAACCTTTAATTTGATATATCGCCCTGTTTATGACAATTAACGCATTCCATAGATATTACGAGTCAAAGTTTTATTTTCGAAATTCCTACACTTTGAATCAATTGTGCGGGCTAAAGATAAGTTTTAAATTAATCTTTCGTGGCCAATAACAATTGGCATAGACTTAAGACAACATTATATTACTATAACAATTCCGTCAAATGCCTTTTATTTTCCCCCATATAAAATCGACCCAGCCTATTCCGTATATACACATTTGATGTTGCCTTTTTTAAGATATTTTCCTTTTTTGCCTTTTCTACATTTAAAGAAGTGATTATGGCAAGGAAAAAGCTGATATATAGGGGATTCACAAGACGTGTTAACCGTCGTAAAATCTTAAGGTTAACATCTTTTTTAATTAAAATGGTTTTAGGGGATTTCTAACTAAACCGAAATTCTTTTAAACTGATAAAGAATATATAATTAGCCAACCCCCCAACCATTTTAACCGCTACTTTACATAAACAAGTGTTAAGCTTAAGATTTTACGACGGTTAACACGTCTTGTGAATCCCCTAAATATGAAAATTTGAAACGTTCCTTATGTAAATTCGGCGCAACTTGTATCAACTGACGTCGCGCTCACGTTTACTACATTCAAGGCTTTTCTTCGCGAAAATCGAATAAAAATGCTGCCAGAAAACTTCAAAAAAAGGCATATTGTGGTTCAATTTTACTACAACTATAGAGATTAAAGTTTTGTGAGTTAAAAACTCGAAAGCAGAAAATAGTCAAAGATTCAAAGCAAACATTTTTCATACAATGAAACTAGTTCATAGTTTTTCTCTTTTTGCTTGTAATATAAACATTTCCAAAATAAATGTATTTTTTGATTATTTTTCAGTTTTTGTCTTTTTTGCAATTCCTAGTGCCTTTTCCAACCTACTTCGCTATTTTAATTTGCCTTTTTCAGCCTATTTCATTGTTTTATTCAGTGTTTCCAGGTCTTCGGCATGACAAAACGCTCTCTTGGTCTGAAAAAACGTCATTTCCTACCCGAAAACGTCTTTTTTCAAATAAATGTACAAAAATTATTTTTATTAAACTTCTATTACCTACAAAGGTACATATTTACGTAAGGTATATGAAAATGTCATATCGACAGAACACATTTAAAATTCATTGTAAACTGGTTTGAGATCGTTAATATAAAAATCATTTTATACATACACTTGTGATCAGCTGATTAAGTCATCAACATTTTGATCGATTTTGGCTGTTTCTCTTTTGTTTATTTAATGTTTATTATTTTTTCATAAAAGCCAAGCTCATTATATGACAAACAAAATATAAATCCACATTTCAAACTTTGTGCAAAAATTATAAAAAATCTGCAAAATTTCAGCTAAATTTTCAACATTTTTTTCAGATTTTTTAGAATTTTTTGAGTATGCAGTTTGATAGCCCATTAAATTTCAGGGCAATAATGTGCAAGTTTAAAGGGGCTACATAATCGCGTTGATTTTTATTTATTTTTTTTTCTTGTAGACATTTGGTTAGGGGCACGGTTGTCGAAAATGGTAAATTACGCTCTGCTAAGAGGGAGCATAGCAATACTTTAGCCTTTTTTGCGTTCATTACATTTTCAATAAAGTCTTAAAAAAGTTGCCTACTTTTTCCTGACCTTTTATGCTGCACAGCTTTTTTGATGCTTTTGTGAGCGTGCGTGTTGCCATAGATCGGCTCTTCCTGATTTGGCTATTAATGTGCAATTGCAAACATTACAACAAGCCTCGTAACCTCAAGTGTTTACACAACCAGCCATGGGCGTAGCCAGGTATAGGCAGGGGGGTGCTCGAGCCCCCCCTAACTTTCAAATTTTCCTTATATATATATGTATAAAAAATAGTACCCTGAAATGCCAGCTTAATAGGGTCGAGCTCCCCCCTAAATTTCATTCTGGCTACGCCGATGCAACCAGCCTTTGAACACGGGATCCTTATTCCAAGAATCCAAAAAATGCGCGTAGGCTTGGTTTGCATCATATTTAAGTCATATGTGTCTAAAAAATAAATATATTTTGAAGTAGCTGCATCAAAACACAAAGATTGTAAAGATTTATTAAGAAAATAATTCAAAATCAGTTCTACATACAAGATTTAGTAACAAAGAAAAATTACTGGGAAGTTAAAAAACGTAATTTTTACACAAAAAACGTCCAAACGTCAACAGGATACAAAAAACGTCCGAATGACGTTGAAAACGTCAACCTGGCAACGCTGGTTTTATTTTGCCTTTTTAATAAGTTTTTAGTTCCTAAAAATCCGTTCCCTGCATATGACAATCTCTTCCAGGCGACGGTATTTATATAGTTATGATAATTTGTTTCAAAACTAAGAAAATAAAAGTTAATACGGAAAGAAGAATTCTCTAGTTTGTTGTACTAATGCCATAAAACGGCATGTGTTTTTATTATCATAATTGCTACAAAATGGAACTATCTTTTTCTTGTCAGGTACTAGGATCATCAGAAAAGACTACGGCCCATTAAAAACAGCAGATTCTCCTATCCCGAAATACAATCATCTATAGTTTTTTCCTAACAATGTGGCAACGCCACTTGTAATATGTACATGTTATAAAACTTCAAAAATGCCTGTATCCATAAAAAAAAAATTTTAAGCGAACTACCTTCTATTTTTTATCATGCAAGCAACAAAAATTTCCAACAATTTCAATTTATTATTTTCAATTTTATATGATTTTAAAATGATGGCAAAGTTCAAAAAAAAAATCATGGCCGACAAATTGAGAGAACGGTTCTACCTTGCTATGTTTTTATCGTGCTAAAAATTGTGAAAAATATCAAAACTCCAATGGAATCCTGGCAATCGCTCGCTAAATTTCCATTGCTAAAATTATCAAATTATCTAACACCGCTATTGCGAATGTCGACTAGCAGTAGATAAACGACTATTAACCGATTATCTATTCTATTGTGAGTGTCGCTTATGCAGCGTTTTAGCTGCATTTAAAATGCAACACTTAGCACTTTCGAACATATGGCCCCTATTATGATTCACAACTTTCAAGAAAGTTGAGTTGTAAGTTGTAAATTGGTATTGTGGGACACAACTCAACTCAACTTTGAAAATGTAGTTGTCTAGCACTAGCATCCTCGGGCTCATCGGTAAAACATAATTCGTAACTGATTTAAATTTTTTTGCTTTTCATTATTTTAACATGATTACAATAAAATACTATTATGAAAATAACAAAATTTCTATCGAATTTCCGACTTTTTCAATGGCAGTTGTGAACGGCAATAGCAATAGCAATAAATATTTGAGTTGTATACGAGTTGAGTTGTCTCAGACACAACTCAACTAAGTTGAGTTGTGAACCATAATAGGGACCTATATTTTCGAAGAGCGTTCGTTAAACCATATTTCAACTGTATCCATTTTTTAAATTTTATAAGAAAAGCAATTATTTTTAAAATTATGTGAATGAAACACTAAAGAAACAATTGTAAACAAACAAACAGCTGTTTACAATTCAGTCAACCATTCACAATAGTACAAATTTTTATCGATCAAGTTACACAATAGCAAAATAAAAGATGATCGACTCGATCGCCAAATTTCTATTCTACTGCCAGTCGACACACGCAATAGGGGCTTAAATGAAAATCAGTGGGGACTAAAAGTATGTAATATGGAAAAGCAATAGAAGCAATGTGCAATCAGCCGAAGTTGGCTGTATGAGCGCATGTAAGTAGATGTTGCATGTTGTTAAGCGCGCCTACTATTCTTTTGGAAATTTTTGGCGATCAATATTAGCAATAGCGAAATTGCAATCCGGCTGCTGGGCTCGAACGTCACATACAATATCGTATTAATCGTCACGTAAAAACACATTTTCCGGATTATGACAAACGTGAACGTACTATATCCCATTCAGCCTTTACGACTGACGTATCACGTAATTTGTTGTTTCTTAACAGATAATTATCATAAATTATCATTAATTTCTGCTGGAAAGCGTTTCTCAACCCAAAAAAACTAGCAGCTCTCTCTCGTTCTTACGCTCTTCTTTTTTGGCTCTCCTGCTAATCTCCGCTAATAAAATTTTTACTAGCAGAAGCTAGCAGCTGACAAAATTAATAAACAAAAATTCGCGCCAAATATTTTCAATAGTCAAATACACCGATCAGATGTTTACTTGATAGTTTCTGCTAGTTTTGCGTTTCTTTCCTTTTTCGTTATTTCGCTCTCTGTGAGCGTAATTCTCTCGATTTCCCCATTCTTCTTTTTCCTGATAATTATCTGCTAGAAAAGAAAAGAAACAAAGCCTTTATTTCGTATGATTTTCGATCCGTGAACGAATGTTACGATTCGAGCCCCGTATGCATTTCTGCCCGCCAAAAAAGAGGCAAATGCGATAATTGGTTACTTCCCATCATGCCTCTTCGAACGCACAGATAAGTGTTCTTACACGATATGTATTTGCATCTGTAAATGTAACATATGTAATTGCGTCTAGCTGTCGAATTCACAGTCTTTATTTAACTATTTAAAAATACGTTCTTTGCAAACGAAATAAACTGAACTCAGATGATTTTATCTCTGTGTCAGATGAAAATAGAAACATATTATATCGTATGTACGAGCATCTGGTTTGTACAGAAGCAAATCTGATTTGCCTTTACATGATATGTTGCCATTTCCATATGTAAAAAGTGGGCAAACTCTGATTGTTTAAGCCCGATTTACAAACAACCGACATGCCACTCTAAAGTACTTCCATTCTCGCCTTTCACTTGCGTCGGGTTTGTTCAAGTTGCAATCACAACCGCAGTATTACGCGAATCATTAAAGTATCATGTTCGTTGTGAATTTCTTACAACGTTTATCAGTTGGGCACTTGCAGAAGTGATGTAAATTTTCATCACTACTGCAGTATTCCCGCTTTTATTACAGGCCTCGAACAAGCCCCCCATGATAAAAAAATAGAAGGTAGTTTCACTTCAAACTTTTTTGAAGATACTGGCATTTTTGAAGTTTCATCGTCTTTTCAGACGATCCTAAATAGTATGTATTTGGAGTTTTATTATGTGTAATAATTATGATTAGAAGGTCGTGAGCTGGACCGATTTGAAAATACCTCCAAAAATGTAGTTTTTTATGAATATAGTTATAGAATAGTTATTTTAAAGAATTTTTTTTTTTTTATCTCTTGGACGTTAAAACAGTTTAAGCCTAAAAAGCTGCATAAAATTATTTAAAAAAATTTCAACGGGATGAAAATAATGAGAGTTTTCATGCTTTTTAACTTTTTTTCAAAGACTGGTTTAAGAAAAACTTAAATAACAGGACCAAAACTATACCGATTTAGACTTATGTGGAAAGTTATTTTCTCACCCTTTTTATTTGTTTGCAAAAAAAACTTATTCGGGGTATATTAATTTTGTTCACATAACGGTTGTTTGTAACAGCCAAAACGATTCGACATAGATATAGACAAATGTATACATATATGCTCAGAATGAATAGAGAAATCGATTAAGCCATGTCTGTCTGTCCGTCCGTCCGTGTACACGATAACTCGAGTAAAAATTGAGATATCTCAACGAAATTTGGTATGTAGGTTTCTGTTAACCCAAGGTAGGTTGGTATTGAAAATGGGCGAAATCGGGCAGTAACCACGCCCACTTCCCATATAACGGTAATTTCCAGAAATACGAAAACTGCGATATTTTAGTAACTACTGAAGATAATTCACTCAAAATTGATATTTACAACAATTTTTAGACGAAAAATAAGAATATTATAAATTTTTGGAAAATGGGCGTAGCCACGCCCACTTATGGTTACATGTGTATATCTTGGTAACCGCTGCACCAATTTCTTCCAAACTTGGCAAAGTTGTTGGCCTTGATACAGCATACTAAATGGCCGAAATTTTAAAAAATCGGACAATAACCACGCCCACATCCCATATAACAGTAATTTAGAGAAATACGAAATCTTCGATAAATCAGTACTTATTAAAGCTAATTTATTCAAAATTGATGCTTGCAACAATTCTTTGCCAAGATACACGTTTATGGTAAAATTTTGGAAAATGGGCATGGCACCGCCCACTTATGATCACATATATGTATATCGGTAACCGTTCTACAAATTTGTACCAAACTCGGTATTTTTATTGTGCTTGCCAAATAAAAGCAAAACGTTGAAAATTATTGAAATCGGACTAAAATTACGGCCGCTTTTTATATAACGGTAAATTTCAGAAATGCTTGAAACTTCAATAATTCGAAATTTAAGGACGCTAATTTACTCAAAATTGATACACCCCGGCTTGCCATCTAGCGGTAGCTTTCGGAAAGGTGAAAAAACATATATTTAATACTTGCGCCGGGTATTTAATGTTCG
>NW_023458560.1:8679417-8681241 GCF_013731165.1 Rhagoletis pomonella | reverse complement strand
TCTTACTTGTTTTTTTTTTTTTTAAATATCAACACATCTTAATTAAAGTTGAAATGACACTCGTCATACTTTGATTTAAATTATGCAAAGATAAAAAAAAGAGTGATAAAATAGCTTTTCAATGATACATTACGAGTCTAACTCGGTGAAGTTTTGACTTAGTTATTTAAGTTTTTCTTAAACGAATCTCTGAAAAAGAACTCAAAAAACAGCGTCTAATATCTCATTATTAGGATTCTATTGAATTTTTTTGTAAGTTTAATGCATATTTTTTAAGTTAAAACTGTTTTGCCATCTGAGGTGATTTTTTTTTTTTTTAAATACTTTAAAAACTATTTTTATTCATAAAAAAACCAAGGAGGTATTTTCAAATCGGTCCAGCTCACGTAAATCTTAATATTTTTCCGAAATGTTTTGGTGCAATTCTTAAAATATAATAGATTTTATAATTCCAATGGAAAAACAGTAGTAGAGTGATGCAATCTAATGCACATATGTATTCTAGTATACTTACATACATACGATTCTGTTTCTCCAAAGCCTCTGAGATTGAGGAAATATATTGCTTTTAAAAAACAAATTGTACTTCGGAAAGATTTTATTCTTTCACGTCGGCTTCTAACCACTTATTTCTAAAAAAGAGAAAACTTGGAAAATTTCACTCCGGAATCCTCCCACAAAATTATAAGATTCCTACAGCTTTCAATTCATTTTATTTTATATTATTACAACCACTGATTTTTCGTTTAAAAATCTGTTGTTTGAAATTTTTTCAAAGACAGTTGAAAAACCATTTTTTTTTTTTGTAGCTGGCAGTTTGATTTTGATAGAGATGCCATAATGCCAGCAAAGGACAAATGGCTAACATGGCGCCAAAATCATTGAGTGAAACTATCTTCTTTTTTGTATCATGATGAAAATGTCCATCAAATACTCCCATCACGTTTTTAAGGCCAATGTGCAAAAAATTATGAAAACAAATGTATGTATACCTGTGATTTTGTATCTTCTTTCAACTTATGTCCTTATTTAATGGTCTCTTTTTAACCAATTTGCAAATGTGTTAGTAAGATAAATGAGAATGTGTTAGTTTCCATGACCCAATTCTTGTAGGGCCGTCATCATGCGTATTAAAGCGCAGTTACCCACAGACGTAAAAACGTAGAACGTATCAGCTGAGACCATCTATCTTATGGCATCTGCGTGTTAACAAAAACTCACCACCGCATGCCCGTGACATAGACATTGCATCTCTCTCCTTCTATCAACAGCAAACTTGATATGTTTCAACGTACTTCTACGCTACGCTACGTACATGTTCGTGGGTAATCGCGCTCTTAACCTAAAATTTCATATTTGGTATAAATAAGGGTACAAACGGTAAGAGCAGGATGCAGATTTTGAACTCCAGTGATCTTACTCAAATCATTGAACAGCTTTACTTTATCAGACCCTTGTTGCAAAAAAACTTTGCTGTAGTATTAATTAAAACGCTAAGGCCCCTATTATGAGTTGCATTCGATTTTCGATCTTCGCTGGCTATAGAAGATCGAAAGTGAAATTCGTATTATGAGCTATGCAAGCGTATCGAAATTTTCGTTGAGTATCGAATTTTCTGTCGAACAGAATTTTGCTTTCGTTGGTGTAGCGGAGTGTTAAAAAATTTTAAAAATGTATGATTTTGCATTTATTTTCTTACTTTTTGGCGGCTAGACACTAATTTTAAACAATTTGTATTCAAGCAGTTCTAACGTCGTGAATAGTAAACAAAAGCGCAAAAGTCTGGTTTTACATATGAAAGAAAATCCCTATACGCTATTGGCA
>NW_023458560.1:8678131-8679317 GCF_013731165.1 Rhagoletis pomonella | reverse complement strand
ACTTCTACGCTACGCTACGTACACGTTCGTGGGTAACCGCGCTCTTAACCTAAAATTTCATATTTGGTATAAATAAGGGTACAAACGGTAAGAGCAGGATGCAGATTTTGAACTCCAGTGATCTTACTCAAATCATTGAACCGCTTTACTTTATCAGACCCTTGTTGCAAAAAAACTTTGCTTTAGTATTAATTAAAACGCAAAGGCCCCTATTATGAGTTGCATTCGATTCGATAGCCAGCGAAGATCGAAAGTGAAATTCGTATTATGAGCTATGCAAGCGTATCGAAATTTTCGTTGAGTATCGAATTTTCTGTTGAACAGAATTTTGCTATCGTTGGTGTAGCGGAGTGTTAAAAAATTTTAAAAATGTATGATTTTGCATTTATTTTCTTACTTTTTGGCGGCTAGACACTAATTTTAAACAATTTGTATTATATTCAAGCAGTTCTAACGTCGTGAATAGTAAACAAAAGCGCGAAAGTCTGGTTTTACATATGAAAGAAAATCCCTATACGCTATTGGCACGATCTCTGAAAACAAAAACATGGAGCTGTTTATAGTTTTAATATATTTTAAATAGATTTGGATCACAAAATTTCTTAAATATATTGTATGTCAAAATATATTCGAAATACTGCACTTAAACTGTCACGTTTTTTGCTCCTAGCCAGTTTTCTAAGCCCTCATCCTCTGACGAATCGTTCAACCAGAACTCCGTTGTGCTAATTAAATTTTTTTTTACCACGCTTTTATAAACTCGCTTTCGTTTTTATTTCATTTTAGGTGCAATCCCGTATTCCTCGGACTCGGACTAGTAAAACTATCAAAAAATTAAAATTCGCTCAGAGCGAGAGGGTAACATTGAAATGTACGAGATCACTTTCTAGTAAAAAATGGTAACTTCTGTCAACTTCAACATAACTTCCAAATTTCGGTTGTAAATTTTTGCTTATTTTGTATGTAAACACATCCAGCTCACACATGTAAATAACCAAAAATACTTTCAAATTCATTAGAATCTACTTAAACAAGTAATTAAATACTTTTCAACATGAATTAGCAGAGTGCACTTTTCTTTTGTTTACAATTTGGTTGCCAAACACACTACAGCTGATCGTTTGACACATTTACCAGAATTTACCAGCAAAAAATTCTCGGACTAAAACTGGTAACTTCTGACAGA
>NW_023458560.1:8665513-8678031 GCF_013731165.1 Rhagoletis pomonella | reverse complement strand
GTTTCGGTTTGGGTTTCGGTTTCATTCCTTGATAAGCACACTATTTAGTTTGCTCGATTTGTAAACAAAGCTTCTCAGCGGTGT
Organism: Rhagoletis pomonella; assembly: GCF_013731165.1. Taxonomy (NCBI): domain Eukaryota; kingdom Metazoa; phylum Arthropoda; class Insecta; order Diptera; family Tephritidae; genus Rhagoletis; species Rhagoletis pomonella. The sequence continues at coordinate 8,677,947 of NW_023458560.1, read as the reverse complement.
AAAATACACTATTGTGAACAACCTAAACGAGCGAAATTCACAATAGCGGTTTTCTCCATCGAATGAGCGCCATAATACCAAATGAAAATTCGATCGATCAGCACTTTCGACCACAGTCGAAGATCGAATGCAACTCATAATAGGGGCCTAAATCTCATCTAAATTTGATATGAAATTAAAATAGAAAATTTATTTCGGGCTCGCCAAATGTAAGCCAATGTACATATTTTGTATATGCTCGGGCATATGTATACAAATATGTGTGCATGTAATTTGTACGATATTTTTATGTCACATATTTTCCGCATACCAAAACGATATAGATACATACTAAAGGGCTGCAAGAGTTTTAAGCTGAAATTAGTCAAGAACGTAAACCTACCGGTACGTAAAGCCGAGTCAGCTGACACGATCTGTCTTACCAGAGCGCCATGTAAATGAAAACTCAACACCGCAGAATTTTTCTGTAGTTGTAGCCCGTAGCGCAGAAATCTGCGGAATTTAGATTTTTCCGTGTCAGCTGATTTCTTCCTTCTATAGATGGTTGCCACTTCGTCAGTTTTGTAGATGGTAAAAAAGTTATAATGTCCTATTCAAAATACGTTTAAAATATTTGAAATTTACTATTGAATAAGGTTCTTTGTTGAAAACTAAGTAGTTTATATTTAGCTACGATCTATTATAGCACGAAAAATTGTAGTTGAAAAGGTAAGTTTATGAAAAGGCATTGATGAGTGGCAACACTGTAGTAAGCAACACTGAGGGCTCCAGTAATCGACAAAATTCTGCGTATACAGACTGCGTTTAAGTATACGTTCTGCGTTCTTGACTAATTTCAGCTTTAACTCATGAATTCATCCCATAACTCGAGTCTAGCGCCGCTGTTGAGTTGAATCGATCGTTAAAAGGCCTTTCGCACCAGGCGATTTTGCGTTCAACTCACGCAGGGTTGCACGAAAAAAAAATTTAATGGCTAAAAATAACAAAATAGCCCTGCGTGAGTTGAACGCAAAAGTTGAACGCAAAATCGCCTCGTGCGAAGCAGTGGTTGGTGGTGTGGGTGTGAGTTTCGTTTGTTTATGTGATGAATTAACAAGTTTATCCGCTAGTGAAAGACAAGAACTCACATATTTTCTTAGTATCTGCATTCAACTAGTTTCAACTCAACAGCGGCGCTAGACTCGAGTTTATTCATGAGTTGATTCTTGCAGCCCTTTTAATACATATGTACATAAATTATTTTGCATACATTTTTGAAAATCGTTTTCAGGTTTATATACTAAAACAACTTCAATTTTTTCGCGAAAGCCTGTAATTTTAGATACAATTTTGTTATCAATTTGATTACAATGTTTTTTCCAATGAATTAAGTAAATTCGTTAAACTAAAGTCATTTAAGAAAAAAATAAAATATTATATGCAAACATACATAGAAGTAAAATTTTTATCAGGATATTTTAAACAATCTTTTATAAATACGCAACTAAATGTCGATAATAAACATGCGTCAAAGGACATGTTTTGGTTAAAAGACGTATCATTTAAATATTTACAAGAATACCCACTAAAGAACTAAACATAAAACAAGGTGATACACTATTATGTAGGTAGTAACATGAGAAGGAATCCTTAAATTTGCCCTTATCGATTTAAATTTCCATTGATATGGCGATTCCCATTTCCTGACGTTTTCGTAGATGTTTCATCGAAATTATCGTTAAAGAGCTCGGAAGCGGTAAGTTTGGCTAGATTAGATGCCGTTTCTGTTGCCATTGATGCAATACGCGCATCGCCAGCGCCATTTAAATGCAAATTATTGTTGATTCTCAAGTGATCCAACTGCTCCTCGAGAAGGGAATCCTCCGCTGCTCTTAAATTCCCATTACTAATCGACAAGTTCTCGTTACGACGTAGAGATTGAGGCGAGTTTAAATTGGTTTGATCAAATGCCAATGATTCCGGGCCAACAGCATAGTAAGGGGAACGCGGTCGCGGAATGTCATCAGCAGGCAAAGCAAAACCATGCGAAATTAACATGTGGCCAATATTGACTTCTACTCCTGGAAATATGATAACAATTATATATGTCTAAACAGCAAGAGTATTTTAATTTGTACCTTCAGTCAAGTCGAAAAGTTCAACACCGGGTATAGGTGAACTCTCGCGAGCTGGGGCAGTATCGACTATGGCCTTTTGACGCTCTTTGTATGTAACAGCGCGGGAAATTAATTTTTTCCAGTTCGCAACTGCAGGAAAATAAACATTAATTTGCTTATAATCATATCTCAAATATACTTCATTTTCCTTTTACACGATTTTGTCTCATACTCGAAATTTTACTATATACATATGTACATTTTTTTTATCGAACAAGTTAGGAGATTCGGAAAAAAATTATTTTCGCACGTGTTTTTTTAATTCCCCGACTAACCATGTAAAAAGGGAATAAGGTAAGTGTATACACCTTATACTTGCCTTGGGTAAGTTCCTCAAACTTTTGAATTGATTGTGTTTCCCAAGTGTCTGGATCATTCAATATTGTAGACTTAACTCCGGCTAAAAAGCATTCCACTGCTTGAAATCTATTGTGTTTGAAATATGTAATTTTAAAGGTAATACTACATGAATTGTGTGAATTTAATATACCTTAAAGTCAGAAAATCTGTACGCAGCTCAAATACTTCGTGAGGGGATACATATTCACTGTCACCGTAATCAACGAAATACAGGTCCAATACTACTTCGTTTGGGTTGTATTGATTTGGCAAAATGCCAACAATTTCTGCACGATACCACTTCCCATCGTATTTAAATATGGCTGCTACTATTTGCCCTAGATACGGTTCTTGGATTTGATGGCGAGCCTTATTCTCTGGTTCACTATAATAGTCTGTCATTGATTGGACCATGTCATCCAGTTTCTTCGATTGTGGGCCAATTATTTGTACCCAGAACTTAGAAGGCGAAGCAATAGCAGAAACGTATACCTCCATAGGCTTTTCCTCGTCTCGAGCTGCGAGCATTTTTTCACGAGGCAGCAAATGGGAGCTCAATGATGTTTGTGAAGAATACATACTAGAATTTATGCTATTCGAAGGGGAGCGCCGAGGTTCCCGTCGGTGCTCAACTTCTTCAACGGCCCGACGAAGTTCTTCGTCCTCTTCAATTTTTTCCTCAAGCAATTTGCGGGCGATATTTACCTACAAAAAGTATGAAATTTTTTTAAAATTATGAATTATATGTTCATGTGAGGCTTGAAATTTTAAACTAAACTTTGCAAAACAAAAATTCAGTAAGAATGGAGTGCATATCTATTTTTACAGAACGGTGTTTTAAAGTCCCTACATATGTAATTACAAAAAACATTTTGTCTCACCTGTTGCTGGTTGCCGGTAATAAGAATGCGACGTCTGTCCTTAGCTCCGCCACTACGACCCCCGCCTGAATCCACAGCCACCTTAGCCAAGGAGATGCGGCATATTTCTTGCATTGCTTCGCCACATCGTCCCATAATTTTGCCACACACACTTTGCGGCACCCAGATTTCTTCCTTGATAATAGGCGCCCTTTCGATCTCTTTAAGCAGCAATGAACGCGCTTGTTTGACGCCATTTGCGTCACCAGTTATATCACAGATTTTGTACTTCTCATTTTTGTCTCTATAATTGAATAGACACATACATTCTTAGGTATAAATAAAGTAGAAAAATTTTTGTGTAAGAAGAACTCACTTCAAACGAATTTTGGTACGTGTCTGTTGTTCAATAGAGCTTAAATTAGCTCCGCCGCGACCTACACACAGCGGTATGTGCTCATTTGATATCTCAAAATTAATTTGTATCTCTTTTCCTTTTTGTTTTGGAGAGTTAGTTGGTGCCGGCTTTCCTCTTCTCTGTTTTACTCCTGGTTTCTGTTGTGCCACATCCTCGTCTTCGTCGCGAGTTTTAAAGTAAGCGTATAGCATAGCGCCACCCAAAGTGCATAGACCAAAGCCGAGGATTAATTTATATGTCGGCAAGTCGGCGAAAGCGTTATGCCGTAGCATATTTAAAATATAATTTTTTTATTTTTAATAATACAAAAAGCTAAAAAATAGTAAAAGAAAAATAGAAAAATGATAAAAATGTACAGCAAATTTGTTTTTAAGTGCACGAATATTTAAATAAGCTCGGGATAAATACACAAAAATTGGGCGAACGCTTTTTTATGTTAATATTCGCAATGTTTAACATGCTTAAATTTTTTATTAAAATATGGCTTATATTTTATTATTATTACACTAAAATTTGATGGGCTATGAAACTGCATACCTTAATTGTTTTAGAAATTCTTACTAAAATGTTTGCGATTTTGCTGAAACTTTGTAGATTTTTCGTAACTTCCGTACACGGTTTCATTATTGGATTTAAATGGGGTTTGCTAAATTATAATCCATATTTTAATACAAAAGGAACAAACAAATTTTAACGAATATTAACAAAAAAAGCCGTACGCTCAATTTTGTGTGTAACAGTACATTTTTTTTTTTTTAGTTTTTTGGGGTGCTACCCCCTGAAATGGTTGCATATAAGGAGAAAATATGTCTCATTTAATATTGACTCAATTGATAATGATGGCACATCGTGGTTTTGTGTGCGTGCTGTCATCTACTTACTCGTAAATGGGGCATTTCGCGTCAAGCGGACAGGGGAAAAAATTATAGTTTAAAAAACTAAAACTCGCTACGCAATTTTAGAATGGAAATTGCTGCATCTTTTAGGCGCATCATTTTACATAGTTACATCCCAAGCTAATTAAATGGAGGTAAAAAAGGGTGATGCTATAGAATTCCTTTATATTTTGGGTAATTGTACCTGTGTGAAATATGAAATTGTGTACATAGTTTTTTTTTTTATATGATGGTTACTTTTCGAGTTATGGACTTCCAAAGAATAGTAAAAATTAAAATTAGGTGTTTTGTAAAGTAATTTTTTGTATTGAAAAAAAAAATTCAAAAAATTTTTAAACTTCGCGATTTGGTGTAAAAATGTCTCGCTTTTTAAAATGCGAAATAGATTTAATAAAAAAAAACATTTTATACCACATCGGAAATGAAAATTTAAAAACAAAATTTGAGAAACTTCGACCAATTTTTTTTTTAATATATATATGGCCCTTATTATGAGTTCCATTCGATTTTCGATCTTCGCTGGCTTTCGAAGATTGAAAATGAAATTCGTATTATGAGCTATGCAAGCGTGTCGAAATTTTCGTTGAGTATCGAATTTTCTGTCGAACAGAATTTTGCTTTCGTTGGTGTAGCGAAGTGTTAGAAAATTGTGAAAAATGTATGATTTTGCATTTGTTTTCTTACTTTTTGGCGGGTAGACACTAACTTTAAAAAATGTTTATTAATTTTATGCAGTTCTAACGTCGTGCATACTAAACACAAAGGCTGGTTTTACTTATGAAAGAAAATCCCAAAGGCTGGTTTTACTTATGAAAGAGCTGTTTACAGTTTTAATATATTTTAAATAGATTTGGATCACAAAATTTCTTAAATATATAGTATGCCAAAATATATTCGAAAGACTACACTTAAACTCTCTCAAAATTTTTCTAAGCTCTCACCCTTCTGACGAATCGTTGAACCAGAACTCCGTTGTACTAATTTTTACCACGTTTTTATAAACTCGCTTTACTTTTTATTTCATTTTAATTTGCGCAAATTTACATAAATATGTATAAGCACACTATTTAGTTTGCTCGATTTGTAAACAAAGCTTCTGCGCGGTGAAAATATACTATTGTTAACAACCTAAACGCGCGAAATTCACAATAGCGCTATTTTTCATCGAATGAGCGCCATAATACCAAATGAAAATTCGTTCGATCAGCACTTTCGACCACAGTCGAAGATCGAATGCAACTCATAATAATAATATTTTTATTTATTTTTTTTTTTTAATATAGCCTCAGGTATAATTATAATACCCTAAAAGTTTTAGAGTATGATCTGAATTAGTTTGGCAGTACGTATGATGCTACATACGTGCAGTTTTAAAATTGGTTTGGCACCGGCCGCTTCACAATCTCCACTCAACTTCTGTCCAGTGACGTTTTTATAGGCAGTTTGTGTGATGCCCTGGACACTCTGAAACGACATGCTTATATTGCAGAAGAACAGTCGCTTTATTTTAAGAATCCTAGGGAAAATTTTGACGAAGGAGACGTCGTCGTACAGTGTGATTTTGCCGAAAATTATAGTTTTGTTGTCTCAAGATGCCGCCCAGGCTTTCCATTGGAACAACGACCAGGCAACACTCTTCACCTCGGTTTTTCGTTATAAAGATGTGTAGGGATGTTATTGTTGTTATTTATTTGTTTGGCAATGGTTCTACTTTGTACTTATTTCTACTTTGTACTTATTTTTAATTTAAAGAATATTAGAATGTTATGTTGTGATTTCTTTCAAGAAGAAAATTTGTGGTATTCCAAGACGAATTTATATAAGGTGGTGTTACTAGCTCAGCTGATTTTGTGTATGTGTTTCGCCGCACGGCTTCTGATATCAAATTGAAAAATTTTGTTTGAATTTCTACACACACTCTTACAGATTTTGAGAGTTCATGCCGCCAAAGCAAAAACAAAATACATGTAAATTTTTGTTTTGTACTCCTGCTATCACCTTATATTAATTCGCCTTGTGATATTCATTGTGAAATTTCATAAAGAACTTGTTGGTCATTAAAACAAAATATTTTTGATTATTAAAAATAAAATCATTAATTTATTTCACTTAAACACCTGGAATTGTGATTCTACATTTGGCGACCCTGCCCAAGTAATCTAGGGATCTTATTGTTGTTATTTATTTGTTTGGAGATACTTTGTCCTTATTTCAACTTTGTACTTATATTTAATTTAAAGAATATTAGAATGTTATGTTGTGATTTCTTTCAAGAAGAAAATTCAGAAGAAAGAAGATATTCAAGAAGAAAGAAGATATTCATTGCCAAATTTCATAAAGAGCTTTTTGGTCATTAAAATAAAATATTTATGATTATTAAAAGTAAAACTCTTAAATGCCTGCAATTGTGATTCGACAAGATGGAATTGAAATAAAACACAGCAGCATTGTAATGATCTCGGATGACTTAAAACATGATACGGCCACTTTTTACGCTTTCCAAAAAATTCTACACTAGCACCTTTTAGAAAAAGCAATAGCTGCATCCAAAATTATATATGTATATAACAGGCCAAATCCATCTCAAATCAGGCAGGCTGACAACTTCACATCGTAAATTTGATTGCCGATGAAATATGTTACTCTACAAGGAAAATGAGAGGATACGTATTTTTTCTTTTTTTTGGAAAAAACGATTTTTAATAAATATATGCACATATCAATTTTGAATTATAAAAATAAAAAAAAATAAAACGAAACAAAAATTGTGTTTTGATTCTTATAGGTGGCCCAGCTTTCATTGAAAATTCGTTTGAAATTTACAAAACTTAAAATTTACAAAATGGCGGCCAATTTTGTAAAAAGAATAAAAGTTAATTTTCTCGAAAAATGCACTCTTTTTTTCCTCAAAATTTTACAACAAATTTTTACCAATATTAGGAATTAATACAAATTTGAAGCGGGCTAAACTATTTTTGAAGTCAGGAGATTTTTTTCCAAAATTAAAAAAAAAACTTTATTTGGCAAATATGATAAATATTATATTAATCTTATTATATTATTACATATTTAAAAATAAATAGTTTGCCAATTATGTTCAGCTATTCTGGCCATGTTGCCGCTGTGGTGTGGTGCTAAGCAGTGCGCGCTTCCACTCCGCAGGGCCTGGGTTCAAGCCCTGGTGAAAGACACATCGCAAAAAAATTTTGAAAAAAGGTTTTTTCTTAACAGCGGTCGTCCCTCGGCAGGCAATGGCAAACCGCCGAGTGTATTTCTGCCATGAAAAACAACTTATCATAAAAATACAATCGCCGTTCGGAATCGGCGTAAAACTGTAGGTCCCTCCCCTTTGTGTGTTGAATTTGGTTAATGTCGGTATATTTGCCTCCGAAATTTATGTTCAGACGTTACTGAAAAAGGAAGTGATTTTGATATGACCATCAAAATCAGCCGATTCGCGCAAATTGTCATGCATGGAGAGCAAAATCTACAAAAATACTTTGAAGAGAAAATAATGAAGTTTACAAAATGTGATATAAAAGCAAACTAAAGGTTGGATTAACTTTAAAACAATTGTATATGTCAAAAAATTTATTTATTTAAAGCGATATTGTTGTATTTTATTAGAAGATATAGTGCTTAAAACCACTGCTATTTAGAGCTTTGTTTCAAGAAGTAAGAGGGGCAAATCAGATTTCTCAAATAAGTGTGAAAAGAAATATGAAATAAGAATATGCCTTTTTTGACACAAAAATTAGAGAATTCGAATTGCATGCATTTTTTGCGATCGGATTCCAAACCAAAACAGTTTTTCAGAGTATTCTGAATTGTAAAGAAATTTTAAAGAATTCGTAAAGATTTTTTTTGCCGAATTTTCTAAAATAAAATAAACTGTGCACACTTCTATTCTTTTACGAAATTTCGGAAGAAAATCGGTAAAGCAATGAAAACAATGCTGCTATGTGACGAATTTCTTGCAGAAGTATTTCAGGATTTTCTTTATTTTTCGTACAGATATTTCTTTACGAGTTCGTGTCAATGAATGACACTCCCTTAACTCCCTTACAAAAACTTTGTACACACACACGAACCCACACACAGTGCCTTGCTAAGAGAGCCGATTTTGTCAAGAGGGAGTGAGAAAGCTGTTTTTTGAGCAAACCTTTTATTACTGAATCATGGTGTCAACCACTTCATATAACTTTCTTTGAAGATTCGTAAAAAAAATCGTTACAGAAATGAGATTATCCTAAAGATTTCGTTCAGATTTGGGGAACTTTGGTTTGCAGGGTATATACACAAGTATGTATGTATATATGCATGTATGCATCAGAGATAGGCGCGGGATATCGGGACCACGGTACTGATTTCAAAATGACTGGGATGGGCTTTAGGGGACGCACAATTGAGCCTTGCGCTTTTTTTCCAAGCTCTTGACGACATCTTGGTATCGCCTGCAGACTACATGTGACAGACGTCCAACCTGGCAGTATTAACGGTCAGAACGCAATCTAAGGATACACATGGCAATAGGTACACAGAAACGACGACGCTTATCGTATGGGGGTGGGATACCATCGAAAACACGAAGGTGTGCAAGAGTAGCCTGACCACGCTTGGTTTGTATGGAATCGTAACTCGCACAGCTTTGTAGAAGATGCGTGAAGGACCACGGAAGTGATATGGACAACGATTCACATTGCAGCGTTTACGTAAGTAAAGATGGTGCCCCTCAACATATAAAAATAGATTTAACTTTGCAAAACTCATTTTTTATAAAGCCGATTTCAATACGAAAGCAGAGATACATTTCCACGCAACATCTCATGGAAAGGGACCACGCGATGGACTTGGAGGGAATCTCAAACGTTTAGCTACGCGTGCAAGCCTTCAGCTACCTAGAAGTATATTAATCGTTTCAGCTGTAGAGTTATACGACTGGGTATATATGTAAGTATGCAGTTTGGAGGATGGTTCCGTGCGCAGAAGTGGAAAACTTTTGACTGCCTTTCACCTGGGAGTGGCCAGAAGCGATTCTTGTGCGTACGGTTGAAATCGCAGCTCACAACGTCCGGATATCTATATCCACGTATCCTCTGGCAACCAAACACCCGTTTGGGAGCGAGCTAAAGTGAGAAGGCGTAAAACTTCGCGTGCGCTGGGTTTGGGTCCCGCCACGTTAAAACCCTGTCCAATGAAAGAGAACAAACAGCCTCGGATGAGACCCCCTGGTTTTGATGGCGACCACGGCAAACGTATAAAGGACTATGATTTAAGGGTATGCACCTGGAATATCCGGACCCTTAATGGGGAAGGTGCCTCGGCCCGGCTGATTGATGTCCTCGGGAAGACAAAGGCTGGCATCACCGCCATGCAATAAATGCGATGGAAGGGGCAAGGAAAAGTAAGCGTGAAGCCTTGCGACGTCTACTACAGTTGCCACGTAAAGGAGCTCAAATTCGGTGTTGGATTCGTGGTAGGAGAGAGACTCCGTCGCCGAGTACTGACGTTCACCCCGGTGGAAGAACGAGAGACCGAAATACGTGAGTGCGACGAGCTTGAGATGCTGGCAGACAGGAAGAACGCCAGAAAATTCTACCAGAGGGTTAGGCGACTTACGGAAGGTTCCAAGACCAGGGCGATCTCCTGTAAGAACAACAATGGCGACCTAGCGAAAGATGTCAAGAATGTACTTAAATTGTGGAGTGAACACTTTTACAACCTATTGAATGGTAGCAGCGCTGAAAGTAGTGAAGAAGACGAACCCGAGCCCCCATTCGATGATGAGGGAGTAGCTGTCCCACCGCCTGACTATGACGAGGTAAGAATAGCGATTACGCGGCTGAAAAACAACAAAGCTGCTGGAGCTGACGGCCTGCCAGCCGAGCTATTCAAGTACGGCGCACATAGGGACGAATCGACAATATAAGACGACAAAAATATTTACTCCATATGTATTTGACAGATTTCAATGAAATTTGGTAATTAGGGTTTTTCATCATCACTGATTTCGAATATTAAATTAAATTTCCAAAATTCACAATGGCGGATCCAATATGGGGGACGATTTCTTAAAAAATGTCTATATTGTTATGAAGCTTGGTGTCCAGGGATTTTCGTCGTCACTGATTTCGAAACTGATATTCAATTTTCAAAAATCAAAATGACGGATCCAATATGGCGAACGATCTCTTCATAAATTTATAAATTTTTATGAATCGTAGTATTTACTCCATATGTATTTGACAGATTTTAATGAAATTTGCTAATTAGGGATTTTCGTCGTCACTGAATTCGAATATTAAATAAAATTTCCAAAATTCAAAATGGCGGATCCAATATGGCGGACGATTTATTAAAAAATTTATAGATTGTTGTGAAGCTTGGTATCCAGCGCTTTTCGTCATCACTGATTTCGAAATTGATATTTAATTTAAAAAATCAAAATGGCGGATCCAATATGGCGGACGATATCCTCAAAAATGTATAGATTGTTATGAAGCTTGGTATCCAGAGATTTTCGCCGCCACTGATTTCGAAATTGATATTATATTTTCGATAATTCAAAATGGCGGATCAAATATGGCGTCCCGAACAATATGCGTTTTACTTTTAACGCAATGCATTACCGTTAGCACCATTTAAACCCATTTTGAATTTTGAAAATTTAATTTCAATGTCGTAATCAAAGATAACGAGGATCTCTGAATACCAGGCTTCATAACAAGCTATAATTAGAAAAAAAGTGGTCCGCCATATTGGATCCGCCATTTTGATTTTTGAAAATTTAATAACAATTTCGGAACTAGTGACGCCGAAAATCTCTGGATACCAAGCTTCATAACAATCTATACATTTTTTAAGATACCTTCCGCCATTTTGTTTCCGCCAATTTGAATTTTGAAAATTTGATATCATTTTCGAAATCATTGACAATGAAAACGCTTGGATACCAAATTTCGATGAAATCTGTCAAATACATATGGAGTAAACATTTTTGTCCTCCTATATTCTCGATTCGTCCCAATAAACGACTTAAGAAAAATATGCTCTATTTAATGAAGGGGAAAAGGGGGGAAGAGTTCGTGATATTTTTACATTGGCAATTTGTTGGATTTTCGAACTGTAGAAGAGAAATTGCTGTACTCGTTGGAACTTTTTTTATAACTTTAACTAACATAAAAATTTCAAAATTGTTTCAATAAAAAGGGCGATTTATAAAATAGGTATTATACCCATTTTACATTTATTAACAAAAATCGCAAAATAAAGTACATACCTCACGCCTCACTTTGCATTTTGTCAAAATCATTAGTTGTTAATAAGAATAAAATGACAAGCGAAACTATTTTATCATCGCTTCAAACAAAAAATTATTTAATTCGACGCAACGAAAACCCAACTTTGCGCTTCTGCTAAAGCTGCTGCGTTGCGTTACAAGTCAAAATTTGTGTGTTAGATTGTGGACTGGTGCACAGTATACAGCATGATAGAAAAAGGAAGGTAGTTCCATTGTCACTTTTTCGTCGCCATATTAACAACCTGACAATTAAGTAGATTGTGACATTTCGTGCTACCGTATCCAATATCTAAAATCCTCCAAATTTTGTTATTAATTTTTTGTTTATTTACAATCGAAATTTGAACAAGCAAAAGGTATTTTGTTGGGTACGGCTAGGTTATTTGTACATTAATTTTGGGTTATTGTGTGCAAACGTTTAACCCAAAGCAAAAAATTTTAACACACACGTGTGGTCAAACAATT
>NW_023458560.1:8651704-8665413 GCF_013731165.1 Rhagoletis pomonella | reverse complement strand
ACGGGGCAAAAATAAGGGTGGTCGATGACATCAAGGATCTAGGCGTCATCCTGGATAATAAACTAAGCTTTTCCAAACACATCGACAAGATCACATGTCAGGCTCTCAAAGTATTTGGCTTTATCTCTAGAAGCAGCAAGGATTTTGCCAACCCTTACTCATTGATCAAACTATTCTCATCCCTGGTACTGCCTATCGTAGAATATGGCAGTGTGATCTGGTCGCCGCACACTGATAGCTCAATCACTCGTGTCGAAAAAGTACAACGTAAGTTGTGCAAAACCCTGGCTTTCCGCAATACCTCACTAAGTTACGCACGCACCACAGAAGATATATACAAACTTTACCGAATCAAAAGCCTGTCAGATAGACGCAGGATTGCGGATTTGACCTTCTTCTACAAGGTGTTAAATGGTATCATCGATGCATCGACTAATCGTTAGACGAAGTCGATTACTGAAAACAACTATGTTTAACAAAAACTATATGATCCATTGCCCACGAAATAGGATAGTCAACCTTGTAAACTCGCTACATAATGATTTAGATTTCTATGGAGGCACATACAGCACTTTTATCCGTAACATCAAAAATCATATTTTCTCTTAACAATAATAAACAAATTTATTGATACACATGTCTGTGCTACGAAATATTGTAAACTCTCTTCATATTTACTTAGTGTTTTCAACCTCTGTGCAATTTTATACCGTTTATGTATAATGCCGTTTGGCGTATGATTAATAATAAATTAAATAAATTAAATTCGAAACTTTAACACCTGGAATTGTGATTCTACATTTGGCGATTTAAAGAATATTAGAATGTTATGTTGTGATTTCTTTCAAGAAGAAAATTCAGAAGAAAGAAGATATTCAAGAAGAAAGAAGATATTCATTGCCAAATTTCATAGAGCTTTTGGTCATTAAAATAAAATATTTATGATTATTAAAAGTAAAACTCTTAAATGCCTGGAATTGTGGTTCGACAAGATGGAATTGAAATAAAACACAGCAGCATTGTAATGATCTCAGATGACTTAAAACATGATACGGCCACTTTTTACGCTTTCCAAAAAATTCTACACTAGCACCTTTTAGAAAAAGCAATAGCTGCATCGATTATTATATATGTATATAACAGGCCAAATCCATCTCAAATCAGTCAGGCTGACAACTTCACATCGTAAATAGCGTTTTCGAACTGGCTGCCGAGATAGGTCGATCTTCCACTCAGCCATCGATATAACTTTCTTTGAGGATTCGTAAAAAAAATCGTTACAGAAGTGAGATTATCTTGGTGTCGCCTGCCGACTACATGTGACAGACGTCCAACCTGGCAGTATTAACGGTCAGAACGCAATCTAAGGATACACATGGCAATAGGTACACAGAAACGACGACGCTTATCGTATGGGGGTGGGATACCATCGAAAACACGAAGGTGTGCAAGAGTAGCCTGACCACGCTTGGTTTGTGTGGAATCGTAACTCGCACAGCTTTGTAGAAGATGCGTGAAGGACCACGGAAGTGATATGGACAACGATTCACATTGCAGCGTTTACGTAAGTAAAGATTGTGCCCCTCAACATATAAAAATAGATTTAACTTTGCAAAACTAATTTTTTATAAAGCCGATTTCAATACGAAAGCAGAGATAAATTTCCACGCAACATCTCATGGAAAGGGACCACGCGATGGACTTGGAGGGAATCTCAAACGTTTAGCTACGCGTGCAAGCCTTCAGCTACCTAGAAGTATATTAATCGTTTCAGCTGTAGAGTTATACGACTGGGTATATATGTAAGTATGCAGTTTGGAGGATGGTTCCGTGCGCAGAAGTGGAAAACTTTTGACTGCCTTTCACCTGGGAGTGGCCAGAAGCAATTCTTGTGCGTACGGTTCAAATCGCAGCTCACAACGTCCGGATATCTATATCCACGTATCCTCTGGCAACCAAACACCCGTTTGGGAGCGAGCTAAAGTGAGAAGGCGTAAAACTTCGCGTGCGCTGGGTTTGGGTCCCGCCACGTTAAAACCCTGCCCAATGAAAGAGAACAAACAGCCTCGGATGAGACCCCCTTGTTTTAATGGCGACCACGGCAAACGTATAAAGGACTATGATTTAAGGGTATGCACCTGGAATATCCGGACCCTTAATGGGGAAGGTGCCTCGGCCCGGTTGATTGATGTCCTCGGGAAGACAAAGGCTGACATCACCGCCATACAGTAAATGCGATGGACGGGGCAAGGAAAAGTAAGCGTGAAGCCTTGCGAAGTCTACTACAGTTGCCACGTAAAGGAGCTCAAATTCGGTGTTGGATTCGTGGTAGGAGAGAGACTCCGTCGCCGAGTACTGGCGTTCACCCCGGTGGAAGAACGTCTAGCCACAATCCGCATCAAAGCTAGATTCTTCAACATCTCGCTCATCTGCGCCAATGCCCCGACGGAAGAGAAGGATGAGGCGTCCAAGGATCTCTGCTATGTGCGCTTGGAACGTACATATGAGCGCTGCCCCCGACACGATGTCAAAATCGTGCTTGGCGATTTTAATGCCAGGGTGGGCAAGGAAGGGATCTTTGGAACCACCGTCGGAAAATTCAGCCTCCGCGACGAAACGTCCGATAACGGACTGAGGCTGATCGACTTCGCCAGGGCCCGAAACATGGTAGTATGCAGTACTAGGTTCAAACATAAAAAGATTAATCAAGCTACGTAGCTGTCTCCGGATCGAAAAACGAGAAACCAAATCGATCATGTTGTAATAGACGGAAGACGTAGGTACACTCCGAGACCCAAACATCGACTCGGACCATTATCTTTTTGTAACCAAGATACCCGCCTCTCTGCAGCAAAAAATGTGCGCCTAACAATGCAAGGAAAGCTTAACGTCGAAAAGCTGCAATCACAACAGACGGCCAATTTATTCGCCACTTGACTCACACACATGCTCTCTGAGAGCACTCTTCAACAATCCGACATACGCGAGCAGTAGAACCACATTTCCCGATCATTAAGTATAGCCGCTGAAGAAGTAGTTGGATTTCAGCGAGCCCGAAAGAACAACTGGTACGATGAGGAATGTCAAGAAGCCGCAAAGAAAAAATACGCCGCCTATAGGGTCACGCTGCGATCGGGCGCAACGCGAGCCAAGTGGGACCGTTATAGGGAACTGAAGAAGGAAGCGAGGCGAATTCGGCAGAGACGAGAGACCGAAATACGTGAGTGCGAAGAGCTTGAGATGCTGGCAAATAGGAAGAACGCCCGAAAATTCTACCAGAGGGTTAGGCGACTTACAGAAGGTTCCAAGACCAGGGCGATCTCCTGTAAGAACAACAATGGCGACCAAGTGAACGATGTCCAGGATGTACTTAAATTGTGGAGGGAACACTTTTACAACACTTTTACAACCAGCGCTGAAAGTAGTGAAGAAGACGAACCCGAGCCCCCATTCGATGATGATGGAGTAGCTGTCCCACCGCCTGACTATGACGAGGTAAGAATAGCGATTACGCGGCTGAAAAACAACAAAGCTGCTGGAGCTGACGGCCTGCCAGCCGAGCTATTCAAGTACGGCGCACATAGGTACGAATCGACAATATAAGACGACAAAAATATTTAATCCATATGTATTTGACAGATTTCAATGAAATTTGGTATTTAGGGTTTTTCATCATCACTGATTTCCAATATTAAATTAAATATCCAAAATTCACAATGGCGGATCCAATATGGCGGACGATTTCTTAAAAAATGTCTATATTGTTATGAAACTTAGTGTCCAGAGATTTTCAATTTTCAAAAATCGAAATGGCGGATCCAATATGGCGAACGAGCTCTTCCAAAAATTATAAATTTTTATGAATCGTAGTATTTACTCCACATGTATTTGACAGATTTTAATGAAATTTGCTAATTAGGGATTTTCTTCGTCACGGAATTCGAATATTAAATACAATTTCCAAAATTCAAAATGGCGGATCCAATATGGCGGACGATTTATTAAAAAATTTATAGATTGTTATGAAGCTTGGTATCCAGAGCTTTTCGTTGTCACTGATTTCGAAATTGATATAAATCAAAATGGCGGATCCAATATGGCGGACGATATCCTCAAAAATGTATAGATTGTTATGAAGCTTGGTATCCAGAGATTTTCGCCGTCACTGATTTCTAAATTGATATTATATTTTCGATAATTCAAAATGGCGGATCAAATATGGCGTCCCGAACAATATGCGTTTTACTTTTAACGCAATGCATTACCGTTAGGACCATTTGAACCCATTTTGAATTTTGAAAATTTAATTTCAATGTCGCAATCAAAGATAACGAGGATCTCTGAATACCAGGCTTCATAACAAGCTATAATTAGAAAAAAAGTGGTCCTATGGCGGATCCGCCATTTTGATTTTTGAAAATTTAATAACAATTTCGGAACTAGTGACGCCGAAAATCTCTGGATACCAAGCTTCATAACAATCTATACATTTTTTACGATACCTTGCGCCATTTTGTTTCCGCCAATTCGAATTTTGAAAATTTGATATCAATTTCGAAATCATTGACAATGATACCAAATACCTGGATACCAAATTTCGATGAAATCTGTCAAATACATATGGAGTAAACATTTTTGTCCTCCTATATTCTCGATTCGTCCCAATAAACGACTTAAGAAAAATGTGCTCTATTTAGTGAAGGGGAAAAGAATTCGTGATATTTTTACATTGGCAATTTGTTGGATTTTCAAACTGTAGAAGAGAAATTACTGTACTCGTTGGAACTTTTTTTATAACTTTAACCAACATAAAAATTTCAAAATTGTTTCAATAAAAAAAGGCGATTTATAAAATAGGTATTATACCCATTTTACAAACAACTTTATTATTAACAAAAATCGCAAAATAAAGTACATACCTCACGCCTCACATTGCATTTTGTCAAAACTATTAGTTGTTAATAAGAATAAAATGACAAGCGAAACTATTTTATCATCGCTTCAAACAAAAAATTAATTAATTCGACGCACGATAGAAAACCCAACTTTGCGCGTCTGCTAAAGCTGCTGCGTTGCGTTACATGTCAAAATTTGTGTGTTACATTGTGGACTGGTGCACAGTATACAGCATGATACAAAAAAGAAGGTAGTTCCATTGTCACTTTTTCGTCGCCATATTAACAACCTGACAATTAAGTAGATTGTGACATTTCGTGCTACAGTATCCAATATCTAAAATCCTCCAAATTTTGTTATTAATTTTTTGTTTATTTACAATCGAAATTTGAACAAGTAAAAGGTATGGTTATTTGTACAATAATTTTGGGTTATTGTGTGCAAACGCTTAACCCAAAGCAAAAAGTTTTAACACACACGTGTGGTCAAACAATTAAGCGTTAGTTTAAAATAATGATTTCAAAATTTCAGATATAAATTTATGAATAACTTCGGTTTGAAATATGGATCTTTTTGTAAAAAATACTGTGGTCAGCGTACCCGGACTGATGAGGGTTATTTTTTCTAACCGCTGCCGAAAGCCTTCAACGTGGAAAGGTATTTTGCGCAAAAATCCTGTGGTTAGCGTAACCCGAGTTTATATTCTCCCTGTCAAAATGATGATTATACACCATTTTTCAATGCGTTGCCCTCCCCCCTCCGTCTCCGCTCCCCACCCATAAACCATTGCACAAATAGCCGAACATTTCCCCTTTTGTTTTTGAAAGAGAAGACGTCTAATGCTCCATAAGTTCATAATTGTGTTTCTAGTTTTCATACTAACAATAAATCATCAATTTTGTTTCACACCCCCTCCAATATTGAACAGTAAAATATATTTATTTTTACCCAAAAAAACAACGATATTGTTGAAATTTACTAGAATTGGATAAGATTCACTTCTCTTAAGGTCATGAGGCCTATGGGTTCCAAAGTAAATCCATTTTCAAGTTACTTGAAAGACATGGACAGATACAATATCGAAATGTGTAATTTCAGTGTCTCAATTATATCAGAAACAATCGTATCCGATATAGAAAAATGTAATAGTCCTGGCTAGCTATATTGTGTAATAATCAGATGACATAATGACACTAAAAAATTGTTAAAATATGTTCACCAGAATTTTATGAATGTAAAAATAAAGATTTTGGCAAGTAGTTATCGAATTTAATGAAAAACTTGAACGTTTTTAAGATAAAATATTAATTATTTTTAAGAGACAAGTGTTAATACAATAATTTTGTTTATATTCTCAAATTCAGGATATGAAATCCCCTCCACTAAAAACTCAAATTGGGTAACGCCGCTTCGAATTTTTTACAATTGAGCAATTGTCAAAAATCTCCTTTTTAATCAAAAAGTTGTTTATTGAAACTACCTTCTTTTTTGTATCATGGTATACACAAAATGTATACAACAAAGTGTGATTGATTTTGACATTGCTCTCATACGAAACAGGCTATACTGTCAAATTGAAATGAATTGTTAACCCATTTGAAAATGTGTTTTTTTTTCAAATTTGAATTTGTTAAAAAAAAAAATTACACAAAAATTTTTGAAGCAGCAGATTTTCTTAATAAACGTGAAATTGTTAAGAGATAAACCGCCGAGGAGAGCAAGTAAGCACATTTAAGTTTGGTAATAAGTAAATACGATTGACTTTGCTTAAATATTTAATGTAAGGAAACAAAGATGAAACGGAGCAAAACGTTTGAACGGTGCGCTGTATGCAATAAAAGTCAGGACACGAAAATAGTGCGATGTTTTAAACCACCTAGTTTCGAATGAAGACGGCAGCGATGGGAAGAAAGCTGTGGTGATGTACTACGTGATTCATCTCGCGTTTGTGTAAACCACTTCAAGGAAAGTGATTTCATTAGTTGTCCGTCCAAATCAAGCACTTTCAAACGAGCTCGTTTATACCCAGGCGCAGTCCCAATGCCATACGAAATAACTGAAACAAGTGAGGATTTAGAACGCGATCAGGATACATTATTTGTTGATGTCCAAACTCAAACAGGCGACTCTTTAGAATGCACGTTGCGAACAGAAATATTTCGGCTTACCGAAATAATTAAAACCATGCAAGAAAGTATGGAAGAGCTTAATTTAAAACTGCTCGAAGCAAAGTCTTTAATGGAAAATTATTTCGTATGGAAAAAAAATTCAATTTCAAAATTGTTAGAATTAAACTCACATATAAAATTGGAAACAAATGTAAAATCATACTTTTATAAGTGTCGAATAATGTTTAGGATAAAAAATTTAAATATAACAAGTAATTTTTAGCAAAAAAAAACGACTTCAACTCTCATATAAAAATATATATATATATATATATATCTCATGATCCACTGATCGGATCTTAACCAGATTAGTATGGGACCACCTCTGAGACACTACCCTTCCGATGCGATTATCGAAACCGGTTGACGTGGTCCAAAGTTATGCGGTAACATACATTAAAAAAATAAAATAAATAAAAATCCTTTAAAAATAAACGCACCAAAGCATAAAACTTGGGCAATTAAAAACAAGAAAATTGCTAAAACGATTTTATAAACAATTTGTTTTATTCTATTGACAAAATATATGTAATGTAAGTAAAACAAAACTATAATCGAAATAAAAGCCTAGGGCATCAGTGCTGACAAGATACATGCATCACTAAGGGTTAATTCGTTTGTTTATACTTTTTGACATTATAGTACCTTAAAAGAGAGCCGCACTGAGTTGTCAATCACACCTTGTTTAATACACCTTGGGTATACAGTAAACCAGCCATTGACAATATGCTTATTTGAAAATTAATACATGAAATATTGTGCATGTATAGAATTTTTTTGTCATTAACCCATAGGCAACGACCGGTGCAAAAATACACAAGAATGTTTGACTTTTTTGAATTGTAAATTTAAACAGCAAAGTTCATAAAGAAACTAATAAAACCAAAATATTGTTAATTACTACATGGGAGGTGGGCGTGGTTTTTGACAGATTTCGAAAAAAATTTAATACTAACCTAAATTATACCAAAGGCAACTTCGGCACCGACTTTCGTTAAAATATCTAAATTTTGTTCGAGTTAGCGTGTTTACAAACAGACACGGCTGAACCAAATCATCTCGTCGTTCTGAATATTTTTATATATATGTATGTATGCATATGTGTATACATTTTATACTGCTGACAAACGAGCTCGCTTATCTGCATAAACCGTCTTCATTTGCATTAACTAATGCATTATCCTCTTGAATATGCTTATGTGAATAAGCGGCTGAACAAATGCATACAAATTTCGTGCATTTGTTTGAGCGTCGATATATAATTTTGTGTACATATTTCATAAAAGCTACGGGGGTCTCCACAATAAGAGTGGTATATTTGAAAATTATAGAGTTCTACCTTTAAGCTAAGTAATACTTGTTTTACCCCCTAATCGATAGGACCATTTTCCAAAGCCAGTGCATTATTCAGTCAAAGCTTTGTTCGGAACACTGTATGACTTATGTAGGAACTACAAGCGGTCATAATCGCTTCTCGCCTGATTTGCTTGGAATTTTGTTTTTCGCGTTATTTTCTTTTATGTGACTTGAAAATATTTTTCACTATAAGAAAATATTGAAATTGGGTTTCATTTGGGTTAACGAAAACGACAACTGTGAAAAAATATCAACCAATACATTCAAACAAATTGTGAAGTAAGCATATTTACATTTTTTGTTATGTCTATCTGGATTATTATATTCTGTGGACTGGTGTATAAGGAGTATTAGGAAGGTATGTGTGATAAGATTTAAATACTTTTGTTTTTCTATTTTTGTCGTCTTAATTAGTCACTTTGTCCTTATGTGCGGCGGCGAGGAGCTGATGAGGTGCATGCATCAGCTCGTATGCAGAATATGGTCAGATGAACGCATGCCCGATGACTGGAATTTAAGTGAGCTCTGCCCAATCCACAAGAAAGGCGACCCCGCCATTCGCGCCAACTACCGCGGAATCAGCCTTCTAAGCATAGGTTATAGGACCTTATCAGTGTGGCTTTAGGCCTGGCAAATCCATCATAGATCAGGTATTCACAATACGTCAAATCTTGTAAAGGACCTGCGAGAATAGGATCGACACACACCATCTATTTGTCGATTTCAAAGCCGCTTTCGACAACACGAAGAGAAGTTTCCTTTATGCCGCGATGTCTGAATTTGCTATCCCCGCGAAACTAATACGGCTGTGCAAAATGACGTTGAGCAATACCACCAGCTCCGTCAGAATAGGAAAGGACCTCTCCGAGCCGTTTGATACCAAACGGGGTTTCAGAAAAGGGGACTCCCTTTCGTGTGATTTCTTTAATCTGATGTTGGAGAAGATAATAAGAGCCGCAGAACTGAACCGCTCAGGCGCAATACTTTACAAGAGCGTACAATTGTTGGCGTATGCCGACGACATCGATATTATCGGTAAAAACAAACAAACAAGCATTAACACCAATAATAATGTCAGCCTTGAAATCCAACGGAGAATCACTCTTGCCAACAAGTGCTACTTTGGGCAATTGAGAAGTAAAGTCCTCTCTCGTCGTACAAAGATCACACTCTATAAGTCACTCATCATGCCTGTGCTGGTGTATGGCGCCGAGGCATGGACAATGAAAGCATCTGATGAGGCGGCTCTTGGAGTTTTCGAGAGAAAGATTCTGCGAAAGATTTACGGACCTTTACGCGTTGGTGATGGTGAATATCGCACCCGATTTAACGATGAGCTTTACAACGATATAGACATAGTGCAGCGAATTAAAATTCAGCGGCTCCGCTGGCTTGGCCATGTAGTTCGAATGGACAGAAACGCTCCTGCTCTGAAAATATTCAACGCGGGCCACGATGCTGGTAACAGAGGAAGAGGAAGGCCTCCTCTGCGTTGGAAAGACCAGGTGGAGAAGGACTTGGCTTCACTTAGCATTTCCAATTGGCGTCAGTTAGCACAGAAGAGAAATGACTGGCGTGCTGTTTTGGACTCGGCCAAAATCGCTTAGGCGGTTACAGCGCCAAAAAAGAAGAAGATGCAGTTTGTTTCAGCTCTTTGATATACGCAAGTAGCATATTGGAATATTAATGTTAATTACAATAATTGAATATACTTGTGAAATTTAATTTTAACCAAAGTGTATTCAACAAAGTGTGATTGAATTTGACATTGCTCTCAGAAGAACCATCCGATAAAGTCAAATTTAAAAAATTTTGTATGAATTTTGGATCGATTGTTTATATTTTTTGGCATAATAGTACCTTAAAAGAGAGCCTAACTAAGTTGTCAATCACACCTTGTTTAATGCACCGTGATTTTAACTACAATAATGAGTTTTGACTTACCCTTTCAGTGTGGATTTTCTTTCCTTAACAACATTTGTTTCGCAATTTTTTTCCAAATCGTTGTTTATATTGTTACGAGTATCTTTGTTTAGTTGGCGGATTTCCCAAAATCCTCTCGGTTCGTATCGCTGGATTGTTAAATAAACACTCAAGATGACCAAATTACAGTACAATTAACTTTACAGGTGAAACGATTGATCTACTTCTAGGCACGCGTAGCTAAACGTTTGAGGCTCCCTCCAAGTCCATCGCATGGCCCCTTTCCATAAGATGCTGCGTGGTAATGTATCTCTGCTCTCGTATTGAAATCAGCTTTACAAAAAAAAGATGTTCTCAAAGATAAATCTGTTTTTAAAATGTTGAGGAGCACCCTCTGTAATATATATAATTTTTGATGAAGCTATTGCTTTTTCGAAAAGGTGCTGGTGTAGAATTTTTTAGAATGCGTAAAAGTGGCCGTATCATGTTTTAAGTCATCTGATATCATAATCATTATTTCGATTCCATCTCTATAATAAAAAACCGATTTGAGGAGTGTTGCCTGGTCCTTGTTCCAATGGAAAGCCTGGACGGCATCTTAGGACAACTATAATTTTCTGCAAAATCACACTGTACGATGACTTCTACTTCGTCTAAATTTTCCCTAAGATCTTTAAAATAAAGCGACTGTTCTTCTGCAATATAAGCATGTGGTTTCAGGGCATCACACAAACTGTCACTGGACAGAATTTGAGTGGAGATTGTGAAGCGGTCGGTGCCAAACCAATTTTTAAACTGCACCTATGTAGCATCATACTTAGTGCAAGGTATATGTGAACAAATTTACGTAACTCCTAAACTAATGCAGATCACACTCTAAAATTTTTAGGGTATTATAATAATTATACCCAAGGCTATATTTTGAAAAAATATATTTAAACAAATTATCGAAGTTCCTCAAATTATGTTTTTAAATTTTCACTTCCGGTGTGGTATAACAAAAAAAATTTTTTGGGAAAATTTATTTCGAATTTTAAAAAGCGAGAAATTTTCGCACCAAATCGCGAAGTTTAAAAATTTTTTGAATTTTGTTTTAGTACGAAAAAATACTTAAAAAAATACCTAATTTTAATTTTTACTGTTCTTTGGAAGCCCATAACTCATATAAAGAAAAAAATATATGGACAGAATTTCATATATCACACAGGTAGGTACAATTACCCAAAATGTGAAGGAATTCTAAAGAATCACCCTTTTTTCCCTGTCCGCTTTACGCGAATGCCCCTTATGTAAAAAGTACTAAATCTGTGGTCATAAGCAATAATCGCCTAAGTCGAAAAACCTGAATTCGAGAAAAAACGCTTTAAGGATTTGGATTGTAATGTTAACCTTATGAGGAACCCAAAATATTTTCGTCTATAGCTTTTTAAATAGCCTAGCTGGCGAGATGGGGATTTCACGTACGCATGGAATAGGGGTTGAAGAATACGATAGCATATATAACTCCATTCTTTCTTAAGTCGACTTAGGCGGTTATTGCTTATGACCACAGAAATATACATACATATGAGTGTTTCCTGCATTACGGACGTTCCGTTTGGAGACACTTTCTCCACCATTAAAACTATAGTAGGCTCTGAGTGAATACACAATCTTTGTCATGAGTATAGCCCAGTAAAATTAGATAAATTCGGTAGGAAATTTAAAAAAAAATTGTAACAGCGATTTTTTGATGCAGTTTACTTCTATTTGACACGTAGATCATGAATCCACAGTCTTGCCCCTAAATTTCTTTTGGCAACATTCCGCCATCTTGGATTTAAGTTTTTTTGGGTTTTTTGCGATGCAAGCTTATTTTCCATTTTTCGTAAAAATTGGTTAAATACAAATATGTAGAGAATTTCATTTCCCACATTTGTAGGTTTTTTAAAAGCAGCATGTTTTATTGTAAACAATTTGCAAAAACTGTGAAAAAATTTTACATTGTCACGGTTTTCGCCATTTTTTGACAATTTCTGTTGAAATATATAGCATATTGAAATTCCAAAGTTGTAGAGAATTTCACGCTTCACAACTTTTATACCTAAATTTTTTTTGTACGGCGCTTAGATCACGGCCGAGAACGTGCCAAAATAGCGATTAGCCCAGTAAAAATAGATAAATTTGGTAGGAAAAAAAATAAAATTTGTAAAAGGGGCATTCCATGTAAAATAGGAAAACGATATAAATTTTAAAATTCCGTTAATTATCTATATTTCTGTAGTAAGATATAGCCAAATGACTATATGTCATTAATGTGTTGAAAAATATTACAAAATTAAAAAACTAATTTGTATCTATGGAAAGTTTTTCTTCATACATAGTTACCTTGGGATAAATTTTGATTAGGTTAGCATCGCATTTGTCGGCTATTTCGTCAGTTGTATAAAGCGGGCGCGTACATTTTACATAAAGCGGAGAAAATTCTAAATTACTACATAAAAATAAAGTGTAAAGGTGTGTAGGTTTTTGTGCATTTCTTTATTAACAGATGCATTTCGCGTGTCACACCAGTCACGCAAAAATACATAAAATTTGTTTTCCTAACCTCAAATATGACTTGATGAATTCAGTTATTTCTAGAAGTAACAATAAACACGTGGTGTACTATTTTAACATCTTTTAATAGTAAAAATGGTCATATTGTGGTTTTGAGACTGTTTTGAAATACATATGTCCCACCAGTTACATGTGACTTAACTTGAATATGCTTTGCCTAACTTGAACTTGATTTGGGTGATTTTTCGCTCACTTTAGATGAATGCCACAGAGAGAAAGAGGAAATCTCGAGAGAAGATAAAGGAGGACAAGGATAAATGGAATATACATAGCTCATGAAAAACGAAAAGAGTGGACTAGAAATGAGTGGGAGCAAAATGAGGAAAAGAGAATATGCTTCAGAGAAAACGAAAGATTGCGTAAAAGAAAGCAAAGAGAGAACAAAAAGTTAAAGGCAGTACAAAAGACAAGCAGTTCGTCGCTAGAGTTGTACAAATCCTTGAGTACTTTGATAAAAGCAGTTGTAAAAGCTATAAAAGCTCTGCCTCAAAGTCCCACTAAACAGACAGCAGTTCTGTAGCACATTGTGAAAGACATTATGCCGCAGATGGCTGTGTTACATGAGGAAGCTCAAAATATTAGAAGCACGGATAATACAGATGCAATTAAAAAAATGCAAGCTTTCTACGAAAAAGATGACATCAGTCATGCTTCTCCAAATAGAAAAGATACAATGTGGGTAAAAGAGGTGCAATCGGGTAAACGTATTCAAGTAGCTAAGAGGCACATGATGACGACAATCGATGAAGCGTATTCGTTATTTTTAAT
>NW_023458560.1:8642280-8651604 GCF_013731165.1 Rhagoletis pomonella | reverse complement strand
AAGTGACTCTGTTTACAGGATGTGCATGGGCTAACCAAGGTCAAGAAAAGCATTCCTATGAAATCGTCAGCAATGGATTAACCCACGATAAATATTCTGTATGGTTGTTCATAAAAAAAATTATTGATGATTTAAAATCTCGGTTTGCGAACCTCAAGAAAGTCACAATTTGTTCTGATGGATGTTCTGCGCAGTTTAAAAATCGATTTGCATTGTCGACCCTATGCTACTCTGTATTGGACTGGGGTGCTGTAATTAGTTGGAGTTTTTTTGCCTCTGGCCATGGTAAGGGAGCAGTTGGTGGCATCGAAGCAACAGAAAAAAAGAACCCTTTGATCTGCTATAATAGCAAGAAAAGCAGTAATTAATGATAGCTAGGACTGCTACGAGTATTTAGTATCAAAAGATATCAATCGTTTGCATATTCTATTTATTGCTGTTGGTAATATTGAAGTACATCGAAAAAACCTTGATGAGCGCTGGCAACACATTAAACCGATTCCATATGTACAGAGACACCATCATTTTAAACCCAAAGGAAACAAAACTATCATTTATTCCCTGACTGCAACATCTTGCCAATCCAAAAAGGTTTTAATGATTCAAGAAGGACGGCTTTAAAGAAGTTTTTAATTAATAATGATAATTTTATTTTATTTTAGTTGCGGAAAAGAATATTCATTAATTTTGATTTTAATACATACGAGTTTATTGAGATTTTGTTAATAAATTGTTTGTTTCTTTTATTTACATTATTTTTGCTTGCAGTTACTGGTTTCTATTTAATGCTGCATGTTAAAACTTATAAATAACTACATTAATAAAGCTCAAAACAATGACAAAACTTATTTCAGTTTTACCTAATTTTGTACTTGTCCCACCAGTCACAAAAGTCTGTCCCACCAGTCACAACTTTCAATATTCTTTAATATGTTTACGATGGTTATATCGGCCTAGTTTTTAATGAAGACGAAAGCGTACAGTATATATTTTACAACGTAAAATAATCTGCCTTAAAAACTAAGTAGTTTGGCTATAATTGATCTTTGAGTGTACAAAGGTAAAACAGAAGGATTTTTCAGTGTCCCACCAGTCACATTCATTCAAAAAATAGTTACAAAGAAGTCAGAAATTGTTTGGATTTTTTTTCAAAGGAATTTTAACACTAGTTATATTTAACTATTGTATAAGTTCCGACGACATAGTTATAATTAAGAGTTGATCACATTCTGGAGTCAAATGTCCCACCAGTCACAATGGAATGCCCCAACAGCGATTTTTTGATGCAGTTTACTTCTATTTGACACGTAGATCATGGACCCACAGTTTTGCCCTTAAATTTCATTTGGCAACATTCCGCCACCTTAGATTTTTTTTTTACGTAGAATACGTCTTACGTTTCGATATGGAGGCTATGCTGCAATGTTGTAGTTGTAATTTTTAGAGCTTCACGAAAACGCTTATTGCACGAGAACTAATGAAGCGATTTCAAAGAAAAGTGTGGCGTTTCAAAGATAAAATTCCAGACCTATCGACAGATTCATTTTTGTAAGTAACCAATTCGGCTTCTGTCGTAAAAAGAACGATAAACATTGGCTTATTTTGGGGTAAATTTTGAGCCTTTAAAATGCTCCAGAAGCTTATGATTCGCAGATATAACTTTCATTTTCGGGATAGAGATTCTTCGGAGCAATAGAAATATTATCGTGTGCAGATTTTATATAAATTCAACAAATATTGAGCAATTTAAGGAGAATTTCCTTCTCCACAACTTTTGTGCCTACATGTTTTGTACGACGCTTAGATCACGGCCGGGAACGCGATAAACATAGCGATGTACGGGATGCGCCGTAAAACTCATTTCCACACCACCGCTGAGGTAGAGTTTTTCGGCGCGTTTTTTTATCGTGGCAGCAGGCATAATCCACGGCCAACGTTTTTTTGCTTTTTAATGAAAGCAGGTGAAGGTGTGGAAATGAGTTTTACGGCGCATCCCGTACATCGCTATGTTTATCGCCTTCCCGGCCGTGATCTAAGCGTCGTAAAAACATGTAGGTACAAAAGTTGTGGAGAATGAAATTCTCTACAACTCTGGAATTTCAATATGCTATGTATTTTCAACAGAAATTGTCAAAAAATGGCGAAAACCGTGACAATGTAAAATTTTTTCGCAATTTTTGCAAATTTTTAAAAATAAAAAATGCTATTTTTTAAAAACCTTCTATATAGCAAGTGTGGGAAATTAAATTCTCTGCATATTTGTTTTTGGCCATTTTTTTACGGAAAATGCAAAACAAGCCTGCAAATCGCGAAAAACAAAAAAAAAATCTAATGTCAAATAGAAGTAAACTGCATCAAAAACTCGATGTTACAAATTTTTATTTTTTTTCCTACGAAAATTATCTAATTTTACTGGGCTAATCGCTATGTTTGGCACGTTCTCGGCCGTGATCTAAGCGTCGTACAAAAAAATGTAGGTATAAAAGTGGTGAAGACTGAAATTCTCTACAGCTTCGG
Source organism: Rhagoletis pomonella (assembly GCF_013731165.1). NCBI lineage: Eukaryota > Metazoa > Arthropoda > Insecta > Diptera > Tephritidae > Rhagoletis > Rhagoletis pomonella. The sequence goes on along the minus strand of NW_023458560.1, from coordinate 8,649,087 downwards.
AATTTCAATATGCTATGTATTTTCAACAGAAATTGTCAAAAAATGGCAAAAACCGTGACAATGTAAAACTTTTTCGCAGTTTTTGCTAATTTGTTACAATAAACAATTCTATTTTTAAAAAACCTTCTATATAACAAATGTGGGTAATTAAATTCTCTACATATTTGTATTTAACCATTTTTTACAAAAAATGCAAAATAAGCTTGAAAATCGCAAAAAAAAACACTTTAATCCAAGATGGCGGAATGTTGCCAAATAAAATGTAGGGGCAAGACTGTGGATCCATGATCTACGTGTTAAATAGAAGTAAACTGCATCAAAAAATTGCTGTTACAAATTTTTTTTAAGAAAAAGCCTAATTTTACTGGGCTAGTAGTCATAATCAATACCTATCTGAAACCAATAAAAATATTTTCCACAAATGTTATAAATATGGTAAGTACATAGCGATTAAAAGAACCCATTCAGACGTTCCCAAAATGGAACTCGTATCAAACATAACTGATGATTATTGCAAAACTTTGCGTATCTGTTAATGGTACAAAAATTTTATGTATGAATGGCTGTTAGAAAAATAAGTAGCCATAACCATTGTGTCAACTTAAACTTCCCAAGGAAGCTTAATAGCTGTCAAAAACTGTGCAAAGTTGTTCGGAGGTTCCCGTTGGGACGTTCCGATACTTTCCAATGAGATACAATTTTTTGTTTAAGAATTTAAACACACTCGTTTTTAATGCAAATATTAGGTTTTATTGAAATAATACAATAAGGCTGAATAGCTAGTGGGTTTCAGGTAACAAGATCAAGGGAAATAAGGTCAATTAACACTAATTTGCATACTAGTGCGAAATAAAGACAATTGACATTATTTCCTTCCCAAAAGCGAAATAACATCCGCAAAAAATATTGTTTTGCATTCCTTTTTAAAAAGCTGATAGGTTTCGTTTACTGTCAAAACCATGTAGCGCTTTGCTATAGGCAAGTCTTGCTTACTTAACAATAGTGGGATTCATGAAACTTCGCAAAGTGGTGGCAAATGTGGCATTTGTTGCAAAATTTGCCACCTTGCGACACAGCTGATTACTTTTGTAAACTTTCTTGCGACAAAATTGCGACATTGCCATATAATTTGAGCTGGCAATCATTGAAAAGATAAAGTCACGAAACACATGTTTTTCATTTTCTTCGAATACTTCAACAAAAAGTAGTAAGTTAAGGCTGATTTGACATATAATTGTAAAAACTTGTATTTTTTACTTACGCGCGGCATTTTTAAAAACGTTTACATTTAAAATACGGAGTTGCAATAGGTCGTTCATCCAACTTTGTTTGCAACGCTGAGATTTCGTCAAAAATGCCACTTTGCCACGTTTTATGAGTCGCACTAATGTTTCTTTTCTTCCTGCTGCTTTTACAATTTGTATTAAGTAATTTAGGGTCCTCCACGGCGAAATAAAAATAAGGTGACGTCAGTTGAGGGGTGTTTGTCGTAATTTTGACAAATTCGGTAGCCCCGTTTTAAATGATGCCATCTTGAACAAAAACTACACTAGAAAAACTCCTTTTATGTATTTTGCTAAAAAAGTATGAATGAACATCTCTGTCTTTGACATTTCTTTTTAGTTGTGACTTTCGTATTTTATACTTTTTGCAAAAATTTTGATTTGTGCTTATATTCAACAGCTTTTAAATGCGGATTTGTGATTTTTGTGAGGTTTTCCGAATTTTGTTTAGGTAACAAATTTTAAGTATTTATTGCCATGAGGCAAATAAAGACTAATTAAGTTTACCTTCCACAGATTTGTGAATTGTGTTTTTACCTCAGAGAGAAGCTACGATACAAGTGCGATTTTTGGCTGCAAGTTCCAGGTGAGTTTATTCAATTGGCCAAGTTGTTAATAAAATAGTCAGTAAAGTGTTCTTTTCTTGTTTAATGTAGAGGGGAGAAGGATGGAAAACTCAAAATTAGTATCATTGTATTAATCGTATATTTTAACTTTATATTCTAGTAATTTTTTTATTACATATAAAACAATATGTTTATATAAGCGGCGCCGTTTTCAATACATATAAAACAATATTTTAATATAAAGTAAACATTTGAAATAAATCGCGCGATTTTTCGTTCCAATACATAGATAATGGAATTTTTTATTACACATTATATATCAAACGAAAGGTAATTTTATCCTCTATTTAACTAAGTTATTCTTGAATACTGACACTTGACACTTTTTTTTCTTAAAAAACCTTTTTTCTTTTAAGTTAATGAATTATTCTTTTTTTATATAGACTCTAAATAGATATATCTTTTAAGTTAATGAATTATTCTTTTTTTTATATAGATTCTAAATAGATATATCGTTTTCTAAACTGCTTTTACCCCAGATTTTGGTCGGATATATTAAAATACACCTTCAATAAAAATTTTGAAGTGTTAGTACCAAAAACAACGGAGTTACATGCCACTTTTAAAAAAGCCCTTCCTCTTTTTGATACTAATTTTATAAAGTTTTTTGCTTCTCCTAACATAACATAACATAAAAAATTTGTTGGTTAGGGCCTTTGTAAATTAAGTTAACGATATGCATATCAAACGAACCTGTACAGCCATGTTTATTTTATAAAAATCGGTAAAGTATTTTACGAAATATACCCATTTTAAGATTTGGAATTTAACACCTCCCCCTCCCTACTAGCACCCATAATATTCATTTGCACAAAAAAGTTTATATAATCAGGAAAAAGGGTCGGGCCATAGTTTAAATCTTTAAAGTTTTTTCTTTTGTAAAATCAATAGCTGTGCATATGATAAAGCTGAATTTGTTTATTGAATGTATCAAATAAGATTATCGAATGTGCCACTACTTCTACAAATAAAATTACGAAAATCCTGTTATAATTAATAAGTAATCGATCTTTTAACAAGAAGAAAAAACTTGCTAAGAGTGTTTATTATGTTTTACAGGGACGGTTATCAATATGAGTAAAATAATTTAAGTCCACATTTAATCATTATTTTATGATTTTTATTTTTTTCGCTTAAAAATAATAATTATTGAGTTTTATTTTTTCGCTCAACGAAAATAAGTATTAGTTGATTTTTATTTTTCGATCACAAATAATTATTTTATGATTTTTCTTTTTTCGCTAAGAGATAATAGGGGTCTTCTTCTAATAAAGTTATGAATCGCTGATAAACTTGATAAAATGAAAAATTTATCATTTTGATAAATGAACTGCCAAACTTTGTATATAAATCTATTTAAGCAAATGGATGTATAGAATTGACAACAACAACCACGCTGTCAAGTTTAAATAGCGGCAAATCAGCTGCATTTGATAGTAGTTGGTTGAATAAGGAAAATGAATTAGCAACAAGAGTTTATGGGGTGTACATAGCTCAGTGATTAACGCTTCTGACTAGGCACATCGATTACGCAGGTTCGATCCCTGCTGAAGTCTAGAAAAAAGAAGTCTGATGAGGAGATGTGGTGATCTCCGAAATAGCTGCTATAACTTCCACCGCTTAGACTTTGTTGCTTTATCAATTTTTCCTAATAAATAATAGTGGTACAAAGCTCAATAAAAATATTAAAAAAAAGGAAATCTATTTAACCAAAGTTTACCACTTTATCAAACGCTTTTTATGGATAAATAAAGATAGAGCTGGTCGCTCTTGCTACGAACACACAAAAAGCAAATGAAGACAATGGACGGGGTAAGAAAGAAACGTAACTAGCCATATAAATTAAATAATAAACAATTTTATGCGAAATTTACCAAGGTAAGTTCATGTAAGAAGTCTGATAAACTGGTAAATATAAGCAATTTATCCCTTTATCACTAATCGATTGATTTTTTAATCACTTAGCTAATTTCATTAAATTCAATCCGATTACTGTTAATCATGATTAATTTTAATCTGATTAAACAGCTATGGTAACCGCGATTAGAAAGATTAATTTTTAATCATTAACCCTTAATGTGATTAATTAATTTGTGCTGGAGTTTTCCTGTGCTCACAAGGCCGGTTCATCGGCTATGGCTAAGCCGATTTTCCTCCTCAATCTAAGCAATTTGCTGGGCATTTTCATTAAGATCTATTCCAATAGACGTTATGCAAACTAGGGTTTAATATCCTTCTGCACACGTGCGATGGGTTGTAAAAATTCCCACTATACGTATAACAATAATAATAATAATTCTTTTTATCTGTTAAGTGTTTAATAACCGTAAAGCGTACACCACTTAATCAGACTTAATTTTTAATTGGATTAACGATTAATTATTAAAATTAATTAATCGTAATCGCAACCGACAATTAATGATTTAAAAAATTTAATCATTAACCGTACAAATGATTTCGATTAATAGATTTTAATCGTCAATCGCGATTAAAATTTTAATCGTTAATCAGATTAACATTTTGCCAACATTGGTATTAAGTGTTATTTCTTCAGTTAAAAATAATGAGTATCTATAAAATTTAAAAGGCTATACAGACGCAACCAACTGAAATTTTGACCTGAAAATTTTTGGACTTATTACTTACCGTAACAGTTACTTTTTTTTCAACAGCTAAACTCGGCCAGATATTTTTAAGTCGAAAATAATAGTGCTTTCCTAATAATAAACAAACTGCTTATCCAAATTAAACAAGTTGGGCATCAACTGAAAGAGGAGTAAAATAGCTTTAAAACTGAAATATTTAATCGAGGAAAGCCAGCAGAAAGCCAGCTATTGAAACATGTTTAAATAAAAAATGTTTTTTAATTACCATAGAACAAACCTTGGGTCAGGCATATGCATTTCTTTTGTATTAAATTGTAAAAAAAATATAAATAGAAGTGGTAGCCTTCGATCGTTATTTCTGTTTAAAAGCTATTTAAGTCCTCTTTCATTTGGTACCAAACTTGTTTAATTTGCATAAGCGGTTTGTTTACTATCCGGAGAGGCTTTTATTTCGAACTTAAAAACTATCTGGCCAAGTTTAACTGTTTGAAAAAAATAACTGCTATTTACGGTCCTTGACTTTTACTCGGATGTCGCTACCTCTGTAAAGGACGTGTGTCAAGTTAGCACTACACTTTTCGAAACTGCAAAAGTTAACTACGGCATTAATTGTAGTGTTTTTGTTGTAAATTTGTTGACACCATACACCTAGTCGATAGATTGTTCGAAAAAGGGTCAACTCAATTTTTTCCAGAAAAACGAAAGCTACAAATTTTTTCTTTTCACAACAAATTTTAAAGTTAAAAGCGACAATTAATGGCATAGTAACATATTGGATATCTCAATTCCATCGACTAGGTGTATGGTGTCAAGTTAGCACTACATACCATTTTTTCTTAAAAAACGAGAGCTATACATTTTTTCTTTCCACAACAATTTTTAAAGTTAAAAGCTACAATTAATGGCATGGTAACATATTGGATATCTCAATTCTATCGACTAGGTGTATGGTGTCAAGTTAGCACTACATGCCTTTTTTCTTAAAAAACGAGAGCTACACATTTTTTCTTTCCACAACAAAAACACTACCATTAATGCTGTAGTTAACTTTTCCAATTTCGAATAGTGTAGTGCTAACTTGACACACGTCTGTAAAGGATACGTGGGAAATCGCGCTGATATAGCCTTTGAGTTTTTTGAATAATCATTATTCTTAGGTGAAAAAATAAAAATAAATAATAGTTAATATCTTTGATCGAAAAAATAAAGATCGAATAATAATAATTTCCTTTAAGAGAAAAAATAGAACTCAAACATATAATATTATCTTTTATCTTTATTGTTTGAACTCGGAAAATAAAAATACAAATACGTGAGTATAGTTAAAACTGTTCTACGATGATTACAACATGTTCATTTTTTTGGTTAAAACTAAAAAAATAATGATTATTTTCCGTCCCTGATGTTTAACGTTGTTTTGATAAAATAATTATTTGAATACATAATTTTTAAAAATAGTATTCAAAAAAGAGTAAAAATGGTCCTAAAATGTTCCCCTTTTTTTACTACATTTATATGCATTGCCGAAATGGGGCTACCAAAAAAGTGAGGTTATGTAACTGACATTGTTTATTCCACCATGGGGTCCTCATTTTCGCATTTCGCCTCATTTTCACCAACATATTTGTCTAAAAATTTTTCCTTAACGCTTTTTCAACTTTTTTTGTGGCGTTATTGTCTACTTTTATACTTGCCAATATTCGAAGAAACTAATCCGTTTTTTGTTTTCAATGAATCTTTTTTGCGAAAGTTAGTCGCATCTTGGTGTTTTTTGCCATGATATGATCATTTTTAATTTTTCTTCTATAATTTTTTTCTTTCGATCTCTCTTTTTTTATATTCCGCCTTCTTTTCTTCATTTTTCTTCAAATTCCGTCTCTACTTTGCTCTCTCAGCCGTGCTTTTAACGATCGTTGAAGTCATGTCTTCGTACAAGCAGAAGTATGTACTATATCTATATATGTACCTACCTAAATAGAAACAATATGAACAAAAATTATTTGAAGCGTTCGGACGATCCGATTTTCAATTTCATTACAATCGGTAATCCCATAGCTTTCCGAAAAAAAGTGTATGCGGCTGGCAAGAGTAACCAAAACAAGCTTTTGTATTACGTGTGTCAAGTTAGCACTACACTTTTCGAAATTGGAAAAGTTAACTACGTCATTAATTGTAGTGTTTTTGTTGTAAATTTGTTGTGGAGAGAAAAAATTTGTAGCTCTCGTTTTTTAAGAAAAAATGGTATGTAGTGCTAACTTGACACCATACACCTAGTCGATAGAATTGAGATAT
>NW_023458560.1:8641130-8642180 GCF_013731165.1 Rhagoletis pomonella | reverse complement strand
CCGAAGAAATTGATAGTCGATGAGTAGTTGTTAACCAGGCGATTGATCCTATTTTTTGGGCTAGAGAGGATGTAGTTTTTAGTGGATTTTTCCACAGCCAGAAGCCTCCTGGTTCTTAGTTCTGTCCTTGAGCAAATGAAACTAGTCTCAGCTAGAATTTCGGGAAAATCAATTATACCATTAACAACTTTATAACAGAAGGTCAGATCAGTCACTTGTCTTCTATTCACCAGATTGGATACAATGAATTGGCTGTAGATATTTTCAACAGTCATAGTGTTTTCGGAATGTGTTAAGTAAAGCATAAATTTACAAAATTTACGTTGTATTCTTTCTATGCTGTTAATTTGTTGCTGCGTGTAGGGGGACCATATCACTGACCCGTATTCTAGGATGGGCCTAACAAACGCGGAGAAAAGTCGAATAATTGTTCTATATGCTCGAAGGGTTATATAACTAATATGTTCACTGAAAGTTAATTTGTTGTCGACTATCACTCCTAGGTCCTTTATTGTTTCTACTACTTGTATATCGACTGCTGAGTGGAAGATCCACCTATCTCGGCAGCCAGTTCGAAAACGCCATATCTCAAAAAACTTTTAAAGAAGAATGATGGCGTGAACAGAAATGATTTTGTTTTGCACCATGCTATGCAGCACTGACGCAAAGTGATACTGTCGTCATTTCAACTTCGACACGTTTGTAGCACGGGTTAGACTGTATTATTTGATCCAATATTTTTAGGGAATTACCTTTTCAATAAAGGTAACCAACCATTTCAGGCGGTAGCACCCTCAAATTTCCGATGGTCAAAATAAGGGCCACTCTAGTGTACATACAACCGTCTTTTAGTTCAGTAATTAAGATTTCCTAAAAATTTCATACGCAAAAATGTAACACCCCGTAAATGTGCGCTTTGTAAATATGATCTTTGCACAATGACATTATTAATGTATGTAAGTAATATTTTTTAGACATAAATTAGGTGGACAGCATATCGAATGCTGAGTGGAAGATCGACCTATCTCGGCAGCCAGTTCGAAAACGCCC
>NW_023458560.1:8638457-8641030 GCF_013731165.1 Rhagoletis pomonella | reverse complement strand
TTACAAAGCGCACATTTACGGGGTGTTACATTTTTGCGTATGTAATTTGTAGGAAATCTTAATTACTGAACTAAAAGACGGTTGTATGTACATTAGAGTGGCCCTTATTTTGACCATCGGAAATTTGAGGGTGCTACTGCCTGAAATGGTTGGCTACCTTTATTGAAAAGGTAATTCCCTAAAAATATTGGATCAAATAATACAGTCTAACCCGTGCTACAAACGTATCGAAGTTGAAATGACGACAGTATCACTTTGCGTCAGTGCTGCATAGCATGGTGCAAAACAAAATCATTTCTGTTCACACCATCATTCATAAATAAATGGAAAAGAAGTGTGATTTTGTTTCTTTAACATATGGGTATTTCCTGGAAAGTGTCAGCCAAGAGCAAAAAAATAAAATTTTGCCTGGACAAAATTTATAGATGTCAATCTATTATTAATAACTATTTGCATCTTTCCAACTACACTTTCAAAATCTTTTTTTATTCGGGGAAATCATTCCTTTCAGCAAGACTTCATAATTTTAGTACACGGTTAAAAAGAATTGGAACTCTATACAAAAATTTAGTATAGCTGCGGTGACCAGATTTCTGTGGACAATAATCGGGACATTTCTAAAGCATCGAATCAAAACATACAATTTTGTTTTTAGAATAAAAGGACTCAACATCTTTTAATACATATAGTTTTATTTAAGACAAAACAGAGATAAAAAAACTTGAAAAATAATCCCAAAAATGTATGCACACAATATATACGGTGGCGAGAATGTCAATAGCTAAAATACATTTTAGCAAGTTTTGGCTACTTTTCTTTGTTTAAAAAATATTGATTCTTTTTTTATAAAAATATAGTTTACTATCTAAAAAGCCATGTAAACCAACATTTCAAACTTTTTAGAACATATACAAAAAATTCGACAAATGTTAACAAATTTAAATAAAAATTTTCAACTTTGTAATCAGATTTTTAGAATATTTTTGATCATGAAGATTTTGTAGCCCATGTATAACAAAGAGCAAGTTCGAAGTAGCTTGGACCTACCGTTGATTCTTAGCAATTTTTTGTTCGCGCATTATCTTCCATACAAAGTATGTTAGAGAATTTTTCGTATAGAGGAAATGAGGAAAACCTTCCATAAAAAAAATCACCGAAAATCAACGAAAGTCCTAGATTCTTAAAATTTGCACTTCACTCCAAAAATTGAATTGGTTACAAAACTGCAAACTCAGAATGTTTCTAAGAAATCTAATTAAAAAGCTCAAAATTTTGATGAAACTTTGCCGAATTTTGTGAATTTTTGTACAAAGTTTGATTTACATGGTTTTTGTTATATAACGAGCTATACTTTAATAAAAAATAATAAACATTAAATAATCGAATAGCCAAAGAATGCTGAAATGTCTCTTCTCTACTTACATATACTTTTGCCACTGCCTCTACAGCATATATTTTTCAAATCCATGCATTTTTTGAGGGAATTAGTATCATTTTTTATAATTTCACTAAATTGAAGTTAGAATCGTTTCATTAAAAAAAAACTTAACATATGATTATAAAAAATCGTTTACATGAATGATGACTGCAATATAACGAGAGTAACACGTTGACAGAATAAAACATAACCAAGGATCATAGAAAATAAGGACGTTCTTTGTGATAACGAAAGTGCTGCCATGTATGTACGAAAAATTGTTTTTAGGCCAGAGTACAATTTTTAAATAATGACACTAAAAAACTCTGAAAATCGGGATTTAATCAGTACAAATATGAAAAATCGGGGCACTTATGTCCCGCCTTTTAAAAAATATTCAGCGGGACAATTTTCTCAAAATCGGTACTGTCCCGCCAAAATCGTTACGAATGGTCGCCGTAAGTATAGCTTATGCTCCGTAAGTTTTACAACAAAAACAACGTAAAAATATATTAGGAACCGTCTAAAGTTAAATTACAAATTGTGTTTTTTTCAAGCGTTCGAGCGCAAAATATACTTTACATGTAAAACAAGTAAGAAAGTCTAAGTTCGGGTGGAGCCGAACATTAAATACCCGGCGCAAGTATTAAATATAAGTTTTTTCACCTTTCCGAAAGCTACCGCTAGATGGTAAGCCGGGGTGTATCAATTTTGAGTAAATTAGCGTCCTTAAACTTCGAAATATTGCAGTTTCAAGCATTTCTGAAATTTACCGTTATATGAAAAGCGGCCGTAATTTTAGTTCGATTTCAATAATTTTCAACGTTTTGCTTATATGTGGCAAGCACAATAACCACACCGAGTTTGGTATAAATTGGTAGAACGGTTACCGATATACATATATGTGATCATAAGTGGGCGGTGCCACGCCCATTTTCTAAAATTTTACCATAAACGTATTTCTTGGTAAAGAATTGTTGCAAGCATCAATTTTGAATAAATTCGCCTTAATATTTACTGATTTATCGAAGATTTTTTATTTCTCTAAATTACCGTTATATGGGATGTGGGCGTGGTTATTGTCCGATTTTTTAAATTTTCGGCCATTTAGTATGCTGTACCAAGGCCAACAACTGTGCCAAGTTTGGAAGAAATT
>NW_023458560.1:8627229-8638357 GCF_013731165.1 Rhagoletis pomonella | reverse complement strand
GTAAAAGTGTAAAATACGTAAACGTATGTACATAAACAATAAAACTTTCTCATGAATACCATAAAATCATTTGTCTTGATGGGAATGTACCAAGAAAATATATGAGCGAATTAAAAAGTGTATACAATTTATAGGCGAAAAGTACATTTTTTGTATAGATTTCGTACTGAAGAAACAATTTCATTTTCCAACACTGATACAGAATGTAAACAAACACAGGGTTGCAAGGAAAAAAAGTTGAACGAGCTCAAAGTTGGCTGGCGACCAACTTTGTTGAAAGCGATTAGTTGAAAGGCCGTTGAAACGAGGCGATTTTTGCTTTCAACTAAAGGTTGTCTGAAAAATCGCCTCGTGCGAAATCCCTATTATCGAAAGCATGCTGCGAAACCAAGAATGATAGAATACAAGATTGCGCCGTCCTGGGCGTTGACATTTGTGTACCACAAATAAACAAAGAATAGAGCGAAAAGAAGAACGAGTTGAAACAGCCAAAGCAGTTCACTTTACTGCGAAAAACGTGTTTTAATTTTGCTAAATGCGAAAATATTGAATTTTTCACCTAATCTATTAGAGAACAGCAATTGAGGCTGCTTCAGCAACGTTTTAGTGCACTCCATTGCTTTGTAATTAAGGCTGCTGCAGAAAACTGCAGCAGCATCTCTGCGGGACTGATTAGTTAACTTGCTAATGGAGGTTGCGTGGAGCAGAAACAAAATCATTGTGAGGAAATGCTGTTAATATAATAATAGAGAAACATTTCGGGAACGGCTTTGCCGTGCCCTATGTACACAAAATGCAGCGATTCGTCCCAGCGCTACACTTGCATCTACGCTTCTTGCATCTTGACGGTTGTCGCAATTTAACACACAGCACTTCATTGTATTAGTTTTTACGCAGTCTTCAACTCAAAAATCAGTCACAAGTCAATTAACACGATTTAAACTGATTTTTCACTTATAATTCAAATTTCTCTTTCGGTGATTTGTAAACAAAGGTTTATTTACAAGTAACCACAACTGTCAAAATCGGCAAAACCAAAGTAGCGGTACCACTGACGGCGCCACCTTTGTTCGCTGCACCGTGCTGCGAAACATACTGTAACGATTATCCTCGAAACCATGGTGAAATGAACTGAAGGTGGCGCATTCCCGAAACCGCTACTTTGGTTTTGCCGACTTTGACATTTATGGCAATACGTAAACAAGCTTTTTGTTTAGAAACAAGTGCAAACGTATTGCAAACGTATTGTGTACTTTCAAGTGAAAAATCGAAGTAATTCGTGCGTTCTGAAGTAAAAAACGTTTCATTTGTAATAAAAACTTTATAAAAATGTCGTGTCGTGTGTTGAATTGCAGCAGCCGTAGGGGTAAAGCCCCCAAATGCATTTTTTTTTTTTGTTTCCCCGCGACGACGCCTTGGCCGGAAAGTGGGTAGAGTTCTGCCGGCAGGAGAAGCCATACAATTTAGACACCAGCGTAATATGCATGAAGCACTTTACGGACCACTTTTAAACACGACATGTTAAGTTGAAAACGTTGAAATACCACAAATTACAAATTAAAATCGGAGGTAAGCACGCATCGACCTCTTTCTGCAGGAAAACATGCGCTGCGACAAGATATTATCACTTTTTCGGCACGTGCAATACAAACACGAAAATTCTAAATAGTTAATTAATAAGACCTATTCTTTTGATCATATTTCAAGAGTGGTTGTATATTTTTTGTTAACGTTGTGCTTAACTTGCTATATTCAAAGATGGCTTGAGAAATTGGTGAATCGAGAAGAAAACAAGTTTTCTGACTGCGAATGCACAACTGTCAACTCATTGTTCTTCGCCATATTCTTTGCTTACCCGTTGCCACAAATGTCATTCTGCGGGAATGCGCAATCTTGTATTCTATCGTTCTTGCCTCGAAACCTTGAGGGATTTCCCAAATAATCTCCCGCTCGTATCGCTGGATTGTTAAATAAATGCTAACGATGACCAAATTGTATCGTACAACAAACAATTTACAATACTTGCTAATACAGTAAAAAAAACTTTACAATACTTGTTAAAGCAATAACAACGCTTTACTAAACTTGTTAGCACAATTAAACTTATAGCTTGCTTATTCGCAACTCACTTCTCTGCTCACTTTACTTGTAGCTTGCTGACTTGTATCTAACTCACTTCGCTGTGGCTTCGCCCTTATATACCTGCGTTCGTACTTATGGCAACTCTAGAACGTTCTGAAGTTTATCGCTCATTCTCTTCCTCTCGCTGTTCGCAGTGTTCATTCAACTTGGCGTTTCTCTTTGTGGAACATTCTACGTCATTCCTCGAACATTCTGCCTATTTCTCGTTATTCGCTTCGCGTTGCCGCAGTATTCGTCACAATACAAATAGTAGATATCTAAATGAGCCTCCGCACACTGGACTGCTCAGTCCGCATAAAACCGGTTTTGTGTTAATAAGAGGGGGAAGAGAGTTCGAGTTTACCTCGTTTATTTCAGTCCGTGAAAATCGCGGATTAACGGTGGACTGACACACACACATAGACAACACGTTTTGTATTTCGTTTTGTTTGCATGTGCCACATGCACTAACACAATGAAGCGTAGTTCATGTATACAAAACTCAAACCTGTTTTCGGCCGACTGCCCAGTCCAGTGTGCGTTCGAGTGGTGGACTGCTCAGTCCGACTGAACAGGCTAGGGTGCGATTCCCAATGTTATGCACAAATTTACTTTAAAAGAACTAGCGTGAAACTGACTTATTATTTGAGAATTTATCTAAATTATTCCAATTATAAAATTGTGATGTAGCTTTATTCGAATTGTAATACGCATTTAATTTCATCTTCCGATTAAAATGGATCGATCTTTGTTAATTTGAATTGGAGATTACGCAATATTATCAAAATCACTCTCTACCAACTTAATTTTTACATATTTCGTCTGTTTTCCCTTAATTTGATAAAATACTTCTTCCTAGTTACGACTTAGCTGCAGCTGCAGCCGAAACTAAATTTTAAGTTGGTACTTAGCCAGAAAAGTCAAAACTAAGGCGACTATGAATAGCTTTAGTTGCGACTTAGGGCCGGTTACTCAATGTCTGGTTAACACAAATCTCCGGTTAAACATTGTTATCGACGTATTCGACTAAATTCATATAACAGGGAGTCGGTAACGTCGATAACGATGTTTAACCAGAGATTAGTGTTTGCCAGACTTTGAGTAACCGGCCCTTAGTATAGTTTCGACTTAGTTGAGTACTAAATATGACTATGAATATGTGCCATAGTGTTTAAGGCCTGTATGCAGTTCGCAAGAAAAGCTGAAGTTCCATACAAAATGATTGCGTTCATAAGACGTAGCTGTTTAGCTCATCTGCTACGAAACTGCTGGCAACTGTTGAACCCAACAATTACGTCTTAGAAACGGCTTGATGAATATGCTGCCAAATGAACAGCTGATAAATGTAAACAAATGAAATTGCAACAAATAGAGATAGTTGTGCCGATGCTATTTAGAATTCAACGCTGAGCGGCCGCCGTGTTGAAAAAGCGTTCAATGTTACAATGAATTAAACAGTGTAAAATTATATAGCAAACATCTTAAAAACATATATTTAGGAAAGGTAGTATTATTAATAAATAATAATATATATTAATAATATAAAATATAATAAATTTGTTTGCAACTGCCACCTAACAAAGCGGCGTTAAATTTAATATAAGCGGCGTAAGACTTTTCGATCAGCTGTTTAGGCTAAGCCCAACACGTTGAGCGTAAAAATTTCGCGCTGGAAAAAATGGCGTAAAGTTGCCAACTCTTGGGCTGAGCGTAACTACTCAAGAAATGGCAAAAGGCCTGTATACAGCTCTCAAGAAAAGCAAAAACTCCATATAAAATGACGTACAAGGAATGGCTAAGAAATTTTCTTGAGTCAAATTTCCTTAAAGCCCTGTATGCAGCTCTCAAGAAAACGGTCAAGAAAAAATTGCCATTATTTCGCGTGTGTGTCCCTGAAATTTTGACATTTTTGATACCTCACAGCCTGTTGCCTCACTCTTTCCTCAAGAAATAATGGAACGGGCATATATTTCTGTTGCAAACCTGGGTTGCCTTGTGCTCTTTTTTCACAAAAACTTTAGAAAACCGTAGTAGAAAGCGTAGTAAATTTCTTAAGAACTGCGTACTGCCTTAAGGAACTTTGACTCAAGAAAATTTCTTAGCCATTTCTTGTACGTCATTTTATATGGAGTTTTTGCTTTTCTTAAGAGCTGGATACTAAGCTTTAACCAAAACTTTCAGGTTTTTGCGTTCGCGTACGCAAAGGAGGGGAAATTGAGAGGGCAAAGTGACATTTCATTTTGAGGGAAGCTGCTGGTTTCTGCTGGAAAAATTTTTGCCAACAGCAATTTGCCAACAGGAAAACAGCTGATCAAAAACAGCTGGTTTCAATTTACGCGAATCACAAAATTGAATTTGATAGTTTGGAAGTTAAAAATTACAAAATGCGACTAATTAAACTTGTAAGAAGAAAGTAGTTATTTGTTTACTCAATAAACTGTGTCAGGATACCACTTTGTGATGAGTTTTCGTACGTTTTAAATCTTACACTTTTGAAAGTAAACAAAAATTATATCAGCTCTTCGTCTAACTTGCAAGTTTCTGCAAATTTTCTGTTCGCGTACTTTTTTGGATATTTTTCTCTTGTGAGAGAACTGGTGACATTTCGCCGGAATTTTGCTGTTGGTTGGTTTTTACTGGAGATTTTAAACGAACGCACCTATAACAAGGTTAGATAATTACTGACAGCCGTGGTTTGACACTCCCTTACAAAAGGTTGCATTTACGAAGGACGAGAAAGACGAAGAATGAAATCCCTCGGTGCGTAAATGGTAGTAGAAAAGTACGCAAAGCAGGCAATTAGTAGTGAAATTCCTTTTGTAAATTTCAATGTATTGGCAGGAAATCTGGAATTTTAAAGGAAATATTAAACGTAATATTACAGTATCTACGTGAATTACGTAATTTATGTGCTATTTAACAGTATTTTTTTCGGGGTGATTGCCCATACAAAACAACGAAATTTAACAAAAGTTTTTTGTTAATAACTCTTAAATGGTTAATAATATTAACCTTCCGAACCTTTTTTTAGTAGTCGTTACGCTAAACTAGAGAATTACCGTTTGTTTAGTAATTAAATTAAATTATATATTTTAATAGAACAGGTGATTTAGTGAATTTTTGTCGGGGTAATTGACCATACAAAACAACGAAATTTAACAAAAGTTGTTCTTTATAACTTTTAAATGGCTAATATTACCCTTCCGCCCCCGGATTGTTAATACGGGGACCGAAACGCGTCGTTTGGTACCTCTCCCGACATTTCCGGACCTTTTTTAGCAGTTGTTACCCTATACTAGAGAATTACCCAATTTTTTTTGTTTTACCTTTTATATCTACTTTACTTTTTAATTGCGGCAAATAATATTTATGTAGCTAAAATCAGCGTAAAAAGTACTAGTTTTTCTATAGCTGAACGGTTGGTTATCTTGATGTATGCCTGATCTTATTTTTATATTTTGATATATTTAGCCATTCAATTTTTTTTCGTGCAACCCTGCGTGAGTTGAACTCAAAAGTTGCCTGCAAAATCGCCCTTGCGATTCTTAAATCAGCGATTCTATAGCCCTATAAGCGATTCTTAAATCACAGTGATAAAATCACCGGTAGTGAAATATCGCTCATCACTACTTGGTGGAACCCAAAACAAAACTAAAATGTCAACACCAGAGAAGAAAGGCACTAATTTTACCGAAAAGTTGACTCCTGTTCGATGTAAGTGTGAATTTATTATTAAAATTATTTTAACTATTATTACTCTTTATATTAAGTAGTTCTGGATAGCCCACGGTTAAAATCAGCTTCGGAGGATGCAAATTTTACAGCATGTAAAGCTCGCTTAAAAGCGATTGTTTCTCTTCTACAGGACAATTATTCCAAATGGCAATTAGCGCAAAAGAGGGGTACAACGATTTGTACATCGATTGAGGCAATTAAGACACGCGCTTTAGAGACGAAGGAATCTTGTAATCAAATCATTGGGGAGCATCGAGATACAATTTATCCAAACGGGTTAAAACCATACGCGAAGAAGTTAAGATTGATTGCGTCTATATTCGAAGACATCACAAAAAGCACAGAAGATTCACTGCGGCAGTTAATTTCCCTAAGTAGGTTTCCGGGTAGTAAAGACAAAGTTTTCTATCGTTCTTGGCATTTGTCTCAATATATCAACTTTGTGGAACAACTTCATGGTCGTTATAGAAAAGAAACCGAAGTGAAGCAATACGTTGCCCGTAAGTGGACAGGTTTGCTGACAAACTTATAAAACTAGAAATAGACTTTCTATGGGCCCTGTCACACGGTCAGTAATTATCACGATATTTGGATCGCGATCCATATTGATGGATTGATGGATCGCGCCCGAATGCTACATGATCAATAATTATCGCGTCAGTATTTGTATAATTTTTGTGCTGAACGCTTATTATAAAGCAAGAAAATATTTTTATTTTGTGCGTATAGATTACAGATAGTGCATTCCACAATTATTTTAAAATTTCCAATGTTAATTAAAATTTTTTCAATTTCTTTTGAAAGGTTTTAAACACCGAGAGCGAAGGCAGAGCGAATACGTTTTCGATGTTCGCATTATGAGAGTAAAAGATGTACTGACGAAATGTATGGATCGCGTTTTGAAAGTGCTAAACGTTCAATATTTATTGACGGTATTGCGATCCGCGATCCAGATTTCAAATTTTTTTAGAAATTTTGCGATATGTATCACGATCCATCAATACTGCATGCTACACCGTCAATAAAGCTGATGCCAGATAAAACTTTGTAGCTTTGCGTGACATTTATAACTTTGCCAGCAAAGCGCCAGACGCAAAAGGTATGCCACAATGAACGCCAAGAAAACAATTTTGTACCGCTTTTTTACTCGTCAGTTGCTGTGGATTTTAATTATTTTGCTTTAAAATTATCAGCAATGCAATTAAGTTTTATGTTTCTGCATGTGAACCCGAATTTGGACGAAACAAAATAAATATTAAACCGGCTGATTGTCAAAGCGCGCAAAAAGATGGGAGTTGGCCATCTTTTCGCTTCGCGCTGCAACTTCAACGATTTATGTGGCATGCTTTGGGTATTTTCATACAATTCATCTTATCTGTCAAAGCGAATCTGTCGCTTAAAGCGAAGCAAAAGTTTTATGTGGCATCAGCTTAAATAAAAATATACATAATAAAATATACTTGGATCACGCCAATAAATACTGACCGTGTGACAGTGCCCTATGTATATATATTTTTTTACTTGCAGGAGAGTTGCCACATTGCATGAGCAGAGCAGATTTGATATGTTGCACAACCGCTTGGGAATATCCACAATACGTTGATGTATGGACGTCGCTAACGCTCGCATTTCTAAGGGAGGAAAGTAAATAAACGAAAAAGTTATTTACGACTGAATATTTCTATTTAAATTAATCGAAACCAGCGCTGCCGAATTGAAGATTTTGTCGTTTTTTTAGCCTAATGACGTTTTGACGATTTCCCCCCGTAATGACGTTTTTTTTTTTAGTTTTTCAACCTAATTGCATATGTATGTAAATTTTTTTTTAAAGGAAAACGTAGTCCAAATTACAGCCATGCATTTATCTCATATATGTAATACTTCTATATTGGCAGTAAGTTAACTTCTAAATGTGTAATCAAAGCGAGACAGTCTAGTACCGTGTTTGTCAATGTATTGTGTACTTGAGTGCCGTTTCTGTATATGTGTTGTGTACATGTTTATTTATAAAGGTATCGGTTCCTTTTCCTTCG
The DNA here is from genome assembly GCF_013731165.1 of Rhagoletis pomonella. NCBI lineage: Eukaryota > Metazoa > Arthropoda > Insecta > Diptera > Tephritidae > Rhagoletis > Rhagoletis pomonella. Next base: position 8,630,468 of record NW_023458560.1, on the reverse strand, counting down.
TACGTGTTTATTGATATATCTGTACTGTAGTGTTTTCGGACGGTACTAGCTCTTGTTATTCTGACTTACGATCGAATCGAAAGAAGAGGAAGAGCGAAAACATCTTCGAAATCAGCTGGTTGCCTAGGAATGTGTGAAATCGAAACAAAATAAAAATATTTGCCACCAAAATATAGCAGCTTATGAAGTTAAAATTTGTAAATATTTTAAAATAACTAAATATATCTAACATCATTGTAATTGTAAAATAAAATTTCGTTTGTGCTTAATTTAAGTGGAAACATAATTATAAGAATGAAATCCATGAAAGGCGGATATTTAGGGACATGTTTAATCCTTTTTCAGATAAGAATTCATCTTGAACTGCATTACTCACCGCTCAAAGCTAGAGAAATTATAAACGTTGTTTGAGCACTCCATAGCATTTGCATTACTACAGAGTGGAATATTTGAACGCGAATGAATTCGATTTTGCAAGCTGTCAGGAGGGGAAGAACAAAGCTTAACCTTCCATACCAAACCGATTATATTCAGTACATTTCGAAGTCTTATTTATAGATAATGAAAACAAAAACGCCTGGACTTCTTTGAAAACACCGCGCAATATCGTGGTGGACCCAGGTAGGGGCAATTGGGGAAATTCCCCCACCCCCCAAAAAAAATTCTAGAAATCTAGTATTCATCATTATATTGAATTATTGCGATTTACTAAAATTTCTCAAATTCACAAAGCTTTGAAAGTTTAGAAAATTTTGGAATTCCACTCAAGTTATTTAAAATGGGAAACTTCAACAAATTTAAAACTATCAAAACCCTAAAAATTTTAAATTGCGGTGATTTTTAAATTTATATACACGATATGTTGGAAAATTTTCCCCCCAAGAATTGCTGCTGGGTCCGCCCCTGGCAATATTCCTTATCGAAACGGAACGCAGAATACCAATGTTGCCAAACGTAGAAAATTTCGATTCGAATTTGGCTGAATAATAGGGCCCGTTGAGCGAGAAAAAAAAGAAAAAGTGGGCGCGGCCTGCCCCTTAAATTAGAAGGGGCAGTGCTAGGGGATAGTAAAAGTGGAATTTTCAATATTTTAAAAAGCTTATTTTCGAAAATTGTAGAACCGATTTTCTGTTGACATGGTTGGAAAGGTGATTGAAATACTTTCATTTAAAATGCATATACATATATACATACTTCAAGAGAAACTAAAAAAAAACACGAAATTAATGGCCTTTTGTAAATAAAAATTTATATTTTTTTTTTAAATACGTGATCAATTATAAGATATGTTTATCAGCACAAACCCATATTTAAAAAATAGTGAAAATTCTATCTTTTAATATAGTTAACTACGTATTAAAAAAAAGCTACATTTTTATTTAAAAAAAAAGGCCATAATTTCGTTTTTCTCGCAATATGTATATTTTGGTTACACATCAAATGAAAGATATTTCAAATAAGTTTCCAAAAAATAATTTGAAAATCGGTTCCATAATTTCCGAAATATAAGCACTTGAGAATATTAAAAGTTCCACTTTTACTACCGCCTAGCACCGCCCCTATTAATTTGCACCAGAAGTTTTGTATACCGTTAGAATCAATGGTAGAAGACGGACCACGCCCACTTTTGCTTTTTTCTAGCTTAACGGGTCCTATTTACCTATGGCGAAAAATTTAGGTTGTCAAAAGAACTTGCACAGGTTTAGCAGCTGTTTTCCTAAACTGTAGCAGCGCTGGAAATTTCCGGTGGAATAACAGTTTAGGTACTAAAATTTAGGTGAACTCGCACACAACCTTTTAGTCTCAAAAATGTATTCGTATTCTTAAACTTACTTACAAAATTATAATATGTCGGATTTCATCCTAGCTATTTAAACTTCTTCTAAATGGGACAATTTATTCAACACTTACAAAAAACAAAGAGATCTTCATATCTACTGGGATCTTAATTCTAGTGTTTCATCATTTTCGTGAGGTAAACTGCAGCTAAAGCACTGGCTGCTGCTACTGTGCATAAAAGCGCCCAAACTCCGACCGAGGCAAATGATCTATTTTTAGCGGTTCTGTTAACTTTTTGAGAAGACTGCTTTTCAACCAGTAGCTATAAAAATATTACAAAAATTATTGTGAAAGTGCAGTTCAATTTAAAATTATTTTAATTAGTACCTGTGTCAAATCAGCGACTTCTTTATCGATTTCTCCGGTTACCGTCTGTAACTCCGTTAGCGCCTCCAGCACAAACCTACTGGCAAAACTTTTTTCACCCACAACAATATCATCAGGAGGCATAATCTTTAATTTATAGTTTGTTGCGCGCAAAGCAGACCGCATGTTTTCTAAATGATCAATTGCATTGCTTACAATTTCACCATTATAGGTTTCTGCTTCGACCAACCCACAAATGCTGAAATATAATACATTATAACTAGTGCGTTACATATACCCAAACTTACCTCTTATATGAAGGATCTTGATTTGGTAACTCCGCAAAAAAAGCCAGTAAATCTTCACGTTCCTTGGAGTTTTTGAATCCCATTAACTCTAGGTCCGCACTTGAGAGTGAAGCCAAGTCACGATATGATATTTCCTCAGCTAGTAATTTTTCAATGCATTCGCTAGAATTATCGCCATGCGATGATAACAAAGTAGTAAGAGCTTCTCTATTTGATCGCCTTTCACCACTGGAGCGAACCCATGTTTTACGTTGAGTTCTCGCGAAAGCTCTATCACGCTCATAGGTTAGGCTCCGCTTTTGAAAGTCCTTGCTGGCGTCAAACCGAACGGCGGGAACGTTTAGGGAAGAAGGCACTTGCGCGCTGGGATCCTGCATAACAAACAAATCAACGGAATGTACGAAAAGCCATAAGAAAGATAACTCCCAATAAACTAAAGCTGTAAAACTATCGAATTGTTGTATTTTTATGCACTATAGAATGGTCGTTGCCGCTATCGATAGTCTTTGTTAGAGGAAACATACGTATTAGGGGTCTTCATCAAAAGTGATAGGGCCCTGTCACACGGTCAGTATATACAGTATAACTATAATTATCATGATATTTGAATCGCGATTCATATTGATGGCTTGATGGATCGCGCACGAATGCTACATGTTCAATATTTATCGCGTCAGCATTTGCATAATTTTTGTGCTGAACGCTTATTATGACGCAAGAAAATATTTTTATTTTGTACGTATAATTTACAGATAATGCATTCCACAATTGTTTTAAAATTTCCAA
>NW_023458560.1:8624484-8627129 GCF_013731165.1 Rhagoletis pomonella | reverse complement strand
GTATAATTTACAGATAATGCATTCCACAATTGTTTTAAAATTTCCAAAGATAATTACAATTTTTTCAATTTGTTTTGAAAGGTTTCAAGCATCGAGGGAACACATCAAAATAACCAACCGTTCAGCTATGAGAAAACTAAAAATGCAGACCGATAGTACTTTTTACGCTGATTTCAACTATATAAATATTATTTGCCGCAATTGAAAAGTAAAGAAGATATAAAAAGTTAAAGACAATTTTTGTGATATTTTAAAATATTAATATTTTATAAACTACGTAACCGATTAAAAAAGTAATGATATCAAAATAAGGACAATTAATCCATCTTTAAGTTCATATATAAAATGCGTTTGCTTGCTTATATATTTAAGCCATAAATATTAAAAACCAAATAAAATGTTATAATTTTTTCATAAAATAACCTTTTTTAGAAAAAAGTCCATAATCAATGCTAAAGACATATATGCCGCATTTCTTTATTCATTCTGAACGTTTGGAATAAACTTTTTTGTTTGCTTATTTTTTAGAACGTTCCTGATGATATGTTAACGTATATTTCAAACGCATTCTGTTTATTCTGGCTGTGAAATGGGATTATCCGGAATGTATAAAGAAACGTAGCCATATATTATTTAGAAAGTTGAAGTTCTTACCTTTAATTTGATATACATATTTTATTATCATCCACTTTTGAGGTTTAAGAATTTAGTGATAAAAAAAAATTAAAAGCATTTACAAGCTAAAGTGACAAGTGTGGGTGATATCATAGTTTCTTTTGCCCAGAACTTCTTTCTGCGTAGCCGGCCTTCGGCCGCACTTAATGATTATAACCCTCTCTAAATAGAATTCTCCTTTCTGTGTTGCCGAAGAAGTGAGGCTGAACACCTTTTGCAGAGAACAACTTTCTGCGTAGGCGGCCTTCGGCCGCACTTAGTGATTATAACCCTCACTAAGTAGAATTCTCCTTTCTGTGTTGCCGAAGAAGTGAGGCTGAACACCTTTTACAGAGAACACCTTTCTGCGTAGGCGGCCTTCGGCCGCACTTAGTGATTATAACCCTCACTAAGTAGAATTCTCCTTTGCAGAACTTTTTTCTGCGTAGGGGGCCTTCGGTCGCGCTTATGGATCATAACCCTTACTAAGTAAAATTCTCCTTTCTGTGTTGCCAGACAATAAGGACACATCACTTTTTTCCACTTCAAAAACAAAATATTCGACTTCCTCCTATAAATTATTAATTTATTCTTAAAAGGGCTTACAGAAATCATTAAAAGCTACACCTACTCTTCTTCCATAACCTCAATTTCAAAATCCTCTGCTTCTTCCGGCATGTATGGATTCAGTGGATTGTATAATGCACCAGCCAGTTTAAAAAAATTGCTCAGCGGATCCAAACCTGCATGTTTGCAATGCCTCACAAACATAAATTTTGCCAAATATCCACTAAAAAACTTTTTGTTTCGATGGTACTGCGGCATTGAATATTTGACATGCCGCCAAAGTCCCTCAATTGTATTTGTGTGTTGTTGCGTTTCTGGGTCTTTAAAATTAACCGAATGGTTAACTTTAAAGTGAACGTACCCTTCATCACTTGGCAGTCATACGCCTGCAACGAAAAACATTTTAAATTTATATATATATATATTTATATTTATATACACATATATGGGCACTTAGGCATTAAACTCACCTTCCAAAAATCGGAAACTATGGTCGTGTTAGGAAGAATCCAATTCTTTATAACTGCCAATAAAGTTTCCTTATCCCGCTTTTCAACGGGAACAAGAAAACACTTATTGGTAGCACGCTCCACTCCACCAAAAACCCATTGCCCTTCAACAGCGTGTCCACGATGATACTTCCGGCGTCCGAATTTGCTTTCGTCTATCTCAACAATAGACCCGACACCTCCAATTTTCCGCCCCTTTACAAACATGCCGTCATACACTACCTCACGGCAAAAATTACACCAATCAACTGCGGTCGGTCTTGTAATACTTAACTCCTCAATTATAAAATCTTGTGTCACATTCTTCAACCAAAAGTAAGAAAATGCAATGAGCTTCACTATCGATAGCCTCGACCTATCAAAGAATGTGTTTTTTCTTAATGAAATTTGCTGATTACACGTTCGCACTTGCTTTCCAGACTTCGAAATTTTACGGCACCTACACATAATTTTTTTTTTGTATTACAGTTTAATAGACGCACGGTAAACTTACCTCCAAACGAATCCATCCGATGATGCAGTGCACTCCAACAATTTCAGCGGATGGCCCCGAGCGCATAAATATTGCCCTTCACGAGGAATTAAATTCCACTCCTGCAACTGTTCGAGCATATTTGCATTAATCTTAAGACCGTCCTCACTTTCAAACATTTTATATATTTTAAATAAATTAAGAGTATTCATCTTTTTAAAAAAAATATTCAAAACACGTTTTTTATCTCCGCCGGAACACAAACAAATGAAAAATAGCTGTAAGTATATACATATATGTACATATAAAACGGCATAAATTTTCCCGCTTCCAACAAAAACAGTACCCTTTCCAAAATAGTCCGTTAACTCGCCTTGTTTAATTAACTAAAATATGCATTTGCAAATACATGCATTTATATTTTTTATTATCACTGAATTCTG
>NW_023458560.1:8609867-8624384 GCF_013731165.1 Rhagoletis pomonella | reverse complement strand
TGAAGATGAAGATGAAGATGAAGATGAAGATGAAGATGAAGATGAAGATGAAGATGAAGATGAAGATGAAGATGAAGATGAAGATGAAGATGAAGATGAAGATGAAGATGAAGATGAAGATGAAGATGAAGATGAAGATGAAGATGAAGATGAAGATGCAGATAAAACTCACACTTAATTTTAGTGCTAAGTCAGCTTAAACTTAGCATAGTATAGTTTGGAGGCGTCGATATGCAAGTATGTACTCTAGAGTGGTCCAAAGACATGCAGAGGATTTTTCCATACTACAAAAATATGCCGGTTTTTGTTTCGAAATCAAAAAATATTTAGAGGTCGCTCAAAGCGTTCATAGATCTCCATGCACCTTTGTGGTCAACTGATTAAGGTAAATGACATTTTATCCACCTTTTCTATTTTTCTTTTGTTTATTTAATGTTTATTGTTTTTTAAGTCTAGCATATTACATAACCTGCAGTATATATGTAAATCCTCATTTCAAACTTCGTACGAAAATTAAAAAAATTCAACAAACTAACCATTACTTCCAAATATTTTAAACTTTTTATTCAGAATTTTTAGAAAAAATTTAGTTATGCAGTTTTATAGCTCAATAAATTTTAGTGGGATAAAGCAAGGCATATTCAACAAGGTAGAAGTGACAATTCAATCGAGCTCTCTTATAGCTGACTGTAATGTCAAAAAATGCAAACAAAGAAATTAACCCTTTGTTATTCATTTACCATATTTGATAAATCTCAACATCTTTCAAATGAAAGTAAATATGAAAATTGCATTTTCGCAGGTGTTTGTTCGTGTTCCCCCGTCTGTGGCACCCCGTGTTTAATTATCCTTGCTTTTTTATCTCTGAAAATTACTGACGTGTGCCGACTACTCAGATAATGCGTTGACCACCGTAGGAGGTCCCTGTGCGAGAGAGGAAGCCCAAGAGCGTGGCCTTAGGCAAATTGAGGACCTTCGTAAGATAATATAAAAATAAAATGTTGTTCATACGTTATATGGAAGAAAATGTGCAACACCCTCGACAAAAAAAAAAAAATCTATTTACAAAATCAACGGTAATTTTAAGTGACTTGAAACTCGCACTTTTCATACCAAAATTGAGTGGTCTACAAGACTGCATACTCAAAAATGTTTTAGAAACTCTGAATAAAAAGCTTAAAATTTTGATGAATTTTTTTTGAAGTTTGATTCATTTTTGTGAACTTTGTGCAAACCTTAAAACTTGTATTTACAGCTGCGTGCACTTAATTAGAAACGAGGTTATCAGCACTTCATATATTTGAATAAATCCGCGAACTTTCTAGTTGCATTTGATTATTAAATGTCAAAACACTTGAAATACATGCGAGAGGATTCATAGAAATTGTTTTGCAGTTTACTTGAATTACAACGTTACTTGGTTAGTTTTTTCTTAGTTCGCGTCAGGAGAGCTCGTGCACGTAATTAGAAACGCGGATATTATTTTATATTATTTGAATATTTTGTTATTTATCTAACATCCATCTATCATCCTTTAGAAGGAAAACATGGGAAAGAATAAGAGTTGCGACGAAAATACCCGAAAAATTATCGTACACATGCATAATGATGGAAAATCATATGGGTCCATTGCAAACAGTTTAGGCATATCCAAAAAGATGGTTTTTAATGCTGTGCATCATTTCAAAAGATATTCCACATTTATAAATGTTCCACGAAAGCGTAGACCCCGAAAAACAACCGCTCACGAAGACAGCCTCATAATAAGAGAATCTAAAAAATTTTCGCAAAAAACAGCATATTAGAACAGACCTTCCAAGGATACAATAAAACGAAGATTAAGAGAGGCTGGGTTATTTGGCCGAGTTTCGCGGAAGAAGCCCCTTATAATTGAGAGAAATCGGAGAAGACGCTTGGAGTTCGCCATAAAATACAGCAATTGGACGGTTAAAGAATGGGGGGGTGTATGTCATGGCGCGGCGTTGGGCCTTTACACCCGATTGATGGTATAATGGACAAATTCCAATACATTTCCATCTTAAACAACGTTCTCCTACCGTATGCTGTGGAAAATTTGCCTGTGACATGGATTTTCCAACAGGATAATGATCCGAAGCATACGGCTGGTGCAGCAAAACAGTGGTTCTCTCAAAATTATATAAACGTATTGGATTGGCCTTCATGCAGCCCGGACTTAAAGCCCATAGAGAATCTATGGCAACATGTAAAAAAAGAAAATCGCAGCTCATATAATCGGAAATTTTGAGGAACTGTATGAAAGGACCTTGGAGTCATGGAATGCTATTCCTAAAAGTGTATGTGAAGCTTACATTAGTTCAATGCCACGCAGATTGTAAGCCGTAATTCAGAATAACGGTTTCGCAACAAAATATTGACGCGTTTATGGAATTAAACAACAATTACAATATTTTGTTATAACGTTTATAATTAGCTGCACTACTGATTTTTCTATTTATGAATATTGGTGATTTTTTTTTACTAAAGAAATGTGGATTTTTAATTTTAAGTTTTATTTTCTTTTTTGCGTAATATCGTAGTGTTTATTAAAATAAACTTTGTAAATGTTTTAGTTCGGAAATAAAAAAAATATTTACGTAACCTACTATGCACAACCTCGTTTCTAATTAACTGCACGCAGCTGTATGTAGTTTCTGTTATACACTTGTGATCAGCTAATTAACTCATCAACATTGTGATCAGTTTTAGCTATTTTTCTTTTGTTTATTTCATGTTCATTATTTTTCCATAAAAGTCTAGCTCATTAAATTACAAACACCATATAAATCCATATTTGAAACTTTGTGCAAAAATTATAAAAAATCTGCAAAGTTTCAGTAAGTTTTTTTGATTATGCAGTTATGCCCATTAAATTGTAGTTCTAGTGCAAGTTTTGGGTTGCTAAAGAATCGCGTTAATTTTTATACTTTTTCTGACTGCATGACGCTTTTTTTCATACAAAAAAAAAATTTGTTTGGTATTTAAAACTTGCATGTTATTACCCTGGAAATTAATGGGCTATTAAACTGCATACTCAAAAAAGTTCTAAAAAATCTGTATGAAAAGTTTAAAATTTAGCTAAAACTTTGCAGATATTTTATAATTTTTGCACAAAGTTTGAAATGTGGATTTATATAGTGTTTGTTTTATAATGAGGTAGACTTTTATGGAAGACCATTAAATAAACAAAAGAAAAATAGCCAAAATTTATCAAAATGTTGATGACTTAATTAGCAGAGCACAAGTCTAGAACAAACTATATTTTAAATGAACAAGTAATTTTTAAACAAAAAACAAAACCGACTTCAATTCTCATATACAAATTTAAGATTATTGTTAATTTCTTCACGATCCAATTATCGGATCAAAACAAAATTAGTATGGGAAAAAACATACATAAAAAAAAAATCCGACGAACTGATAATCTCCTTTTTGTGAAGTCGGTTAAAAATATAAAAAATAAATAAATAATTACATATAAGTTGCAAACATAAGTTTGCTACTATTTTATTGAACGCTGCTGTATACATACATATGTACATATATGTATGTATAGTCTTCAAAATATTTACATCGACCCAAAAGTGAGAATGTGTGTAAGATGAAATGCAAAGATTTTTTTTTGGAATTGTTGATTCAAAAAACACTCTCCGCCCATTGATAAATGACAAGTTAAAGGAAAGCTTTGTACACACAGAAAGTTGTACCTCATATTTGTATTCTTCACAAAAAACTACTAAATATGTATGTATGTGAATTTAATTGTATATATTTGCATAAGAAATACAAAATAGAATAAAAGAGACCGTCATAAAATTACGAATACAGAACGAGAGATTGCTAAATTTAGTCAAGTGACATAATTTAAAAATGCTGATCGTATTTTCAGTTAAGTTGAACAATTTATTAACAACATAAATAGTATTTAACAACATATTATGTCATATGCGACAACAGTAATAGAAAGGGATAAAAGTCGCCGAAAATTTTTAAAATATTCGTATGCATGTACATATCGTCACTTGGAATGCAAAATGCCGCGAACTAACAAAATTGTCATTTTTTGCACAAAGCGATGTAGGGACTTGTATTCGATGAAATGCATCTTAATCAATCAAAACGTTAATTAAGGATTTTTTCTTAGTTACGGCCTTTTGCATTTCAGGTGAGAATGGGTGTTGTTTCAAAAAAGTGCGGCACGCAAGAATAGGCACAATTTTTATTTTGGTAGACGCCAATTAACAAAAGGATGTTTAACACCACGAGTTTCTAAATAGATATTTTTAGTATGTGCATTAGGGTGGTACAAAAATGCATGTGTAAAAGTAAAATCCGAATTTTTGCGCTCTCCCCCCTAGGATTGTTCTATACCGAAAAAATATACCCTTATTTTTTTTAAATCAAAAAATATTTAGAGGTCGCTCAAAGTGCCCAAAGTCTATGTATTTTATATGGGGAAAAACCACTTTTCGTAGAAATGGTATAGAATAGCTAAAAATCAATATTTTTCTACGAGAAAACTCTTTTTATCTGCAGGATATTTCCAATAATAATACTCACTTCTTTATTTAACCAATTTTTCATCGCAACTATAATTTATAGGTCCGCCAAAAACCCACAAAAATTACGAAAAATGCAATGGGGCGACCAATAAAAAATCGTTAGTATTAAAAAGTTGTTAAATAAACAACCAGAGAAGAGAACCAGAGTTTTCCGAACGAAAAATATTGACTTTTATGAATTCTACAAATGGTAGTACGAAAAATTTTATTTTTCCCATATAAAAATACTTGTAAAACTTTGAGCGCTTTGAGCGACCTCTAAATATTTTTCGATTTCAAAATAAAAAATAGGGGTATACTTTTTCGATATAGAACAATCCTAGGGGATGAGGGCATTACAATTCCGACATTACTGTTTTTGGACCACCCTAATGTGCATACATATTTACTACCAAATAGTACAAATACGTTAATCTAGATATAATATAAAATATGTATGTATATACATAAATGTAAAAACTTTTAAGTAAACCCTGTATCAATAAATGGAATAAAAAAATATGCAAATGTGTGTAAAATTCTTACCTACACATAAATACGATCAGGAAAGTATTTCTTTCGATTCTTTTAAGTAATTCTGGTACGTCGCAAATTTACTAGTTCTTCAATCGCGCTTTCCCCAATTTATGTAACGGCTATGTGTGAAAGTTCCTTGTTCACAAAAACGAACATCTAGTTGCATTAAGAATATGTACCAAATTATCAGTTCTATAACAAAACCAGTTTTACTGCTGCTGCAGTATTAGAGTTCGTGCCTACTAGGCAGTGATCGGACTTCTATCACATTGTGGTAGATCTGCCACTTTTTTGAGCATCTACCACACAAGTTCTGAAATCTACCACATATTCGCGTTTTTAATTACTTTTATTTTTGCTCGACATAATTTTAAGAGCAAAAATTGCCCACCACTAAACACTAGCAACAGGCAGAATGGGAGGATAAAATAAACTGTAAAATAGTAAATTTTCTCAATATTAAATTTTATTGTTTTATTGTGTTAAATTGCAAAATATGTGATTTATAAAAATAATTAATGGCGAAAATGGGTACTCTTTATGAATTTGTACAACGATTTTGGGTTGCTGTGCCCAAACGCATGAATCGAATCAAAAACCTTTTACACACACTTGTAGACAACAGTTCACGCTTCATTACAAAAATAAAATTTACTATATCTGTGGACTAATTTATTAATAATGTCGGTTGGAAATATGTTTTTTTTTGCAACTTTCCGAGCTGAGCTGTAAAAAAATATCCACGAAATATCTCTGCAAAAGGGGTTCAGCCCCTCTTCTTTAGCAAAACAGAAAGAAGAATTCTACTTAGTGAGGGTTATAATCACTAAGTGCGGCCTACGCAGAAAGGTGCTCTCTGCAAAAGGTGTTCAGCCCCTCTTCTTGGGCAACAGAGAAAGGAGTAGTGAGGGTTATAATCGTTTTGGAAAAAATCCCAATTTCCGCTGTTTTCAAACAGCTCCCAAGGGGTCTTTAGGGGGGAAGTGGGGTGAGTGGTGACTTTTCATAAAGCGGCGTCCATCCTCTTTCGTTTAAGGGGGTTTGGTCAATCTTGCACTTTATTATACTAAAATTAATTTTGTTTTGGATTCTAATTAAAATGTTGGCTATTTAGGTGGAACTTTGCAGAATTTTTTTAATTTTTGTGCAAAGTTTCATCTAAAGCCTGAGATCTACCACATTTTTTTGAAATCTACATTTTTTCCAGATTCTCCCACACAATTTTTTTTTTAAGTTCGATCACTGCTACTAGGTAACAAGATAATTTAAAAATGCAAACAAGCCCTACTGGCGTAGCATTTAAAACTAGTATTTGCCCCGAGGATACTACCATAAAACCATACCGGTAAAATGTATTGAGCTTTTACTGACTACATAATGCATTACCTTACATTCGAGTGTAAATATACTAAAAGATACAATAGTGCTAATGTAAGCTCTAAATATATTCAAAACCTTCCACTATATCTATTTTTTTATTATTATGAAATAGCAGCAATAATTAAACCACGTTTTTATTTGTTTAGCAAATTTTGAAATTGTGACACGCTTTCGTAAGCTTTTCGGTCCACAAATAGCATGGAATACGCATGCCATTTGTACATACACATCAACGTTTTGTACACTACGCGGGGTCGACTCGTTATCATTCTACGGTTGTAAATATGCACATTTGTTTTATACACTCGGTAAAACGTTGAATTAACTCAAACCAGATGGCATATATTCCAGTCTAATAAAATGGCCTAGAGATCGTGAATTTTAATTATATTTATTATGTACACCCGCACCAAATGAAGTCATCTGTATACAGGTTACCACTATTCCACACTACCATTACTTCACACATACCTAAAACTATAGCTACTCTCAGCCTGTACTATGTTTACTTTTCGCTAATATGATGTATATATTATGCAATTAATAATTAGGATCTGTTAAATGCTTAAAAACATTTCTTGGCTATTGCTGCAGAAAATGCAAGACGAGACGATAGTTTGAAACAAATTGACAGCAAATGTCAAATCCAACACGAAATATTGAAGTGTTGATAAACGATTGTAGTCGAAATTAGTTGTGTTTTAGTAATCTCCGGAAAAAAATATCCAGTACCTTGCCAGCATGATTCAATAATGCAAAGGTAAAGGTGCTGGCCCAATGCAAATGTGTCAAAAATTATTTGGAATATACTAAAACGTGTAAAGGCTGGCCAAATGGCAGCTTTTCTTCACTTGCTTTAAGCGCCCAAAGTTTGAATTAGGCAAATGTTTTATTTGAAAGCGTTTTGTAGGCTTTTGACAAAGAGGTATGTTCCTTTCTAAATACATAAATTCAAACAAAAATTTGCTTACTTAATTTAAAAAAGTCACAGAAAATGCAGGTAATTCGAAATGAAATAAAAATGATTCATTGTTTCCATATTTATATTTAACATGTCGTTATCTTATAGTAAAAAGTTGCAAAACCCACTTTTACAAATTTTACACGAGAGGAAAAAACTTCTTCTTCAAGTAAATCACTTTTTTAAGTTATAGTTTTTTTCAGTAAATGTAGATATAGATATGTATCATTATTATCATTTCTTTTAAATACAAACATTATTTCGCATTAATTTAAAAATAAATCTGAAAGTTTTTCATACATTTTTTAGAGTTTTCTAGGAAATGATTATTAACGTTAAGCTGGTTACTTTGACAGCGTTCCAAGCCACCATTCGGCCAAGCAAGTTTTCAAAGTAAATCAAAGCAAATTGAAGTCAGCAAGGCGCGCAAAGCAAGCCTGCATTGGGCCAGCGCCTTTAGATAATATTGACAGCTGCGGTTTGACACTCCCTTACAAAAGGTTGCATTTACGAAGGACGGGGAAAGGGGACGAATGAAATATCTTGGTGCAAAAATGGCAGTAGAAAAGTAAGCCAAGTAGGCAATTAGTAGTGAAATTCCTTTTGTAAATTCTAATGTATTTGCAGGAAATCTTGCATTTTAAACGAAATGTTGAACGTAATATTGATATATCTACGTGAATTACGTAATTTATGTGCTATTTAGCTGTATAAAAACTGCACAATTACTCAAAATTAAAAAAAGACTACTGTGAGATTGATGTAAACATCCAATTTAAAAACAGTTTATGTTTTCATGAGTTAAATATGCTTCATATGCATTTACAAATAAACATATTGCACAAAAGCTTATACTTATATTTCACAACAAAGCTACACTGTTTCCATGTACATTTACAAAGAAGCAACACGGTGCCACTGCTTACGGAGCGGTGCGAGAGAGACAACAGTCAGTTTATCGAACCTTGTATTATTGAATCATGCCTTGCCAGTAAAGCTGAAATTAGTCAAGAACATGAACATGTCGGTACGTAAACCCGAGTCAGCTGACACGATCTCTCTTACCAGAGCGCCATGTAATACCATGTTCTGACCGACATCGAAAACATATTTTCGTTGGTAAAACTGGTTTTCGACCTAAAACTTGTGTTTTCGTCCATGTAAAATCTGTCAAACGAAAACTAGTTTTCGCTGAAAACCACTTGAAAACTCACGTTCCACTCATTCCAATCGGTGTCTGCACTATTTTTTTTCGATTATTTATCGAAGTGGAAGTCATAGTCCCCTTTCAGACACGTCAAGTCTTGAAAGCAATTTTTATCGCATTCTCTTTTGTGTTTTCTCTTTGCTTCCACACGCGTCAAGTTTTATTGAATTCAAGTCCTTGGATCTTTAAATGGGAAGCAACGAAAAGATCAAAAGAGAACAAGAAAACTTGAAACGAATTGACGGTACGGAGGTATCTGTATTCTTCCACTCTCTTCCCACCTCCTTCGCCAACGAACGAGCATACTTGAAAGTAACACTTGACGTGTGTGAAAGGGGACATATTTTATCATTTTTAATACGCCATATCGGATTTATTTAGTCTGTTCCTTTCAACTGTGGAACTGTCAAACTACAATTTTACTCTCTCCAATGAGAGTAAAAGGAGAACAGATGCAGAAGTGCATAGGAACGCAAAAAGCACTATTTCCTGTAAAAATGTCAGTCGGTTTGTTTGCATGTCATTTGTACAACACTTATTTGGCTGAAATATCACTAACTAATTATTAAAATTTATACATGTTCAAATATTTCGTTGTTTACTTCCATTTTTGTACAAATATTAGGTTGTTTGCTTACACCGCTTTCTGTTTTTGTTTGCACATGCAAATCAGCTGATCGTTTGACACTCTTCATGGACTTACAGGGAAAAAACTCCGGACTAAATCCTGTAACTTCTGACTAGGAACAGTTGCTCAGTTACTCTCTCAAATGTGTTCCCACTTACAGGTTTTATGTCAATAGGAACGACTTCCTGTAAGTTCTAACTAAATCCTGTAAACCGGACTGCTATTGGAACAGACTAATTGTTATACCATGTTCTGACCCACAACGAAAACACTTTGAAAACAAGTTTTGGAATTGTGGGCTGAAGGCTGTTCACACCGGCTGTTAGTGTTTTCGTTGACATTTCTTACATCCTCTCATTGCAGTTTTGCTACACAAAAACAAACCCAAAATGCTTTTCCCACATTTTCTTTTCATTAGCAACCTCTTACTTTCATTCTTATTTTACTTTGGCCAGCCAATTAACAATAAATACGAAATAGCGTATTAAACATGATAAAATATGACTTCCACTTCGACAAATAATCGAAAAAAACTACCGAATACACCGATTGGAACGAATGAAACGTGAGTTTTCAAGTAGTTTTCAGCGAAAACTGGTTTTCGTTTGACAAATTTTACATGGACGAAAACACAAGTTTTAGGTCGAAAACTAGTTTTAGCATCGAAAACATGTTATTAATGGTATTAATTGGTTGGCAAAAGTAAAATAAGAATAAGAGGTTGCTAATGAAAAGAAAATGAGGGAAAAGCATTCTGGTATTGTTTTTGTGTAGCAAAACTGTAATCAGAGGATGTAAGAAATGTCAACGAAAACACTAACAGCCGGTGTGAACAGCCTTCAGCACACAATCCCAAAACACGTTTTCAAAGTGTTTTCGTTGTCGGTCAGAACATGGTATAAATGAAAACTCAACACCGCAGAATTCGTCTGTAGTTGAAGCCCGTAGCGCTGAAATCTGCGGAATTTAGACTTTTCCGTGTCAGCTGATTTCTTCCTTCTATAGATGGTTGCCACATCGTCAGTTTTGCAAATGGTAAAAAAGTTATAATTCCCTATTCAAAATACGTTTAAAATATTTGAAATTTACTATTGAATAAGGTTTTTTGTTGAAAACTAAGTAGTTTTTATTTAGCTACGATCTATTATAGCACGAAAAATTGTAGTCAAAAAGGTAAGTTTATAAAAGGGCATTGATGAGTGGCAACACCGCAGTAAGTAACACTGAGCGCTCCAGTAATCGACAAAATTCTGCGTATACAGACTGCGTTTTTGACAAATTTCACCTTTGGCCTGGGATTCAGTAATTCAGTCTGATCTCATGATATAATAATACAAGGTGGTATCAATTGTGACAGCTCGATTTGACACTGCCTTAGCTCAGTAGAACGAGAAGAAAAGCGGGAAGAAATTAAGCCCCATTTGTGGGAAAAATATAAAATTTCACATTTTTTCCTAAACAAAATTTGCTTTTTTATAGTATATTCGTAATGAAATGAAATAAAATAAGATAAAATACTTTTCAAGTTTGGTTTGCAGACAAAGCGGTTTCGGCATTGTGCCGAAATTCGTTCCAAAATAAATCATCCTACCACCCAGTCGGAAAACTCAGCCAACACCAACACATAAAATACCTTTTTAAGAAAAAAAGTGTGTATACTGAGAAAAAATAAAAAATATTGTATATTATTAGGCAAAGAATTGTTAAAGAAGTAACACTGTCTCACCTAAGGCAGTCAATGGGCCTCCGCACACTCGACTGCTCAGTCCTAAAACCGGTTTTGTGTGGATAAGAGGGGGAAGAGAGTTCGAGTTTATCTCGCTCATTTCAGTCCGCGAAAATCGCGGATTGACGGTGGACTGACACGCACACATAGACAACATGCTTTCTATTTCGTTTTGTTTTCACGTGCCACATGCACTAACACTATCATGCGTAGTTCATGTATACAAAACTGAAACCTGTTTTCGGCCGATTGCCCAGTCCATTGTGCGTTCGAGTGGTGGACTGCTCACTCCGATTGAGCAGGCTAGTGTGCCCAGGCCCAATATGGCGGAATTAGAGCGAGAAGTTGCCAACCGATAACACCTTGTACTATTGCATCATGGTCTGATCTCAAGTAGGAATGTTCGATATTTAAGAAAGTATCGATATCATGAATCTATTTAATTCATTGCATGTAAAATCGATATGGCGATATATCGGGCTGAACAATATCGATATCGAAAAAATCGATGTTGAAAATCCTACTCCCAATTGAATAGAATATTATACCTGCTTATCAACTCAACTAATTGTGTTATTTCCATCTTATATATTTAATGAGGATTAAAACGGCATGCCGGTCGACTCAAGCGGTTTGTCAAACTTAAGAGCCACATAAATCGCACAAGCTGTTGATTAAACCTACTTTAGTATTTTTCCATACACTTCTTTGTAGACGAAAAATAAATTTCAACTTAAATATCGATGTTGCTGGTGACGTATCGATGTCTTCGATATATCGACCTTGGAATGTCGATTTAAAAAATCGATTATCGTGCGATGAAATATCGATATTCAGAAATATCGATACGATATCGAACTATCCTAATCTCAAGTCACTAATTTGAGATTAGCAATTACAGGTCTATTCTGCACGTGACCGAAGATTTTGTAACCGGAAAATTTTATTACCAAAAAATGCTACCAGTTCTTGTCACCGCGATTCTGGGTTCGTCGGTAATGCAGTTCAAATATTCACCCATTCAGCTATGAAGCATTCTGCAGATTCTGGCATTGCATATTTCACGAGGCAATACTTTGTTACCAGCTTATGAGATGGTAACAAAATTTACTGGTTACAAGAGTACAGAGAATGCGAAAAGGGTTTAAAATTTTACAGGAACCGATTACAAACTTTTTATTACCAGCGCAGAATAGACCTGTTACAGATTTTGTGACCGGATAATTTTATTACCAAAAAATGTTACCACTTCTTGTCACTGCGATTCTAGGTACGTTGGTAATGCACAGAATACGAAAAAGTTTAAAAATTGACAGACACTTTAATTACCGGTTACAAAATTTATGTAACCAGCGCAGAATAGACCTGTTAGTGACTATTTTTGTGACTTGAGATGATTTGGCTCTTCAGTAGGAGAGTCACAAAAAGTTCACCAAAAACGTGTGGTGAAAACAAACACAGACCGTCAACTGATAGCGTTTATGTATGCCTTCTTATTTTCAATGGATTTCTATGATATTAAAAAATTTTGGATTATTTCCTAACGAAATTCTTATTGAACCGATTTCCTCGCGTCATATTTTTATTTTTGAGACCTGCTCTTAGACAGCTGACAAATTTGTGACTTTTTTGAGACTAGAGACGTGAGACAGCGTACTGAATACCAAATAGTCTCATAATCCAAGTTCACCACCTAAAGTCACTATTAGTGACTAGAGACCGCTTACTGAATGCCACGATTATGCTTGAAACACAATACCCGCGAACGGCGAAGTTCGCCGATGCCGTCGTTCACCGTTCGCCCTTCTATTTCGCCTACTTTAACAAAATTAGAGCGGTAGCGAAAACAGCTGATACCATTTCGTCGCACGTATAAGTTAGGTGACCATATTTTGAAAAACGAAATCATATTTAGAAATGATGAAATGATAACAAATATAAATATAAGGCAAGGGGGAATATTATAAATTATTTTATTTTAAGCCAGATTTAACTAATCGATCGCTTATATTTCAACCATCAAAAATAATTCGTGTTACATTCTGTTTTCTTCTAAATCTTTGAAAGTAAAAAAAACATACGGCCACCTTTGGCATGTACTGCCTACGTCGCCCAGCAGAGCGATAGAAATAAATCTATCACCACGAAACACCGCCGAGTGTAGCAAGTTCGCCGGCGAAAGTTTGCTCTCAAAAATGGAACGTAGTTCAGAAATACGGGAACGCAAAAAACCACATTTCGTGCCCATAATATGAGAAACAGCTGATTCACGTTGTTTTTGTTTTTGACACTTAAATGCAAACACTTGAAAATTGAATTTTGGTTTCACAAATTTGATTTTAAGTATATAAATATTGAAAATACATCAACAGGCCATTCACTATTCCTTAAAAGCACCAGGTAAATGCAGGCGACATGTAAACACAAAGAGCTGATATGCACTTTGACACTTTATCCATTTTTATCCGGAGAAAAAGTTCGGGCTGTTTCGGACAGGAAGAAGAAGACACTTACGATCCAATACTTCCAATTTTCGCTCTCTATTACCCATTTTGTTGAGTACGGGAATTATTTCTGGCTGTTTTGGGTACCCGCGGGATCCCGCGTTGCGTACGGGAAAGAAACTAATTTAGATGATTCCACTAAGGGCTAATTTTTCAGTGCCAGTTAAAACTTAGAATAAGTAAACTGAGTTTAAATTGAACAGCTGGCTGATATTTGATTGGCTGATCTTAGTTTAAACCAGTCAGATCGGGCATTTAAACTGAGTTTAAACTACGGCCGCGCACTGAAAAACTGGCCCTAAGGACCGCATACATAAGACTTTTGCATGAACCAAAAATACAAGATCACGCAAGAACGCGACATTGTATTTGTAGCTGGTTTTGAGAAAAAAGTTTGCGTAAGCGGGTTCGTCAGCTGAGCGTTTATTTACATTACAAGCACCACTATTTTACACTCTTCTTTAACTAAAGAAGAATTCCTTAAGCAACACGTTTTAATGAATCATTTTACCCAAATTGTTTTTAAAATGGTTGACAATAGTTTTGGTTTTCGTTGTATTCTTTGCTTTGTTTACTTTTCTTTCGTTTTCCAGCGAAACAAGATGGCGTAGAACCCGCTCAAAAACAACAACAGCTGCCAAAAACAACGCTTACTTCGCGTGATAACTCTGGCAGAGATGCTAAACAACAACACAAACAACAAACTTCTAGATCGTCAAATTCGCCTGCTCCAGAGAATATTACAGCAACAACAACTTCCAAAACAATGCTTATTTCGTGTGATGATTATGGTAGAGACATCAAACAACAGTTAGCTATTCTACCAACGATCCACAGTGAGCTCAAAGCGCTTAGTTCTGAGCAAGCGCGTGCAGTCGCGGAATTTCATGCTCTTCAAGATAATAAAAAGCTCTTAATTGAACAAACAACTCAGTTGCGCTCTGAGTTATTAGCCCTGCGTAAACTTCATTCCGAAGACGTTTTCGCTGCTCTTGTTTCGCTCACTGCCGAAGTT
>NW_023458560.1:8541406-8579867 GCF_013731165.1 Rhagoletis pomonella | reverse complement strand
TCGACTTCCTCCTATAAATTATTAATTTATTCTTAAAAGGGCTTACAAAAATCATTAAAAGCTACACCTACTCTTCTTCCATAACCTCAATTTCAAAATCCTCTGCTTCTTCCGGCATGTATGGATTCAGTGGATTGTATAATGCACCTGGCAGTTTAAAAAAATTGCTCAGCGGATCCAAACCTGCATGTTTGCAATGCCTCACAAACATAAATTTTGCCAAATATCCACTAAAAAACTTTTTGTTTCGATGGTACTGCGGCATTGAATATTTGACATGCCGCCAAAGTCCCTCAATTGTGTTTGTATGTTGTTGCGTTTCTGGGTCTTTAAAATTAACCGAATGGTTAACTTTAAAGTGAACGTACCCTTCATCACTTAGGCAGTCATACGCCTGCAATGAAAAACATTTTAAATTTATATATATATATTTATATTTATATACACATATATAGGCACTTAGGCATTAAACTCACCTTCCAAAAATCGGAAACTATGGTCGTGTTAGGAAGAATCCAATTCTTTATAACCACTTTTCAACGGGAACAAGAAAACACTTATTGGTACCACGCTCCACTCCACCAAAAACCCATTGCCCTTCAACAGCGTGTCCACGATGATACTTCCTGCGTCCGAATTTGCTTTCGTCTATCTCAACAATAGACCCGACACCTCCAATTTCCGCCCCTTTACAACCAAGCCGTCATACACTACCTCACGGCAAAAATTACACCAATCAACTGCGGTCGGTCTAGTAATATTTAACTCTTCAATTATAAAATCTTGTGTCACATTCTTCAGCCAAAAGTAAGAAAATGCAATGAGCTTCACCATCGATAGCCTCGACCTATCAAAGAATATGTTTTTTCTTAGTGAAATTTGCTGATTACACGTTCGCACTTGCTTTCCAGACTTCGAAATTTTACGGCACCTACACTTAAAATTTTGTCGTATTACAATTTAATAGACGCACGGTAAACTTACATCCAAACGAATCCATCAGATGATGCAGTGCACTCCAACAATTTCAGCGGATGGCCCCGAGCGCATAAATATTACCCCTCACGAGGAATTAAATTCCACTCCTGCAACTGTTTGAGCACATTTGCATTAATCTTAAGACCGTCCTCACTTTCAAACATTTTATATATTTTAAATAAATTAAGAGTATTCATCTTTTTAAAAAATTATTCAAAACACGTTTTTTATCTCCGCCGGAACACAAACAAATGGAAAATAGCTGTAAGTATATACATATATGTACATATAAAACGGCTTAAATTTTCCTGCTTCCAACAAAAACAGTACCCTTTCCAAAAAAGTCCGTTAGCTCGCCTTGTTTAATTAACTAAAATATGCATTTGCACTTACGTGCATTTATATTTTTTATTCACTCTGAATTCTGAAAACTCAAAAGCAAATCATAATATAATAAGTATATCAAATTAAAGGTAAGAGTTTGCACTTTTTAAATAATATAAACTTTTTTAGCATTGATAATGGACTTTTTCTAAAAAAGGGTTATTTTATGAAAAAATTATGACATGATTTTGGTTTTATAATATTTTTGGCTTAAATGTATAAAAAAATTTTATATATCGGCTTGAAGATAAATTAATTGTCTTTATTTTGACATCATTAGTTTTTAAATCGGTTACGCGGTTTAGAAAACATTAATGTTTTAAAATATCACAATTTTTTTGTTTTACCTCTTATACATATCTGCTTTGCTTTTTAATTGCGGCAACTAATATTTATATAGTTAAAATCAGCGTAAAAAGTACTATCAATCTGCATTTTTAGTTTTTCTATAGCTGAACGGTTGTTATCTTGATGTATGCCGCATCGAGAGCGAAGGCATAGCGAATACGCATTAGATTTTCGCATTATGAGACTAAGGCTATCTGCACACTTGTCGTCCAATCATAGTTGCGTTATCGTCTCGCCCTGAAATTTTGAGCCGAGCACATGCGTTTCAAAGGAGATTGGCACACTTGTCGTTATCGGCTAGTTATCGGCAAATTGTAGAAGATGCAGAAACGGATTAGTACGACACTGTCGTTTGCTAATCGTTGTGCACGCATTGTTTGTTTACAATTTATGGGGAAAAATTAGTGAAAAAGATAATATTTGCATTAAAATTGCAAAAAAAAAAGCATTTTTTGCATAAAAGCTGTGCAAATTATTAAAAAGTGGATAACTGTATTAAAATTCAATAAATGTGAGCGTTTTAACTAAAAAATATGACGAAATTATAAAAAGCCTCTGTTTGCATTCTCAAACCACATTTCAGGAAAAGAAAAGAAGAGATATTACTGAAAAATGATGTCTAGAACTGTTGCAGCATAGTCTATATTTTAAAAATTTCAGGTTTTTGTAAATATTTCACGAATATATCAACCAGAAAAACAAAAAAATACCTGCACTAAGTGAATTTTTAGACGCCAAATGAATTGAAATATCACGACCGAGTGTGCGAAAGTGTAGGCGTCATGTAATCGTTGCACTATGATTGTGACCAATGTGCAGAAAGCCTTAGGGCCGGTTACTCAATGTCTGGTTAACACTAATCTGCGGTTAAACGTAGTTATCGACGTTACCGACTCCCTCTTGTATGCATGGAGTCGAAGACGTCGATAACGATGTTTAACCGCAGATTAGCGTTAACCAGACATTGAGTAACCGGCCCTTAAAGATGTACTAAAGAAATGTATGGATAGCGTTTTGAAAGTGCTACACGTACAAAAAGGGTATTCATCAAACTTTATAAATGCATTGTAAACCGTATAACCTTATAATTGTTTAAACCTTATAAATGAACTGTCAAAATTTGTATGGAAACTCGTTTACACATTTCTGCTAAATTTCTCCAGCGATTTCACTGAATAAACTGGATAAAATGAAGCCAATGCAACTCTGTCGCAGCTCTAGTTATGTTTTCTTGGGCAATAATCGGGATCCGCATAAAAATTTTGCACGCAAATTCAACAACAACGATGTGATCCTAATAGAGATCTGGTTCAATTATTATCTGTTCTGTTTGTTTTGCTTCGCTGATAATTTGGCCGCAAAAGAGTGCGTAAACTTATAAGATCATCTCCTTGACAAAGTTATCGGTTTAGATGAATACCACTAATATTTATTGACGGTATTGCAAATATTTATCCAACTACCAACGAAAAGTAAATAATCTTAGAGGTATCCTCAAATATTCTTGAAAGAAAATAAAACGCGAAGTGAATCAAGTGGCAAAATTACTGTCGGACTGTATACTGTGAAGTGAATTGTTGTAATACGATATTGTTAACTACATAATACAAAACGAGTAATAAAATGAAAAATTAATATTTAAATTCATCTATATATGTCGTTTCAATCAAAAAGGTATAAGGTATTTTACTATTTTAATTTCAGTATT
The DNA here is from genome assembly GCF_013731165.1 of Rhagoletis pomonella. Taxonomy (NCBI): domain Eukaryota; kingdom Metazoa; phylum Arthropoda; class Insecta; order Diptera; family Tephritidae; genus Rhagoletis; species Rhagoletis pomonella. The sequence goes on along the minus strand of NW_023458560.1, from coordinate 8,576,449 downwards.
TCAATGATATGTTTGAGACCAATTGGAGAATTACATTAGAGTTCAAGCTGAGAAGTAGCATTTTCTCAACTTGAGAAACAGTCCTTTTTTCATACTAAGAAAAATGCCCTTTTTCTTGAGAACGCTATGATCCTCCACTTGAGGTACTGTTGAGAAACAACATTGGAGATTTGAGAAATACCTTAGTTCTGAACTTAACCTCAAGTTGAGCTCAAACCTAAATGTTTATTGGGTTGTGTTGATTTGCTTTTAAGACTGTCGACGCGATTTTTCACATTCCCTCTTGGTGTTGCTCGTTTCATTTACACACGGCGATTTGTGTGTATGCAATTGTTGTTGTCAGCTGTGAACAGCGATTCAATTTACACAGGCGAACGAGAGCACAAAGCAAACGTCGAGTTGCGGCAACAAAAATCGCCGTGTGTAAATGAGCACTATGTGTTCGCAGTAAAAGCAAATACTTGGCAACCTGTAAGGTTTGAACCTGAATTTTGCTGAAATTTATACATTTATCCACCAAAGTTGCTTGACTCGAGTTATACGATGAGTTAGCGCGAAAGCTCCATTACGCTCATAGGTTAGGCTCCGCTTTTGAAAGTTCTTGCTTGCATCGAACCGAACGGCGGGAACGTTTAGCGAAGAAGGAACTTGCGCGGGAAAATTTTAGCAGACGGACGGCAAATTCTAGAAAAAGAGAGGATGAGGGGGGCAGAATAGGACCCCTGATTTCAAAAATACCCCTTTTTTTCAAGCAACCCTATAGTTCTTATATAATTTGTTGTTAAAGTTTTCGTATAAACGATGAATAAGATAGCCAAATAACATGAAACTTAGTGCTGCCAGACTGGAATTTTGAATAATAAAAGCGGATTTTTAATTTGGAATTGTCACTTAGTAGAATTCTCCTTTCTGCGTAGGCGGCATTCGGCCGCGCTTTAGGATTATAACCCTTACCAAATATAATTCTCCTTTTGGTGTGCACCAACTGGGGCTACCGCCCCAGCCTTGGGAAAGGATAAGGTGACTAGAATTCCTCTTATGTGTGGTAAACCTGGGGCTGCCGCCCCAGTGATGTCTGTTATGGTTATGATCAGGACTAAGGGCGCTATCGCTAAATATATATAAATTTTTCTAATGAGAGAAATGTACGTATTCTACACGTTTTAAGCATTGTTTTGTACAATATGCCAACACATGTTATGTGTCACTTTGCAACCATGTGTTATTGTAAATATGGGTGAAATTCACTGTAATTTACAAATCAATAAAAGTTGAATTGAAGTGATTTATATAGAAGATAAAGTAAAATAAAAGTCTGTAAAGTATTAAGTACAGTGTTATGTGCATTTATATATATGAAAGTATGTGACAAATGCACTTTTTGTTAAGGAAATTAAGTGGAACGACTTAAGAAATTTTAACAACAAATAACTTATAAACAATGTTATTGTTTATATATTTTAGTTATAGACATGTTAGACGTCCCTTTACATTCTGACCAAGTTTCATTTGCTAATTCCACCTGGTTTCCTTAAAATACAAGGTGCGGCTGACTATTAAAGCCCAGCCAACTAATCAACGGAATGTACGAAAATCCACAGGAAAGATAACTCCGAATAAACTAGAGCTATAAAACTATCGAATTGTTCTATTTTTTTGCAGTATCGTATGGTCGTTGCCACTATCGATAGTCTTTAGTTGCATTCGATAACAAAATTAGCCAACACCAGCCAACAATCAAAATCAAGAGAGTAAGCGAAAATTGTCTCTCAAAGAAATGAAAAAGCAAAAAAGTAAACGAACAGGAAATTAGCCATTACTTGCAAAAACCGGAATAAGAAGACACACCAGCTGACTTTGTTTATGTTTTATTTGTAAACAAACTGAAATTCATGTTGCCTCCATAGGAAAATAGGAAAGTGAACGTTCAATGTTCGCCAGGAACATTTCTAGAAGTAAAAACTAGTTGGCGCTATCATAAAGTCACATAGCAGGGAGCCTAAAAGCATATAAATACCAAAACTCGAAAAATGCAATTTTTTTTGTTTACAAAAATTGCAACCATATGTTTTGTGATTGATATATGTTTTCGTGTTGGATAATTTTTGCTGACTAAAATTATGCCAGTACAAAATAAACGCTTCTCTTGCATCAAAATGAACGCTTGCTCTCTCAATTTTTGTGTGTTGGATAATTTGTTGTCGTTATCGAACGCCATCCAGTAAAAATTTGGAAAACTATTAAAAATTTTTCACTTGTCGAACGCACCTTTTGTTAGAAGAAATACAGGCTAACCTAATATTCACGCACGCCGCCAATTTATTGTCAAAAATTTCTCATGCACATGCAACTTGTATGAGATCAACCGAAATTGAACGGCGTGCGTATGAAGCTAACTCAATATCCAATTTTTGTTCTGCGTGACATTTTGATTTGACGTTTCGCTCAATGAAATCAAATGCAAACGCTTGCAAGTCAATTTCGGGTGACGCAAAAAAACAAATTCGATGACATGCGTACCAAAACGCAAGCCGCGAATATTAGGTTAGCCTGTTAGGGAGGGAAAATCGATTCCGATTCCACTCTAGAAACGAAGATTTTCTTGAAATAATCGATTTTAGAGAACGATTCTAATACGTCGTTTCCATGCTTGTAATTCGCTCTCTCATTCGTCATTCGCCTTGCCAATTACCTTCCGAATTACGTAATTCGCCATACAAAATTTTGCGAGCGAATTACCTCATTTGTAGGTAATTCAGATCGAATTACCATGCGAATGACGAAAGAATCGATGCCTTTTCTAATATTTATTGGAAGTATATCGAAGCTTTCACCGGCCTGTACACATTTGCTGCCACTTTTTCTAGTTTTAGAATAATAGTAATAAAATATTCTCTACATAAATTAAAATTGTTGATGATAACTTAAAGTTTAGCTCCATCTTCGATATTTGCAGTACACAAAAATAATAATAAATAGCGAAGAACAAGAACAAGGACTAGAGCTGCCAAACGAATTACTAATGTGTGTGTGGCGTGGAAGCAGGGTAATTCACGAATTACTTAGAGAGCGAATTACGAAGTGTGGAAACATCGTATAACAGCCTTTCCTGCAAAAAATTGCTGACCATATCGAAAAGAAACTATCGATTGTACACTGAGAAAATGTACTGCAATCGATTAGAAAGAGACAAGACAATGAAAAACGCGCGTTTTCGTACTGCTTAAGCTGGATATACAGTTCAATGCGAGCGTGTGCGTGAACGTTCGCAAAGCCAAATAATTCCATTTGGATTCTTATGGACGCTCACACACATATATGTAATACTCCTATATTGGCAGTAAGAGCTAATACCGTCCGAAAACACTACAGTACAGATATACCAAAAACACGTACGAAAGAAAAGGAACACATACGTTTATAAATAAACATGTACACAACACATTTACAAAAACGGCACTCAAGTACGCAATAAATTGACAAAAGCGGTACTAGACCGTCTCGCTTTGATTTCGGAATGCTTACCCATTGAGAAGTTAGCTTACTGCCAATATAGAAGTATTACATATATGCTCACACGCATCTGTCAAAACATGCCGTTCACATGCGAATGCTTTGCGTACGCACACAGTTCAGTGCGAGCTCGAAAAAAGGCATGTTATGCATTTTAAATTAGTTTTTATTCTATAATTCTGAAAGATATTTTAATTCTCTATCTTTTCATATCTCAACAATTGCAAAAAGTTGAGTAATAACGAAGACATTGGTCAAAATAAAAAACTCACTCACGCTCGCATTGAACTGTATATCAGGCTATAGCCTCTCGCGCATGCGTATATATACATAAAAAAAATTTACATTTTTAGCTGTGCTGCAAGATATTGAAAAAGTGGGTGCGTTTAGAAGAAATAACTAATAAAATCAGCGTATTTAAAAAAAAATGAACAAAAAAACGTTTTCTAACTCTATCCCTGCAAAAAACGGCTGACCATATCGAAAAGAAACTATCGACTGTACGCTCGCATACATATGTACATACACTCCAGCAGAACCTAGGTATGGAGGTAGAAAGACCAAACGGCGCTGAGGAATTTGTTTTTAGCGACGAAAACTCAGACCCCGATTAAAAATGAGAAGAATTGTATGAGCTCAGTAGCTCTGAAAACCTTGCGAAATTAAGTTAATATTTGACAATATATTTTTATAAATAAAAGAAACACATAAACTAAATCGGTATGTATTTTTTAATTTGGTTTCATGTATTTTGGACATTTCGCTGCCATCTATTCACTAATTTATCAATTATTTAGAGGTTAGAATAGTGGTCAGAAAATCACTAATTATCGCGATATTTTCCCAATAGTTTCATTGCTAAACTCACTTGTACATCACCAACTAAATGACATGTTTGAGCGAGTGAACATGCTGTAACTGGCCACTCCACAGGATAAATTTTTTTGCTACCCAGCTGACATTTTCGGCGCTAGATATAAGTTATATCAGTGGCAATATTTGTGTGGGCTTTTTAAATCTTGATATAAGAATTTGTAAGATAGTGTTACGATTATCCTTGAAACCTTGAGGGATTTCCCAAATATTATCCAGCACGTATCGCTGGATTGTTAAATAAATGCTAACGATGACCAAATTGTAGTACAATTAACTTTATTGTACAACAAACAATTTTCAATACTTGCTAATACAGTAAAACACTTTACAATACTTGTTAAAGCAATAACAACGCTTTACTAAACTTGTTAACACAATTAAACTTATAGCTTGCTTATTCGCAACTCACTTCTCTGCTCACTTTACTTGTAGCTTGCTGACTTGTAACTGTCCAACTCCGCTGTGTCGTGGCTCTTATATACCTGCGCTCGTACGCATGGCAACTCTCGAACGTTCTGAAGTTCATCGCTCATTCTCTTTCTCTCGCTGTTCGCAGTGTTCATCCAACTTGACGTTTCTCTTTGTGGAACATTCTACGTCATTCCTCGAACATTCTGCCTATTTCTTGTTGTTCGCTAAATGTTGCCGCAGTATTCGCCACACTACCCTCCACCTAAGTCTGATCGTCCCGATCAGACACACTTGCGGTTCCCAACGCTGCAAGCCTTTCCAAGTGAACCACCTTCATCTTGTTTCTTGGTCTCCCAACGGTCTGGATCCGATACACTACGTCATTTAGCCGTTTTACGACCTTATATGGACCTTCCCCGTTGCATTGTAGTTTTGGGGACAAACCTTTCTTTCGTTGTGGATTGTACAGCAACACCAAATCTCCTTCCTGGAAACCCTCGGAATTCATCGCCTTGTCATACCTGGCTTTCATCTTGTCACTCATAATTTGCGTGCGCTGTCTCTCAAGAGCATGTATCTCTCTCAGCTCCTCTTCCAGGATGTTTGACGTCACTTTTCCAATTCTTCTAGCATCACCAGTCACCCCAAACTTCAGATCACTAGGCAAATGGAGCTCACTGCCGAATATTACCCTTGCAGGAGTTTTACCCGTTGTTTCATGCACTGCTGACCGGTATCCCATCAGGAACAAGGGTATGCGGACATCCCAATCTTTTTGATGCTTGTCCACGACCTTCCGCAAATGCTCTTCCCGGGTTCGGTTGAACCGTTCCACCATGCCATCTGATTGGGGATGAAGAGCCGTCGTTCGAGTTCTCCGGATACCCAGTATCTGGCACATCTCTTGGAACACCGCCGATTCAAAATTTCTTCCCTGGTCAGAGTGCAGCTCTATAGGTACACCGTATCTCGCAACCCAATTGTAGGTGAATACTCCGCCACTGTTTTAGCTTCCTGGCTTGGAATCGGGTATACCTCCGGCCATTTGCTAAAGTAGTCCATAACCACAAGGACGTATTTATTTCCCTGTGCGCTCATAGCAAATGGACCGGCTACATCCATGGCAATCCGCTCAAAAGGTGCACCGAAGTTATACTGCTTCATCTGGCCATGACTTCTGGATTTCGGCCCTTTAGCTGCATACACTCCGCGCAGTTAGCAATACACTCTGCGATCGATTGCCGACAACCAACCCAATAGAACCTCTCCTAACCTTCTCCAGGGTCTTCGTGATTCCCAGGTGCCCTCCACTAGGAACATTGTGGAATTCCTGGAGTACATCCGGAATTCTTACCCTTGGAACTACTATCAGGTTGCGGGAGCACTGGCCATCTTCGCTTTCCCATACCCTATGCAAACAGCCAGATATTAATTTTAAGCTGTTCCATTGGGCCCAGTACGCCTTTGCGATGGGGCTTTCCGCTGCCATTTGCTCCTTCTTCTGTCCAGCTCCAGTCCATGCATCAAAAGCTCCAGATTAGAATATTCCTGCTGACACTTTCGTAGCTGTTCTTCCTTCCACTCTTCCGCTGGTGTTATTGTCGTTAGACGGACGTCTATAATGTCCTCTTTGCCTTCAGCTTTTGAGCAGTGTTTACATTCCAGGCTACATGGTCGGCGGGACATGGAATCAGCATTACCGTGGACACTTCCCTTGCGGTGCTCAATAGCAAAGTCATAACTTTGCAGTCTCTAAATCCACCGAGCTAGCTGTCCTTCTGGATTCTTAAACTGTAGTAGCCACTTCAGCGCCGCATGGTCCGTTCGAACTCGGAAACGTTGCCCATAGAGGTACTTGTGGAAATATTTGACGCAGTCCACCAACGCTAGTAGTTCTCTCCGAGTTACGCAGTAGTTCCTCTTTGGTTTTCCAATCGACCGGCTATAGTAGGCAACTACCTTTTCCTGCCCATCAATTACCTGCGACAGTACGCCTCCTATGGCATAACCACTAGCATCCGTATACAAAATAAATGTTGCACCTGGAACGGGATACGCAAGCATAGGTGCAGTACATAGCCGTTCCTTCAGAGTTTGGAAAGCCTCCTCCTGCTCCTTGTTCCACTCGAAGGCTCTATTTTTCCTAGTGAGCTCGTGGAGGCTATTAGCAACGCTGGCGAAATTCTGAACAAATCGGCGGTAGTACATGCATAGCCCAAGAAAACTTCGTAGTTCGTGCAGGTTCCTAGGTCTTGGCCAATCCTTTACTGCCTCTATATTTTCCTTCGCAGTACAGACGCCCCCCGTTGTCACCTTGTGCCCTAAGTAGTTCACCTCCTTTTTGAACAGTGAGCACTTTTTAGGACTTAGCTTCAGACCAGCGCCTGCTATCCTCTGGAAAACTTCTTCCAAATTGTTCAGGTGTTCCTCAAAGCTTTAACCCAATACGATAATGTCGTCTAGATACACCAAACATGTTTTCCAATGCAGTCCTTTGAGCACATGGTCCATAAGTCGTTCAAAAGTGGCAGGAGCGTTGCATAATCCAAAGGGCATCACCGTGAATTTCCACAGACCGTCTCCAACGCTGAAAGCTGTCTTCTCCTTATCCTCGTCACTTACCTCCACTTGCCAATAACCGCCCTTAAGGTCGAGTGTTGAGAACCACTTTGTTCCAGTCAACGAGTCCAGAATGTCATCGATCCTGGGAAGAGGATAGCTGTCCTTTTTCGTCACGTCGTTTAGTTTCCGGTAGTCTAGGCAGAACCGAATTTGACCATCCTTCTTCTTCACAAGTACTACCGGCGAACTCCATGGACTCGCTGATGGTTCAATCACACCACTCTCGCTCATTTCTTTTATTATTTGGCTAACAGTTTCAGGTTTGGCAAGTGGAACACTCCGAGGAGCTTGACGGATTGGCCTTGCATCGCCAGTATCAATGCGATGTTTCACAACGTTAGTCTGCCTGGTTTGTCGCCATCCTTGTCGAATATGTTGGAGTATCTTCGGAGAAGTTCCTTAGCCTTGTGCTGGTATTTTTCTTCCAACCCTTCCGTCCATGCATTAATGTCTTCCGCAATGTTATTCCCGCCAATGGAATCGTTTTCCGGTAATTTTTCGCAGTTGAAGATTGCCTCTACCTCTCTACGTTGCCCCAGCACATTTCCTCTTCGGAGTTTGACTGGTGATTTGAACTCATTGAGCACTCGAACTGGGATGCGTCCCTCCTTTTGCATCTTAGCCAGGGTTTTACCAATAAGTACGTCCGGTGTAGAATTTTGTGTTGCTTCAACAACCCACAATTTGTTCGTCCCACAATCTCCATCAATCTTTGCCCACACAACTGCTTCTGACTTCGGTGGAATCTGCCCGCTGTCCTCTAGGATCATTCGCTTGCTGCTGTATGGACCATCATACCCAAACCTAAGGGGCACTTCCATGTTGTTATACGTCATAATCCTAATCTTCATGTTGATCTGCATACCTTGATCTAACAAGAAGTCTAATCCAATGATGACTTCATCCATAATCGCCGCGACTATGAACTTGTGTAACACCGTCACATTCCCTATTGCGACTTTGCATGTTACCTCTCCTACAATTTGGGTGTCCTCACCAGTTGCTGTCCTCAACCTTGCTCCAGGTAATGGCCTTACCTCTTTAGTGACCAAATCAGATCGAATGATGGAATATGATGCGCCCGTATCCACAGTTAGTACTCGCTCATGTCCGCCCACATATCCACCAACAGTAACGTTGCTCGCTTTTCTGCCAATTCGCGAGACAGAGATTATGGGGCATTCAATTGCGGGAGTCAGCGCGCGCCCCTTGCTGCAGGCTCGTTTTAGTTTAACGACTGATTGGAGTTGGATTCGTCTCCTTCAGCCCTGCGTTTGCGTCCTGCTGAATTATTGAGCGCACTGGAACTTGCGCTGCAATCGCAGGCGAAGTGGCTTGGCTTTCCACATTTAAAACATTTGCCAGAGCCATACTTTTTCTCGCCCAGCAGTTGGATAATCTTCTTCAGCATTTCATTTGTCTCTTCCGGTGTTTCCACTTCCACGCGATGTGCTTTGTAGGCAGGTCTACTTAGGAGTGCTGCCGTTTCACGTGTCTGAGCATACGAGACGGTTTCAGCAAATGTTGCCTTTGGATTCGCGTACGTCTCTCGCTTGGTATACCTGTCCCGCATTCCGTTGATGAACCTCTGGATTTTTACCCTTTCAAGGTGCTCACCAGATGCGTCTCCAATTGCCAAATGAGCCAAACTTTCAATCTCAGAGGCGAATCCCTGTAAAGTCTCGTTGGATTTCTGGGAGCGATTCTCCAGCTCCATCTGGTAAATCTGTCTCCTGTGCTCGCTACCATAACGTCTTTCCACTGCACCCATTAACGCATCGTAATTGTTCCTTTCACAGTTTGGAATAGTCTGCAAGATTTCCGCTGCAGGTCCTTTCAATGCGACGAATAACGAAGCGGATTTATCCTCCATGCTCCAACGATTTGCTGTAGCCGTCTTTTCGAACTGGAGCTTAAAGACTTGGAAAGGAATAGTGCCGTCAAAGGATGGAGTCTTTACCTTGGGTGCGCTCGTCGAAATAGCCGGACGATTCAACTGTAAATCACGAAGACGGCCTTCCAACTCCTCTACCTTTGCCACGACTTTCTCCTGTCTCTCTTCGATTTTGTCCTGTATTTGTGTAATTTTTGCATCCTGTGCTTCCAGCTGGGATGATATACGTGTCTCTTGTGCCAGTAGCTGAGTTTCTAACCGGGATGACACCTGCGCTGATACCTCTGAAGATATACGTGTCTCCAGCGCTTGCGTCTGGGATGACAGTTGTGATGGCATCTGTAACATGCGTGTATCCTGTGCTTGCATCTTTGACGACAGCTGTGATGACATCTGTGACATGGCAGCCAATAACGGGTACATGTCTATAGCTGTTGATGAACTAAGAGCCGTTTGTTGTTCTTCAACCTTCCCGGATGTCTGCTGCACATCCTTCGACGAACAAGCAGCTTCATCCTTCTGTTCGTCCTTTGCGGATGCATCGTCGGGTTTAACCTGGAAGTCGTATTTGTCCACGTCGATGCCTTCAACTTCCATAGCCCCCCGCAACCGGGATAACAATTCCACTTTTCTTCCGGAAGTGGCCAAATTACGCTTTTCCAACTCCTGTTTCAGCTCCTCTATCTTTAAGTCCTGAATTTTCGCTCATTCTCTTTCTCTCGCTGTTCGCAGTGTTCATCCAACTTGACGTTTCTCTTTGTGGAACATTCTACGTCATTCCTCGAACATTCTGCCTATTTCTCGTTGTTCGCTAAATGTTGCCGCAGTATTCGCCGCTTCGAAAACGTATTTTTGCCGGATTTAATCGTTTAAAAAATTTAGAAAATAGGCTGTTTTACATCCAAGTACATAATTACAAATATTTTAACAGGAAACAGGAAACCTGGATCAGCAACTATGAAGCACCCACCGCCCTTGACAGTAGCCCAGATCAACCTGCATCACGCGGTGCGGCTCGGCTGTAATTGCGAGCAGGTTTTCTACGGACGATCTGGGCATAGTACTGATTCAGGAGCCGTGGACATACAGGGGCCAGGTAAGGGGCCTCAAAGGAACACACAGTAAGGTAATATAGAACCTTTCTGTTGAGAGGCCTAGAGCATGTGTAATGGTCAGGAATGATATTGATTTTTTCTTCATTACAGGGTTGTTAAGTTACTCTCAGTAACGATCTGGGTAATAATAATCTGATTGGACAATGGTGGGTGTCTTCGGAACCTTCCTTGTCCGACCACAGGATTATCCGCTTCCAGCTGGGAGTGCAGACCAGAGTAGTGACTCCAAAGAGGAACCCTAGAAACCCCAATCGGGATAATTATAGGAAATTACTAGATTTTAACCTACCCGGGTTAGAGAGAGACCACAAAAAAGGTGGCTGTATGGCATTGGAGCATAAAGTGAATAGTCTAACAGATATAATGACCGATGCCTTTAACTATAGCTGCCCCGAGACCCAACCAAGAGGGAAGGGGAAAACAGTGTGGTGGTCTCGGGAACTCTCATCCCTTCGGAAAGACACGCGCAGGCTGTACAAGCGCACGGAATGCTGGGCAGAGTATGCAGCTAGTCTAACAAAGTACAGCAAAGAGATAAGGAAGGCGAAGAGGGAAAGTTTCAGAATCTTCTGTGAAGGCATTTCGAATACCCCGGCCGCCGCGAGGTTACATAAGGCTATAGCCAAAGGAACTATCGAATCGGAGCTTGTGCTTAAGCTTGCAGATGGCACCACAGTAGGGAGGAGAGGACAACTGCCTTGATGCTGGCACACTTCCCGGAGGCCTCTAACCTGATGGCGGAGCTGGAGGTCCAGCAAACTAGGCCGCGACCATCTGATTGGAGACTGGCGAGAAGTATCTTCACTCAGGCTTCAGTCAGATGGGCGCTGGCCTCGTTTGAGCGCTACAAGGCTCCAGGGGTAGATAGCATCCGGCCAGTGATGTTACAGCAGGGTAGTGAGAGCGTAACACCGCATCTTGTGGACATAATGAGAGGCAGTCTTGCCGAAGCGTATGTCCCACAGATGTGGCGAAGGGCGCGAGTAGTCTTCATCCCGAAAGTGGGTAAAAGAGACTACTCGCTAGCGAAGTCGTTTAGACCATTAAGCTTAACCTCCTTTGTGTTAAAAGAAATGGAGGAGACTATAGATAACCACGTCAGGTCTACCGTTCTGAGGAATATACCCCTGCACACCTGTCAGCATGCATACAGGTCTGGAAGGTCCATGAATACAGCCCTGTACCAGCTGACAACCGAGGTTCCGGGGGCCCTCGGTGGATGAACTCCGTCAACTTCTCTTTGACAATGGTATCCGCTGCTAAGGCTATGCGGATGATATAGTAATAATGGCCAGGGGGAAGTTTGAGAGCACCCTCTGCGACATCATTCAAAGAGGCTTAAGACTGACGAAAGGATGGTGCGATAAGTTAGGGCTTATCATAAATCCTGCCAAAACCGCCATCATTCCTTTTACTAGGGGAAGAGCCCTTCCGGGCATGAGGAACATAACCTTGGAGGGGGGTCGTGGTTAGCGTCGCCAGCGAAGTGAAGTATCTGGGACTTGTCCTAGACACCAAACTTTTATGGAAGCAACATGTGGTCGCGATCATCTCCAGGGCCACGAAAGCGTTAATGGTGTATAAGCGTCTGGCGGCAAAATTCTGGGGTTGTACGCCCAGAATCCTAAGATCCTAAGATGGCTTTACAACATGATAGTACGGCCAATAATCACCCATGGGGCGGTAGCTTGGGTTTCAATAACTACTCTAGCCACGGTGAGACCATCGCTCACCAAGCTACAACGACTGGCATGTGTTTGTATAACAGGAGCGATGCTCACATGTCCGACGACGGCGATGGAAGTAGTCCTTGAACTCGAGCCTCTTCATATAACCATAGAGCAGGCAGCCAAAAGAAATCTGCTTAACATTGCGAGAGAGGGATTTGGTAAAGGTAAAGTAATTTCCTCTCGGAGTATGGAAAAGCTAGGGTCCTCGCTCCCACTAGCCCTGTTACTTAGAGATGACATAGGAAAGACCATAGTCTTTGAGAAGAAATTCAAAATAGAGCTTTGCAGTAAAGCGACCTGGAGTGTCTCTGCTTTCGAGACATTACTTCAGGGTTGCACTCTGCACTGGTACACGGATGGCTCGAAGACCCTAGAAGGAATAGGTGCTGGAATTGTTGGACCCAGGGCCAGGACTTCTGTTCCTATAGGGAAATATCCGAGCATCTTTCAAGCAGAAGTTTACGCTATCTACCTATTTGCGGATACAATGATGGGTAGAGGGTATAAAAACGAGAGAATCTTAATCCTAAGCGATAGTTAGGCTGCACTCAATGCCCTTATATCCTATGAGGTCAAATCGTCACTGGTCCCGGACTGCATTGAGAAGCTTAACTCCCTAGGTAAACACAATAACGTCAAGTCAACGTGGGTATCTGGTCATAAGGGTGTAGGGGGTAACAAGGAGGCTGACTGCCTCGCAAGAGAGGCGGCAGCCACTACTCCAGTTGTCCCAGCGCCCTTCCTAGGATTGGGTCCCAACACTCTAAAAGAGGAGGTCAGGATAGAGAGGATCATTATGAGGGATCTAAACAGGCAAAATTCGTCAGGAATGCGTCAGGAAAAGAGTTTACTGGGAGGTTATAACAAAAGGAGATTCCAAAGTTTAGTTGACCTCCCAAAAGGGCAGCTTAAAATAATAACATGTATCCTGACGGAAACTGCAGGCTGAGGGGGCATCTACACAAGCTGGGGATATGGTCGGGTGACCCTTAGCTGTTTTGCGACTCTACCAGTGAGATGTGTAGAGGCATCCTCACCGAATGTGATGCAGTCTGCAGAAGACATGACAGAAGTTTAGGCTCAATGTGGCCATAGCCTAGGCACATTCACTACATATCCCCTAAGGTACTATTAAATTTTCTCAGGTAATTAGGCTTGGAGGAGGTATTGTGAAGAGTGGGCGGCACAATAGACCACTAGGTCGCGGTGAAAACCTCATTTTATCATCTAACTATCTAACAGGAAACAGCTCAAATTTTGCTTTTATATTAAAATAATAATGATATTGCAGCCACGAAGTTTTCGTGCAAATGAAAATGTAGCTGTCAAACTACCAAATTGCCGGCAATAGATGGCAAGATATAAGCTCTGATATATATTGCTCTTGATATATTATGCTCTATTTATATTCACATATGTATCAAGATATAAACTGTATCAAGATATAAACTTTACCCTGTGGAGACGGGCAGTAAGGCAAATGCGCCTATGTATGTGCAAAAAGAGATGCACTATCACACGCCCGGAGAAGTGGTCACTTTTTTCCCCAAGCCCATACAAAACTAGGAGCCAATTTACACGATGACTTTTCACCCTGGGTGGAAAGTCATGCGTGTCGAGCTTGTAGAGGCAAGAAGTCTAGCGAAGTCAGCGGAGTAGGTAAGCACGCACGGTGAGCGAAATCGAGGGGTTTTTCTTGACGTTTCGCTTTTATCGAGTTTGCTTTATCGTATTTTTGCTTTGAGTTCGCGATTCGCTGCGCTTTAAAAAATACGCAAGAAACGCCGCAAAGAAAAAGCCATCGTGTAAATGCACCAGGATTCTCGAAGACTTTTTTAAAAGGGAACGTGCTAAAAATGGAGGGTGAAAAGTCGTCGTGTAAATTGGCTCTAACCGCTAAACTGACGAAAAGCTTAAGTCAGTTTTCCCACTAATTTAACTGATAATCATAGGTCAGGCTTCTTGCAGGGAAGTAGCATCGAAAGAAAGTATCGATACCTACTACAACTTACTGCCATACCTAAACAAAAGCGTCAGCGTTGTCTGGCTGTCAAACAATTGTCATGCCCATGCAATTTGTATAAAGCATACCGAAACAACGCGGCGTCAACGCTGAGCGGTTGGAAAATCCGATTTCGAAAGGGCGTTAGGTATTGAAGTTGGCTGCAGAAAATGGCGAAACTGTCATTTTCGTGTTACACACAAACAAACCTATGCTTATTGTTGGTGTTATTTCTGCATTTGACTTAGCGTTGACGCTTTTGTTTAGGTATGGCAGTAATATCGCTATTTGTACCTATTGTTAGTCCCCTTTCAGACACGTCAAGTCTTGAAAGCAATTTTTTTCTCATTCTCTTTTGTGTTTTCTATTTGCTTCCACACGCGTCAACCTTAATTGAATTCAAGTCCTTGGTTCTTTAAATGGGACTTACGATTATCCTAGAAACCTTGACGGATTTCCCAAATATCTTCCGGTTCGTATCGCTGGATTGTTAAATAAATGCTCACGATGACCAAATTGTAGTACAATTAACTTTATTGTACAACAAACAACTTACAATACTCGCTAATACAGTAACAACACTTTACAATACTCGTTAAAGCAATTACAACGCTTTACGAAACTTGTTACCACGATTAAACTTATAGCTTGCTTATTTGCAACTCACCTTACTGGTAGCTTACTGACTTGTAACTCACTTCGCTGTGGCGGCGCCCTTATATACCTGCGCTCGCACTTATGGCAACTCTAGAACGTTCTGAAGTTTATCGCTCATTCTCTTTCTCTCGCTATTCGCAGTGTTCATCCAACTTGAAGTTTCTCTTTGTGGAACATTCTACGACATTCCTCGAACATTCTGCCTATTTCTCGTTGTTCGCTTCGCGTTGCCTCAGTATTCGCCACACTGCCCTCCACCTAAGTCTGATCGTCACGATCAGACACACTTGCCGCTCCTAACGCTGACAATCTTCCCAAGTGGATCACTTTCTGCGTCCTTCAGCCCTTTGTCAATCTTAAACGGATCTTTCCAGTCACGTCTTTGCTTGGAGGTGAAGCTTTTCTTCTGCTGCGACATGCACAACAACAATGCGTTACTGGACATTGCTTCCGGCTTATCTCCGGGAGTACACCATCTCACATGATCGCGCTTCTGCCGGCCACTGGTGGTGACCAGACCATGTCTCTTCTCGTGGGCACCCTTTTCGCCAAATCTATGCCGCATAATCTGTCCATGACACCCAGACGCCCGCCTTCGTGCTACACTGCCTTTAGCATATCTTGCTACATCCGGATCCTTACGCTGAAACTTCCGCCGTCGTTTCGTATCTCGCTCTTTCGCCGGCGTCAACGTCATTGACCGGACATGTATAACCTCATCCTTGGCTTCCGGCTTAGCTGCTCGCCTTTGCTGACCACCTTTTTCTGGAGACTTCAAAGCGCGCCTACTGCTTCCACAGCCGCTTCCATTTCCGGCCACCGGCGTATCACCATTGCAACGTGATTTAGCGGCTTTCCTCCTGCCGGAGGCTTGCCATGACCACTTCCTTGTCGCGACCTCTTCTTCACTGAGCTGGCGGAAGCGTCACGCTTTCCTGTATCGGTGAACCGTTTCCTTCTCCTGACGAAACCACTCCGTCTCCATCACTGCCAACCACCGCCTAACTAACCGCTTCCGTTTCTGGTGGAATCTTCGACACTTCCTCTAAGACTAACCGTCTGCTGCAGTACTGGCTGTCGTAACCAACCCTAAGTGGCACTTTCCTGTCACGATCTGTCAGGATCATTCTCTGGAGGTCAATCTTCATGCCGTGGCCAAGTAAGAAATCCACGCCGATGATGACTTCATCCACAATGTCTGCCACTATAAACTTAGTGTACGAGGCCACACCGTCGATTATTATCTCGCATGGTATTTCTCCTAACAGTTGCAGTCTGCAGCTTTGCTCCAGGTAGTGGCTTCACATATAAAGTTGCCAAATCCGGTCGAATAATGGAATGTGTCGCTCCAGTATCCACTGTCAGTACTCTCTCCTGCTCATTCACACATCCACCAACAGTGAGGTTGCATGCTTTCCGGCCAATTTGTGAGACGGAGATTATGGACCCTTCAACTTCTGGAGCCAGCACGCGGCCCTTCCTGCTGGCTCGTTTCAGTTTAACGGCTGATTGGAATTGGCTTCGTCTCCTTTAGCCCTGCGTTTGCGTCCTGCTGAATTGTTGAGCCCACTGGAACTTGCGCTACAATCGCGGGCGAAGTGACCTGGCTTTCCACATTTAAAACATTTGCCAGAGCCATTCTTTTTCTCACCCAGCAGTTGGATAATCTTCTTCAGCATTTCATTTGTCTCTTCCGGTGTTTCCCCTTCCACACGATGTGCTTTGTAGGCTGGTCTACTTAGGAGCGCCGCCGTTTCACGCGTCTGAGCATACGAGACAGTTTCAGCAAATGTTGGCTTTGGATTCGCGTACGTCTCTCGCTTGGTGTACACGTCCCGCATTACGTTGACGAACCTCTGGATTTTTACCCTTTCGAGGTGCTCACCAGATGCGTCTCCAATAGCCAACCTCTCGATCTCTGAGGCGAATTCCTGCAGAGTCTCGTTGGATTTTTGGCAGCGATTCTCCAGCTTCATCTGGTAGATATGTCGCCTCTCCTCGCTACCATAGCGTCTTTCCACGGCCCCCATCAATGCATCGTAATTGTTCCTTTCACAGTCAGGAATAGATAGATAGATAATTTATGAGGTATGCACTGCGCCCTAATGATCTATTGTGCCCTCCACTCTTCACAATACTTCCTCCAAGCTAAGATCCCCCAGGAAGTCCCAAAGCTTCTTTGGGGATAAGGAGTGAATGTGCACTAACTGTGGCCACATGGAGCCTAAACTACTCTCACGTCTTCTGCTGACTGCATCACACTCAATGAGGATGTGGAGTGGCGTTTCACTGGAGACGTCGCAGAACCGGCAAAGGTCATTCGATCGTAACCCCAGTTTATACATATGCCCTCCCAGTCTGCAGTGGCCTGTAAGAAAACTGTTAATATTCTCTGCCTCTCCTTTGGGAGGCTAATTAAACTTTTGAATCTACTCTTGTTGTACCCTCCTAGCAGGCTTTTTGTCTGTCGCATACCTACCGAACTCTGCCAGTTCGAGTCCCTTAATAGTGCTGGGACCCACTCCCAGGAAGGGCTCAGGGCCAATTGGAGTAATGGCTGCCGCCTCTCTAGCGCCGCCGCTTAATTCCCCTCTATTCCCATATGGCCAGGCACCCACGCCAGTTTGACGTTGTTGTGCCTACCAAGGGAGTTGAGCCTCTCTATGCACTCAAGGACTAGAGACGATTTAATTTCGAAAGATAACAGAGCCTTGAGTGCCGCCTGACTGTCACTAAGAATTACAATCCTCTCATTACGGTATCCTCTATTAATGATGGTCTCCGCACACAAGTAGATGGCGTAGACTTCAGCCTGAAATATGCTCGGATATTTCCCCATCGGGATAGGGATCCTGGACCTAGGTCCGGAAATTCCAGTCCCTATTCCTTCCGTGGTCTTCGAGCCATCTGTGTACCAATGCAGTGTACGATCCTGAAGGAGTGTCTCAAAGGAGGAGCGGGAGCGAGGACCCTAGCTTCGCCATGTTCCTAGAGGAAATGACCTTACCTCTTCCATGACCCTCTCTAGTGAAATAGAGCAGAGTTCTTTTGGCAGCCAGTTCTATAGTTATGTACAGGGGCTCGAGTTCAAGGACCACTTACAGCGCTGTCGTCGGACACGTGCGCATCGCTCCCGTTATGCATACACATGCCAGTCGTTGTAGCTTAGTGAGCGATTGTCTCACAGTAGCCAGAGGGGTTCTTTAAACTCAGGCCACTGCCCCATATGTCACTATTGGGTGTACTATCATGGTGTAAAGTCATCTTAGGACAAACGCCCGACAAACGCTTACACATCATTAATGCTTTTGTAGCGTTGGATGTGGTCTCATCCACATATTTCTTCCATAGAAGCTTGGTGTACAGGATTAGTCCTAGGTACTTCACTTCCCTGGCGACATAATGTCCCTCATGCCCGGTAAGGCCCTTTTCCTAGTGATGGCGGTTTTAGCTGGGTTTATACTCAGTCCTAACTTGGCACACCATTCCCTTGTTAATCTAAGGCCTCTTAGAACGATGTCGCAGAGGGTGCTCTCAAACTTCCCTCTGGCAATGATTACTATATCGTCCGCATAGCCTTGGCAGCGGATACCATTGTCAGAGAGAAGTTGAAGGAGTTCATCCACTAGAATAGAAGGGGGGATATCACCCCCCTTCCCCCCCTGAAGACAGCCTTTTTTGTTTGTATTTGTACCGCGTGTCCCCTTTGCTGAATTTCCGTTGTCAGTTGGTACAGGGCTGTGTCCGTAGACATGCATGCTGACAGGGGTGTAGGGGTGTTTCCTTCAGAATGTTATGTCTGATATTGTTGTCCACTATCTTCTCCATTGCCTTCAAGACAAAGAAGGTAAGACTTATTGGTCTGAATGACTTCACTAGCGAATAATCTCTTTTACCCACTTTCGGGATAAAGATTACTCGCGCCCTACGTCACAGCTGTGGAATGTAAGCCTCCGCAAGGCTGCTTCCCATTATATCCACCAGGTGCAGTGTTACGGTTTCTCCACCTTGTTGTAACATGACTGGTCGGACGCCATCCACTCCTGTGGCTTTGAAGCGCTCGAACGAACTTGGAGACTTTTGCTGTTCTTCAACCTTCCCGGATGTCTGCTACACATCCTTCGACGAACAAGAGGCCTCATCCTTCTGTTCATCCTTTCAGATGCATCGTCGAGTTTACCCTGTAACTCGTATTTGTCCACGTCGATGCCTTCTGCTTCCATAGCCTCTCGAAGCCGTGATAGTAACTCCACTTTTCTTCCGAAGGTTGCTAAATTTCGCTTCTCCAACTCCTGTTTGAGTTCCTCGATCTTTAGGTCTTGAATTTTTGCCATTTTCAAAAGTTTATCCTTCGGGATTTATTTAACAATTCCACTTCTGACACCAATTGTTACGATTATCCTAGAAACCTTTTCCAAATATCTCCGGCTCGTATCGCTGGATTGTTAAATAAATGCTCACGATGACCAAATTGTAGTACAATTAACTTTATTGTACAAGAAACACTTTACAATACTCGATAATACAGTAAAAACACTTTACAGTACTCGTTAAAGCAATTACAACGCTTTACAAAACTTGTTACAACGATTAAACTTATAGCTTGCTTATTTGCAACTCACTTTACTTGAAGCTTGCTGACTTGTAACTAACTCACTTCGCTGTGGCGGCGCCCTTATATACCTGCGCTCGCACTTATGACAACTCTAGAACGTTCTGAAGTTTATCGCTCATTCTCTTTCTCTCGCTGTTCGCAGTGTTCATCCAACTTGACGTTTCTCTTTGTGGTACATTCTACGTCATTCCTCGAACATTCTGCCTATTTCCCGTTGTTCGCTTCGCGTTACCGCAGTATTCGCCACACTATTTAAGATTTGTTTGTATGAAAAACGCTATCACATATTTATGCATTATTGTCAAAATAACATATGTGACTAATAGTCTTGATTTTAGACGAATGGTACTTAATCTTTCTAAGAAAACTTTAAGTTTTAAAAATATTTTTTACCAGGATGGCCTCCCAAAAAACGAGAAAAAAGACCGGAGTCCAATAAGTTGTTTTTTAAAAAGTCCACAGAATTTCGTTAACAGAATTTCTTCTTTTTTATAAGCGGCTTTTAATATAAATATTTTATACATAAATATTAATTTTGTACAAAAAGTCCATTTGTAGAAAATTTACAGGGGAGGATAAAGACTTTTCAAAACATTTCCTTCAAAAATTTTTCAGTAGAATTTTGTGTGTGCTTATCGATGTGCCTCGTTTCGACTTAGTAAATTTGCCTGTAATTGAATATAAACAGGAAGAAATAAAAAAAGCACGTTAGTTAATCCCTCTGGAGACGTTGCGTATTGAATTTACCTTGCTTCCTATATCCAAATATGAGTTTTAATCAAAGTGGACTTAGCAACTTTTCACTTTAAGCAAGCGTTATGTTAATGAGATGATTATAGGAGCGTTCCTTATCTCCCAGAAATAGTCAGAAAAAGTCCGAAGTAGTCAGATTTAGTCCAAAAAGCGTTTCTTAACTCGGAAATAACAGCAAAAATGAGAGAGCAACACAGAGTGGGAGTGACTCTCATTAGTCCGAAGTAGTCAGATTTAGTCAGAAGAATTTTTTCTGGCAAAATCCTGAAAAGTGTCAAACTCAACTGAATTTCAATTAACGGAAATTAAAGAATACGCAAAAAGTGAGAATAATTTAGAAAGTAAAATAGTGAATTCAAATTGGAAGGAGGCAAAAAATAATTGATATAGTAAGTGTTTATTGTGCTTGTGTGAATGTGTTTTGTACATACATTTCTATTCTTATTTGACGTTAGCTTTGTTGTTGCCATTCTTTGGACTAAAGCTGATGTCACATAAAACTTTTGCTTCGCTTTACGTGACAGATTCGCTTTGACAGATAAGATGAATTGTATGAAAATGCACAAAGCATGCCACATAAATCGTTGAAGCGGCAGCGCGAAGCGAAAAGATGGTCAACTCTCATCTTTTTGCGCGCTTTGACAATCAGCCGGTTTAATATTTATTTTGTTTCGTCCAAATTCGGGTTTTCATGCAGAAACATAAAACTTAATTACATTGCTGATAATTTTAAATCAAAATAATTAAAATCCACAGCAACTTTGATGAGTAAAAAAGCGGTACAACATTGTTTTCTTGGCGTTCATTGTGGCATACCTTTTGCGTCTGGCGCTTTGCTGGCAAAGTTATAAATGTCACGCAAAGCTACAAAGTTTTATCTGGCATCAGCTTAAAAATTTGGTTTTTTGCGTTCCTTTACTTTTCCTGTTATTCTCTTTTAGTGAGCGCATTTTGCTTATACCAGGTTCACATATAAGTCGATTATCCTCATTTTCGAGCTTAACACCCTAATCTGTAATTATAACGAGAGATTAGCCATATAAAATTCGTCCCTTGTTAATCTGTAATTATAAAATAATCTCAGATTTAACCGATAACTTTTCGGTGTCCATCCTAGTTTTATCGATTGTTTTTGCGAAAGAGAGGAGAAATGCCAAATGTAAAAGTAAACAAAAATGTACGCTAGCAAGTAAAAGAGGTTTGTAAAGGTATTTTTAATAAAATGTTAAGTTAAAATATATTTATATTGCTTATTAGAGAAGAAAAACGTGATCACGGTGGCACAGAGAAGAAACATAAATTTTCCTTGAGATGTGAGAATAACAAGCACAACAAATTTGACGGCTAATAATCTGAGATTTGCCTGTGTAAACGGGGTGATTAAAAAACGAGCTTTGATTGAGATAATATTGATATGTGAACATAGTTTTACGCTCTGGCATTTTGACACTTTTCAGATTTTAGTCCAAAAAGATAAGGAATGAACCTAATAGGTCTTTCTTTGTAGGATCTTCTTTTCATTGGCAACTAAACTGACAAAAATTTGTAATAATAATTAGATTAAAAAATAAAAGTCCGCTAATAAAATTCTCACTGAATCGGGTCTCGATAGAAGTACTCTCTTCCGATACCTACTCAGTACTCAGTTCTAAAATATCAATACCAAAATTACTTGGTAATCGGACGAAAAGTATCGAGTATGTCTTGTATGTACTAGTATAGTTTTGTCCCTATTTGCCGGTTTTCAAATAAAGGCACAGTATACAATAAAGGTTAGGAACAAGTAAATTGTATTATTTTAAAAAGTACTGACCAAGTACATTCACACATTGGGAGTATCCAAGGATTGGGCTATTACCGATGTCGTTGGCTTAGATCCTGAAATGCTAGAATGGATTCCGCAGCCTGTAAAAGCGATTATATTGCTTTTTCCTGTTTCTGAGGCTGTGAGTGTTGGAGAATGAATATTAGAAATACATTTCTTTTTTTTGGCATATATGTAGAATACCTAAAATTCTCAAATTAAAAAAATTCATATTGGGATGGATGGAGATCATTGAGGTGGGCGTAGCGATGTATGTATATATATTTTTTTTGGGAAACAACAACTACAACAACTATTAAAGGTCAAAGTTCAAATTAAGCATGTTTTTTTAAGTATATTTCTCGAGAACATCTTCAAGGATTTGAATTTCAGTTTTGAAGTCATTTGATAGAGAATTTAATTCTCTTTAATTTGATGAACAGTATTGGACATACCTATAGCACCCCCCTTTCAAAGCGATATTGTTTGCCACTTGTGTTTAGTTATTTGTTTTTACGAATTTTCAATTAAAATACAGTTCATTCTCTAACAAAACCCATATAAACCCATGTTTTAAACCTTTTAAAAGACCGAAAAAAGCGCAACAAACTTTCCCTTAAATTTCAAACTTCTCTCAGAAGCTCTAGAATTTTTTTGAGTATACAGTTTTATAGCGCATTCAAGTTTTGTCCAATAATGTGCAAGTTTCAAGTCGCTAAAAATTACCGTTGATTTTTAAGAATTTTTTTTGTCTCATTTGCTTCCATATAACGACTAAACACAATTTATTTTTATATGGCAGAAACCCGCAACATCCTCGGCGAAAAAAAATTCTAAAAAATCAACGGTAATTTTTAGCCACTTGAAACTTGCACACTATTAGACTAAAATTGAATTGGCTATAAAACTGTGTATTCAAAAAAATTCTACCGCTTCTGAGAAAAAGTTTGAAGTTTGGGTGAAAATTTGTTGCACTTTCTTGCGGTCTTTTAAAAAGTTTTAAACTTGAGTTTATGTGAGTTTTGTGAGAGAATAAACTGTATTTTAATTGAAAATTCTTAAAAATAAATAAATAAACATGAGTGGCAAACAATATGACTTTGAAATGGGGGTGCTATTGTATTGGCCAATACTGTATATTTATACATATATCTTTTACAGTATTCACAAAAATCTAATTAATGTGGAATTCTACTTTGTGAGGGTTATAATTCATAAGCGCGGCCGAAGGCCGCCTACACAGAAATGTGTTCTCTGCAAAAGGTGTTCAGCGCCTTTTCTTCGCAACACAGAAAGAAAATTGTACTTTGTGAGCGTTATAATCCATAAGCGCGGCCGAAGGCCGCCTACGGATAAAGTTGTTCTCTGCAAAAGGTGTTCAGCGCCTTTTCTTCGCAACACAGAAAGGGAATTCTACTTTGTGGGGGTTATAATCCATAACCAGAAAGGTGTTCTGTGCAAAAGGTGTTCAGCGCCTTTTCTTCGCAACACAGAAAGAGAATTCTACTTTGTGAGGGTTATAATCCATAAGCGTGGCCGAAGGCCTCCTACGCAGAAAGGTGTTCTCTGCAAAAGGTGTTCAGCGCCTTTCGCAACACTGAAAGAGAATTCTACTTTGTGAGGGTTCTAATCCATACGTGCGGTCAAAGGCCGCCTGCGCAAAAATAATTTTACACAAAAACACTATACCTTTTTTCCACATTTATTCGATTTTTGTGAAAACTATAAAAAGGTATATGTATAAATATGTATATCAAATTAAAGAGAATTAAATTCTTTATCAAATGACATCAAATTCCTTGAAGAGGTTTTCGAGAAATATTAATTTCAAAAAAATGCTTAATTTGAACTTTGACCTTTAATAATTGTTGTAGTTGTTGTTTTCAAAAAGAAATATATATACCGTTATGTTCACCTCAATGGTCTCTATCGATCCTATGTTTTTTTTATTTCGAGATTTGTAGGTATTGTGCATTTGTTCCCTTTTTTTACCGGCGCTTATATTTAGTACGAAAAGCATAGGGCCCAAGAGCACGAAAGTTTAGCTGCAGATCCCGGTATTTTTCCGGACGACCTGTTTTACATGCGCCAACTTACCTCAAACGCTTGCGGAACGGTTGCTCTAATACACTGCGTGGCAAACAGTACAAGGTTTTTCGGCATGAAAAATGTTAAAATAATTTATTAATTTGACTTCATTTAGCATTTCTCTCACCGAAGGAGTTCTGAAGAGTTTCCTTGAAAGTGTAAGGGATTTAACACCTGAAGAGCGTGGCAAAGCTTTGGAAAATGATAAATCTTTTACCGAGGGGCATCATGAACTTGCCAAAGAAGGCCAAACTGTTGCTGATCCAGAGGAGAAAGTAAATCATCACTTTATCGCTTTGATCAATAAGGACGGAACATTGTACGAGTTGGATGGACGCAAACAATTTCCAATTAAACATGGCTCCACTTCGGATGAAACGTTTGTGCAAGACGCTGCCAAAGTTTGCAAGGAGTTCATGGCACGTGACCCAGACGAACTGCGATTTACAGTAATGGCGCTAGTCGCGTCAGATAATTGAACTCTGCATTATTATTATTAGTCACTTAGGAAGTGCTCTTTTCTTTAGTTAGGCTCTGCGCTTATGCATCATGAGAATTTTATATAAATAAAGCCTTAAATTTACTCGGAAATTTTTTTTTATATTGCTAATGTATTGGTACTTTAAGCACGCATCTCATTTTAATTTAATAAAACATGGGAATCGTTTGAAAAATATTTAATTTGCTATTTAATTGTCTTTTTTTATGCAGTAAATAGTATATATGTAGGCATATGTACAAGTAAAGGGACTGGATTCACAATTGCGCATGTCGTCTTTCTGAACATACATATCGCACACCGTCTTCAAAAGAGGCACAACTCATAATAATACGTTCGTCAGAGAATGCGAAAAACTAATTCGTAGCACATGCTAATCATATGGGCAAGGGCGACTTTACCTTGGGTTTTTGTAACAAATTAAAGCAAAAATTTGCTCCAGCTTTTTATGAAAGGTAAATAAAAGCTCTGTGTACATTTTTAGCGTATAATTTCAAAAAATGGCAAATTTTGAGTTATGACTCTTTTGAAGACGGTGTGCGATATATGCACATGTATGCGACGATATTTAGTTTCTAACAGTTTCTAATAATAATTGGACCTGATTGTTGCAAATATTGTTTGAAAATGAATTTAAATTAGTTTTAGACGAAAGAAACCGAAATTATATTTTTTAAGTATGTTATTAAAAGAGTTGATCCGATTTTCAACGCAACATCGGACATTGCACTGTTATTTACTACTAAGTATATGGATTTTCCTTCTTATTGCTGGTAAGATGTATTCCTTAAGCTTTCACCGAAATTGTCCATTGAGTATAACCGTGTGTAGAATTAATATTTTCAGGTATGTACAAATACATTGGCTACAATGGTAATTCTCTTAGTAGTACCTTTCGCTTCCTCAACGGAGAATCGCACTCACAATCATTCTCTGAAGCTGCGCAGTATTCGGAGGATGTCGAATCCGAGACACAAGAGAAGACTTTGTTGAAGTATAGTAAATTTAAAGAACGTTGTGCACCTCTAGGACAATTGGTGCGCCATGATGATGGTGGAATATTGGATGGTTGGAAGCTGCAGGGGGTTCTGATGGTCATTAGACATGGGGACCGTGGTCCCATGTCCCATATGCGCGACGTAATGGGAATCGACTGTGGTATGAACAACAATGGCTTAGTTAATCGGTCAGTCGGTGGGTTTGTTCATAAAATATCAAAGAATACTAATTAGAATTAATTTACAGTTATCGCAGTTTTCTGTATAATTCCACATCATCTTCAAGCTCTAATCACATGTATTGGAATAAAGTCGGGCCATTTCATGGGTTTCCATTGCTGCCGGCCTCGGAGCGTGCATGCCTCTTAGGCCAATTGACTTTTAAGTACGTAAACATGATTTTTTATAAACTTTTGCAGGCCCTCATACATACCCTGCTAACAAAATTTTGAGAGTATTCTGCATTGTATATGTACGTATAAATTTTAAAGAATTCGTAAAGATCTCAATCCAAGGCGAATTCATATATGGTGGTAGCGGTAGTACCAAGGTGTATCTAACAAGGAGGTATTAGCCCATGGTACAATAATTACAGATATTGTCTTCCCAGAGAGCGCATATTCCGATCTGCCTTATTTGAAAAACATCATTGTTGACCACACTAAAAGGCTTACTGCTAGGGAAAAGGGATATTTCCATACCCCATATACCATATATGTACACTAGCATGGGCCGAAAACCGCTTTTTTAGAATTTTGATTGGTAATAGCAAAAATATGGTTCATTATGCTCTAAAAAATAGTGTGAAATGTGAAAGTTTTTGGTCAATATCCAGGCTCGCCCAAGTCCATCAAAGTTCAAGTACTAAAAAAAATGTTTCTTAGCGAACTTCGGTCCTCTACAAAAAGGTCCATATACTTAATTATGTAGGACTAATACTTAAGAAGATTATTGCAATTTTAGTAAAAAAATGTATTACTTAATTTATTTATTAATTTTTGTTTTTTGGCCATATTGAACTTTGCTGGACTTGGGCGAGCCTAAGATATTGACCACAAATTGTCCGTTCCCACGACAGCCGGTTCTACATACCGGAATGACTCGGGTTTTACCCGACCAAGGGCTGTTGTTTCGGCGATTTAACCCCGTTTAGGTCGGCGAAGTATCTCAGAAGTTGTCCGTCCATAGGGCTACATTCACTACGTATTCTTCTACTCAGGGCTGGCATCGAGTCAAACCCAGGGCCAGAAACCTACAGCTGCTGTGTATGCCGGAGACGATTACACCAGAACTCTACCTCAGTCAAGTGTAATGCCTGCGAGGGGTGGAGTCACCTCAGGGTCTGCTCGGGACTACGGACACATCGACAGTGGACCACGTCGTACGTGGCCCCCTGTTGCTCAAACAGAGCAGCCTCCACGGCTAACCTCAGTCCGCCCGAGCAGCCTCACACAGTCACCACAACACAACAACACAATAACACCACAGACCATACCACAGCCACGACAGACCACATAACACACACAACCGCACCACCACCCACACGCCGCCGCCAATAACTCCTGGTTCCCCCTACAATCTGCACGGTATGTCAGACCAGGATATTCCGTAATGTGACATCAGTCAAGTGCAACACCTGCCTTGGCTGGTGCTACTTCAGGGCATGCTCAGGTCTGCGTACCACGCGAGATTGAACTGGGAACTTCGAGGGCCCGTGTTGCGCTGCTCGGTCGCAGACCCCAATTGCGACGCCTCCCGCCACCACCACAGGGCGGCAATCATCACAGCAGCGCACACAGCCAACGGCGGTAAGAACACACATCACTTACACCCCACATCACGACGCGTCTCCCGAACCACATGAAGCTCCTTCAATTTAACTGAGCAAGATTGAGGAGATAACCGTCTTCATGTGTCGGCATGGTATATTGATAGCTGCGGTCCAAGATACGAAGTTGCACAGCAATTCAACTTTGTTGAATTGCGCCGGGTACAACGTGCACCGTCGAGATCGCGAGCGAGATAATGGTGGTGGCTTAGCCTTCATCACGCACCACACCGTGCAGTATCGTCTAATCGAAGCATACATCGACCGCAGGGATACCACCCTAGAATGTCAGGGCATCGCTTTCCGGTCAGGCGATGTTGAGCTCGAAATATTTAACATATACATACCCCCTGTCACCTGCTGCCCGGCAGGATATCACCCTGACATAGGTGCGCTCCTCGAGAGGTGAAAACCGTATGGTAGTAGGTGACTTTAATGCGCACCACGAACTTTGGCACTCAAGCATGTCAAACGATCGTAGGGGAACAGACTTGGCTGAGCAGATAGACGATTCGACATTCTGCACAATGAACGACGACGCACCCACCAGGATTATGGGTAACTGCAGTAGCTCGCCAGACATCACAATAGTCAGCGCTGGTCTGATAAACAGCATAACATGGCGACCTATGCTGACTCTAGCATCAGACCACCTACCCATAGTCATCTCGATAGATAAACCAACCGACTTTGCCTCCGCCAAACACCGGACCTATATCAACTTTTCTAAAGCTGATTGGAAAGGTTACGCGGAGTTTACCGAAATCACCTCCACAGCGCTCCCCACACCCACCGACGTCCATCTCGGTGAACGTAAGTTCCGCAGAGCTGTCACTGCTGCTGCAGCTCGCTTCATACCGGCAGGATGTATATCGGACCCACGTCCAAACTTCCCTGCCGAAGCGGCTGTTCTAGCCGATGAGCGTGATAGCCTTCGTCAGGCCGATCCCGGAGATCCCCGTATCAGGGATCTCAACGCGGAGATTCGGCAACTAGTAAACGTACATAAGCGGAAGAAGTGGGAGGAGCATCTGAAGACCTGTAACTTCACATCTGGTGTGAGCAAGCTTTGGTCAACCGTGAGGTCACTGTCCAATCCGACGAAGCACGATGACAGAGTCGAAATTTCCTTCGGCGACCATGCTTCGTCGGACCCGGAGCGATGCGCGAGCTATTTTAGCCGGCAGTTAATACTGCATCCTCCGGTGGACAAAGCCAAGCCTCGAGTGACCAGAAGGCTGCACAAACTGCCAACAACCTGTGCCCCCCTTGCTTTCACTTGCGGTGAAGTTCAGGTGGCCATCGGGAAGGCGAAAGCCTCCAAAGCCATGGGTCCCGACGGAATATGCATGCTGATGCTGAAAAATTTGGGTCCTGCGGGGGTAGCGTACCTAACGGAGGTCCTCAATCTGTCAATGGCCACTCTCATCATCCCAGACATCTGGAAGGTGGGGAGAGTGGTCCCACTGCTCAAACCGGGGAAACCTGCCAACAAAGGAGATTCTTATCGTCCGATAACACTCCTTTCCCCGGTAGCGAAGACACTCGAGGCCTTGCTACTCCCGTACTTCACAAACCACTTGACCCCAGCGAAGCATCAGCATGGTTTCCGTAAAGTGCACAGTACAACAACAGCACTTAACGCCATAAACACTCAGATAACTCGTGGTCTTATCCGAAACCGTCCCTGTGAGAGAACGATTGTAGTAGCGTTGGACTTGTCAAAGGCGTTTGACACCGTCTGCCATTCCACGCTACTAGAAGATATAGAGGCCTCCTCTCTCCCACAGAGGCTCAAACGGTGGTCGGCAAATTATCTGAGTAGTCGACATTCGTCGGTAATGTTTAGAGACAAAACGAGTAAACAGTGAAATATAAAACAGGGGGTTCCACAGGGTGGTGTCCTTTCCCCGCTACTGTTTAACTTTTACATTTCAAAGCTCCCTCAACCACCAGAGGGCGTCTCGCTTGTCTCTTATGCTGACGATTGCTCGATCATGGCGACTGGGAATGGAATTGATGACCTGTGTTCGAAAGTAAACGGGTATCTCTCCGAACTTTCTCGCTTCTTCAATGCAAAGTGTCTAGCCCTCTCCCCTACGAAATCCTCCGCGACCCTGTTCACAACCTGGACGAAGGAGGTCAGGCTACCGTTGGGGATTCAAGTCGATGACACACCAATTCCGACGGTGAATAACCCCAAAATACTCGGAGTAACATTCGACAGCTTGCTCTCCTTCTCTGCGCACGCAACCGCTATTGTCAATAAAGAACAGAGCCGCAACAAGGTCCTCAAGTCGCTAGCCGGCAGTACTTGGGGCAAAGACAAAGAAACGTTGCTGGCAACATAAAAGGCAATAGGCCGGCCGGTTTTGAACTACGCAGCGCCAGTGTGGTCGCCAGGAACTAGTAGGACGCAGTGGACGAAGCTACAGACTGTACAGAACACCGCACTCAGGCCAGCGACAGGATGCCTCCTGATGTCGCCCGAACACCATCTACACGGCGAGGCGCAAATGCTCCCCGTAAAGGAGCATAATATAATGCTCTGCAAGCAGTTCCTGATCGGGAGCCACAGAAGTGGCCACCCAAGCAGACAGCTGCTTGCAGAGGAGCCCTCGCCTAGGCACGTCAGGAGGCATCTATATGAACTGACAGACGAAGTCCAGAGGTTCATCAAGCAACCTCTGGACCCGACAGCTTACCGACAGGCCCTGAACGGCATTCACAGGGACTCAGTCTCGAGTTATGTAGACTCTAGACCTGTGAATGTCGTTCTAGGCATACCACCCCCCGGACATAGACGAGACGGAGCTCCGGCTACTGCAGCAGGTTAAACTCCTACCTGAGTAGGTTGAATGAGGATGTGCCGAATGAGTGTCCGGCATGCGGAGAGACCCCACATGACTCGAAACATCTCTTCGCATGCCCGGAAAACCCGACAACCCTAACGGCCTTGTCCCTGTGGACAAACTCCACAGAAGCTGCACGCTTCCTAGGGTTGCCGTTAGTGGAACTTGACGACAACGACTGAGATG
This sequence comes from Rhagoletis pomonella, assembly GCF_013731165.1. NCBI lineage: Eukaryota > Metazoa > Arthropoda > Insecta > Diptera > Tephritidae > Rhagoletis > Rhagoletis pomonella. The sequence continues at coordinate 8,546,006 of NW_023458560.1, read as the reverse complement.
CCAACCGTCCTGGGCGGGGTTGTTGTAGCCGCTACAACAACAACAACCACAAATTGTCCATTCCCAAGACAGCCGGTTCTACGTACCGGAATGACTCGGGTTTTACTCGACCAAGGGCTGTTGTTTCGGTGACCTAACCCGGTTAGATCGGCGAAACCCCTCAATCATTGTTCGTCCATGGAGCAACTCCTTGCAGCCGGATTGCTCCGCATCCTTTTTCTCCGGGCGGGCGTAGAGCCCAACCCCGGACCAGAAACGTATTTCTGTTTCGTTTGCCAGAATCGACTCCATCCAAACTCCAATTCGGTTAGGAGCAATTCATGCAACGGATGGAGTCACCTAAGAACCTGCTCTGCTCTTAGGTCTCATCGGGAGTGGACCAAAGCTGATTGGGACGGCTGCGCGGAAGTTACCGAGAGCAGCTTCACCGCCCTCCTCACACCCACAAACATACATACTGGCGAACGCCAGTTCCGCAGGGTAGTCACTGCCGCAGCGGCTCGCTTCATCCCGTCCGGACGTATCGCGGAAGTCCGCCCAAATTTCCCGGCCAAAGCAGCTGTACCAGCAAATGAGCGTGACCACCTACGCCAGGTCGACCCCGGGGACCCTCGTCTGAGGGACCTTAATTTGGAGATTCGGCAACTGGTAAATCAGCATAAGGGGAAAAAGTGGAAGGAGAACTTGAAGGCCTGTAACTTCACATCTGGTGTGAGTAAGCTCTGGTCAACGGTGAGGTCCCTGTCTAACCCAACGAAGCGTGATGACAGAGTGGAAATCTCTTTCGAAGGTCGCGCTTTGTCGGACCCGAAGAAATGCGCAGCCTACTTTAGTAGGCAATTCACACTGCATCCTTGGGTAGACAGGGCCAAACGTCGAGTGACTAGGAGGCTGCACAAGCTGCAAAAACAGTGCACCACTTGTTTTCACCAGCTGTGAAGTGAAGGGGGCCATCGGGAAGGCGAAAGCCTCCAAAGCCATTGGACCCGACGGAATCTGTATGCTGATGCTAAAACATTTAGGGCCTAAGGGAGTAGCTTACCTAACGGAGGTCCTCAGCCTGTCTATGGCCACTCTCATCATTCCTGATGCGTGGAAATCAGGGAGAGTGGTCCCACTGCTGAAACCGGGGAAGCCCGCCAACAAAGGAGACTTAATTATGGAAAGGACTTTAAAGATAGTAGATTCCTGGGCCATAAGCTGTTCTCTTAGCGTAAACCCGGAGAAAACTGACCTTATGCTTTTCACAAATAAAACAAAATTACCAAATTTTAATAAACCAAGGTTCCGAGGAACGGAATTGGATCTGTCAAAGAAGGTGAAATACCTTGGAGTTATTTTGGATCCCAAATTTAACTGGAAACCAAACATTGAAGAGCGTGCTAGGAAGGCCACAGTTGCTCTCTATGCAGCCAAGAGAATGTAGGCCAACAGATGGGGTTTGAAACCAAGAATTGTGCACTGGATGTACACAGCTATAGTCCGACCCATAATCTCTTATGGGGCGCTGGTCTGGTGGCCAGTCCTTACTAAGGATTACGTAGTTGAAAAGCTAGGCGGAATTCAAAGGTCAGCAGCCGCTAGCGTAACAGGCGCAATGAGATCCTGTCCGAAGGACGTTTTCAACGACCTTCTAGACTTATTACCTATTATATCTTCATCGAGAATTCAGCTGCTAACAGCGCCATCAGACTGCATGCCCTGGGGCTCTGGAAGGAAAGATCGTTCGGGCACGGTTCCATCCTAGACGCAATACCGTCTGAAATTAAAGCGCTGCCCACTGACTATATCCTGTCGAAGACCTGGGTTCACCATAAACACCGCACGAAATTCCCAAGCCGCAGTGACTAGAATCAGGAAGATTTCGGGTCCTTGCAGGGCTTAACTGTCTATACGGATGGGAAGATGGATTACGGGGTTGGTGCTGGGGTCTTCATTGAGCAATATAACCTAAAATTATCCTTCCGCCTACCAGACTATGCAAGCGTTTTCCAGGCCGAAACGTTTGCTATTAAGGAGGCAGTAAGGTATATCAAAGACAATGTACCCGCGAGAACGCAAGTAACATCCTCTCGGATAGCCAAGCGGCTATTCAGGCACTTTCTTCTAACTCTGTTAGATCTCAGCTAGTGGATGAATGTAGGAGAGAGCTGGCCTATATTTCTGACCAATACGAAATTAACCTAATATGGGTCCCGGGACATAGGGGCATTTACGAAAACGAGGCAGCGGACGAACTAGCAAGGAGCGGCTCCGCACTGGATGTGTCTCACGCGGTGGACATGGGCGCCTCTCTCAGGGAGATTAAGACAAAAATTACCGAAATTTATCATTCGAAGGCCAGGCAAAGGTGGAACTGCACAGGATCCTACAGAATTGCCCCGCAGTTCTGGGTGTCCTACGACCCACTGAAAACTAAAACTCTCTTAGTAATGAGCAAAACAAATGCCTACAAACTTACTGCAGTGTGCACAGGGCACTGGCCCGTTGGGGTACATGCCGAAAGGATAGGACTGCCCTTCAATAGGTTCTGCCGCAGTTGCGATGACCCGGGCTCAAAAGAGACAGTCGAACACTTGCTGTGCGAGTGCCCAGCCTTCGCAAGTATGAGGCTAAAGACACTCGGCAAACCATTCCTGCAGAATATTTCAGAGTGCAGCTGCCTTTCTATGTATGACATACTGAAATTTATTAAAGCCGCCAAATGGCTGTAGGTTGCACGAGTTGTGGAATCAAAATGGCAAACTTGCTAATTGCTTGTCACCTGAGTGACAATCCACTTAAACCAACCAACCAACCCAACGTTCGCACTCACGCGTAAGGACTTTTGACATATGTGTACCAAGGCGAATTAAAGCAGCTGTTCTAGCAACACCACTTTATATGAATTAACCTTGATCTCATCCGATTTTTCGCCGAATTTTCTAAAATGAAATAAACTGCGCTTACTTCGATTCTTTTATGAAATTTCGGAAGAAAATCTGTAAAGCATTAAAAATAATGCTGCAATGTGAAGAATTTCTTGCAGAATGTTTTAATTTTCTTTAATTTTCGTACAGAATTTCTTTACCAATTCGTGTCAACCACTTCATAAAATTTTTTTGTGAAGATTCGTAAAAAAGTCGTAATAGAAATGAGAATCGTTGACACGAACTAGTAAAGAAACTTCTGTATGAAAAATAAAGAAAATTAAAAAAATTCTGCAAGAAATTCTTTACATTGCAGCATTACTTTACCGATTTTCTTCCGAAATTTCATAAAAGAATATGTAAATTACATGTATGATAATTACATACTTACCCTGCAAACCATTTTTCCATAGTATTCTGAATTGTAAAGAAATTTTAAAGAACTCGTAAAAATCTCATTCAGGCTGCATTTCTTTATTCATTCTGAACGTTTGGAATAAACTTTTTTGTTTACTTATTCTTTAGAACGTTCCTGATGATATGTTAACGTATATTTCAAACGCATTCTGTTTATTCCGGCTATGAAATGGGATTATCCGGAATGTATAAAGAAACGCAGCCTCAGTGTAACCATTTTAGTCGTTTTCCGGCTAGATTTAGCCGGTTTCGAAAGTAATCAGCCGGAGAAAATTCGGTTTAGCCGGCAGCCGATTTGTTAGCTGCTTTGGGGCTGTCCATATATTACGTAAGACCGTTGTGGGGGAGGGCGGGTCTAGAATTTTCTTACTTTTTCTTATATGGGGGGAGGGGGCGTCCCGTAGATTCTTACGTAATATTATTTTTCTTGTATTCTTATTCAAAATTGTTCTTTATAAAATACGAAAATTCACCCAATTAAAGAACTAAATTGCATTGAAATGAAAAATATACATTAAATACGGAGGATATTATAATTTTTTACATCTTTAGCATTTTTTACATTTTTCTATTTTTCTAAAAAAAACGTTACTCTTCGGTATCTTTTATAACCGAAAAATGCACCTCGAACACAAACAGGCGAAAACTCCCTTACGTAATATATGGACAGCCCCTAAGCATTCACAAAAAGCTTCACTTGATCTTTTCTGAGCCTCAGCGTCGAAGAGCAAAGAGGATAATTTCACGACGCGGGCGAGAGCTCATGTGTGTCATCACAGAAAATGAAACGGGATATTGTTGAGTGGGTGAATCAAGAAGAAATTTCAGTGGACTGTGAAAATGAAATACCTTTGAGTGAAAAAGAAGTACGAGATATCCCTGTGGCTACTCCTCTTTCAGATTGTATCTATGAATAATTCTATCGTGGTGCTTGTTGTTGTTGTAGCGGCTACAACAACCTCGCCCAGATCGGTTAATATCTCGGTCGTTGTCGTCAAGCTCAACTAACGGGAGCCCTAAGAAGCGTGCAGCCTCAATGGGGTCGGTCCACTAGGACAAAGGCGTTAGCGTTGGCGGGTTTTCCGGGCGTACGAGGATATGTTTCGAATCGTGGGGTGTATTTCCGCATGCCGGACACTCATTTGGTCCAGAGGCTGTTTAATGAACCTCTGAACTTCGTTCGTCAGTTCGTACAGATGCCACCCGACGTGCCTAGGCGAGGGCTCTTCAGCAAGCAGTTGTCTATTATGGTGACCACGTCTGTGGTCCCCAAC
>NW_023458560.1:8506092-8531406 GCF_013731165.1 Rhagoletis pomonella | reverse complement strand
AATGACATGCTATAACAGTATGTTTGGCATAGCAATGCATGAAATTTTTGAAAATGACAGTTTAATAGGTACGCTGGGAAGAAGTTAAGAAAATGTTTAAATTTATATTTCGTTACCTACTTAACCGATTTGAAATCTGACAACTATACCTTTCATGAGCATGAAACGGTATTATAACTTTGGTCCGATATTTGTAAGTACCATAATAAGAAGAGATAGACTCATGAAAATGTGTACTTATGTATGTGACGAGAACATCGAGCTGAGCCGACTTAAGCTGAGATCACACGATTGCCGCAAATGCACCAATCTGGAACAATTTTAATTGTGCTGTATTGGAGCACAATAAAAAAATTGTCCGGATCAAATTCTGTACAGTCACACGGTTGCCTCTTTTTATACAATTTTGATTGCCGCAAGTTGTCGAAAAGCAATATAGTGAAAATAATTGCCCCACACTTATCACACGATTGTTCTAGCATGCAGCAATGGTGACCAATTTTGAATTGCACGACCCACTCCGTTGCTTATGCCAGGATTTTAACTCTCATTACAGCACGTTTGATATATCAGATCCGCTTTTCAGCATTAAGAAAGCGATACTCTCCTCTCTCAATAAGTGAATTATTGACATAAATACATAAAATCAGCTGATGAATTTAGTTCTGTAGCTGAACAGTTTTAGATCTCGACACTTAACAAACTCCTGCCTATCGTGACTCGGCACAAAAAAAAAATTTAAAATATTGGTTCCGTACGTCATGCGGACTGCGCCCCTCGTGCGGATGGGCGGGAATGGAGGGTAAAAACCGTTGGGATTATTATTATAAGATGTTACGCTGACTTCTAAATTCTGTTTGGTTCTTTATTGTGTAAAAATGGCGTATTCTTTAAAAAAAATAAAGAAAATTGCACCTGGTTTGTATATTGTGGGCTTATTTTATGCACATTTGTTGTTGTTTGAAAGCAAAGAAGCAAAAACTTGAGTCCAATGAAAACTGACGCATTTATTTAGAAGTTTGAGTGTACATTTTTTTAGTTTTCGACGATAACTGCAACGTGCTATGTGGAGTTCAAGTTGCGATAGTTTTCTTTTTAATTTCGGTTTTTTGTTAATTACAAATAAAATTGGTACAAAATAATTATGTATGTTTAAACGAAAGCTGTGAGTTTATATAATTTATGTTTAGAATGAAATTTTATAATTATATGTACAGCTCGCAACAAAAGATACCACCTGAACATTTTAATCAGTCTTGACTTTTTGCTTCTGTTTGTTTAATGTTAATTTTTTCTATAAATCCATAGCTCGTTGTTTAGTAAAAACCACATAAATAAAAATTTCAAACTTTATACAACAATTATAAACATTTCTTAAACTTTTGATCACAATTCAATGGTTTTTAACTTGGATTTCTAGAAAAAAAATTGTTATGCAGTTTACAAAGTAATTTGCATAGAAGAAAGTGCATAATACCGCCAGCTAAAAAAATTATAAAAATCGACAGCATTTTTTAGCAATTTCAAACTTGCACCTTATTGTACTAAATTTTAATGAGCTATAAAACTGAATAACATTTTTTTTCTAGAAATCGAAATTAAAAACCGTGCACTTGTGTTCGAAAGTTTAAGAAATTTTTATAATTTTTGTATAAAGCTTACATTTTATGCGGTTTTTGTTAGACAATGAGCTATACTTTTAAGAAAAATAATGAACACTAAACAAATAGAAGAAAAATAGTCAAAACTGGTCAAAATGTTGAGATTCTACCGTTTCGTCGTGGGCTGTATTGAACTTGTAAGTTTTTTTTTTAATAAATTTATACTGTCATGGCAGTTCGCCAATTGGTGACATAAAATATATTTCGTATTCTTCTCGTATGAGTTTTGCTTGTGGTGGTATATATCGCAGCAAAGATTCCGTCATCGGACTTCAAGAAAAATTACTATTTAAATACAAATTAAATTAAAAGTTATCTTGCTTCCGAAAACAAGGATATTCATTTCGGTGTTTTTGGACACATAAGGAAGCAAAAAAGTAGATTATTAATAAACAGCCTAAATATTGTTGTGTATTGTTCACTTCAATTGCCGCACAAGAACACAATAAATATTGCCTCAATTTTGAAATTTTCATTGCCTCATGATTGCCAATCGAGCTATCACACGATTGCCGCAAGTGGATTGTATTTGATTGGGCATTGGAAGCACAATATCGGCCTATATTGCCGCATGAGTCAATTTATTGTGAAATCACACGATTGGGGCATAAAATGAGGTAATAATTGGTGTATTGCGGCAATCGTGGGATCTCAGCTTTAGGCTTATGGCAACCGAACTTCAGTTGGGGGGGCCACTGGCTGAAATGATTTTACAGATGGCAACTGCAAGCTGGCGACTGAGCTGCTATATTGGCAACTGCATTTTTGTGGCCGCTGCGGTAATAATCAAAGATTGTATACCTACATATAAGGTAAACTTCACAGTCTAGGTCAAATTGTAGCAAGGTCAAATTCAGTGGAATTGTATCTTTTAAAATTTCAGGTTTATTCAATGAATTTTTTATTTGTTTGACCTCGAACCTGGTGTAATGGAGACTACAGACCTCGGAGTCGTATTCAGGGCGTCGAACAACATAGGGATATAGAGGTTTGGTTCAATATACAGAAAGTTGTGTAATTAGTAGACACGCATAAAGAGGCGAGTTCACCGCGAAAATAACGCATAAAACAAACGTCAGTGAAGAAAGTCGCCTCCACTTAGTCGACGGCGAGAACAGACTCGTTAACCTATTTGACGACGAATAAAGACGCGTAAACTTATTTTCGCGGTCAACTGTGTTTGCGTGTGTAGTAGTACATATGTACGTTCCCCAAAGAGTTTTTGGGGAATAATGCTGAAGTGACAGTCCTTGGCTAGGTATAAATAGTGATAGAACTTTTTATAAAAGTATCGATACTAGTACTCATAAGCTAAGCTAAGATTGTTTTTTTTTAGCGCTCGAACTTTGATGGACTTGGGCGAGACATTGACCAAAAATTGTCATCTTTCACACTGATTATTTTTAGAGCATAATTAACCATATTTTTGCCATTACCAATCAAAATCCTAAAAAGCGGATTTTCGGGCCACGCTAATGTACATTAGGGTGGCTCTTAATTTTTCGAGATTGATTATTTCTAGTATCGGCACAAAATTGAGCATTGGCATCGGCATCGGCCTTTTTTCGCCGATTCTTTGCCGATTATTTGGAATTTCTTTTCATATGTGCAGGTGAAGCGACAGACAACAGCCAACATCAAAAAACATTTGCAGACAGCTCTCAAAAATTATTCACGTGTTCACCTAACAAAAATATGTTCGACAATTTTCTTTTATATGGAGGACAATGCCAGCAAAAAAAAAAATTACAAAAATTAACGGGATTTATAGCAGCTTGAAACTTGCACTTCATACTAGAATTAAATGGTCTACAAAACTGCATACCAAAATTCTGATTAAAAAGTTTGAGGTTTTGGTGAAAATAAGCAGAATTTTTTTAGTTTTTCTACAAAGTTTGAAATCTGAATTTATATGGTGTTTATTGTCAGGGTTTGAAAAACTGTCAGCACAGCAGCAACAGCACTACTATTTTTGCTTTTACTTCGCTTTGAAATTTTTGATTTTCATTCAAACTGATTTGCTTTCGCTGTGACTTTGAAAATTTTATTTTGCTTTTTTGTCGGCAGTTTATTGAAAACAATTTAGTAAATTGAATTTTCTGCTTTTGATTTGCTGTGATAGCACTTTTCTTGTGCTGTGATTTGCTTGAATGTCCTGTGCACATGAAGCTTTGCAGCATGGTGTATTATCGCTGACTCGCCAGGAGTGAGTACACACAAAATTTGCAGTTTCAATTCCTTTGCCTTGACCTTTCGCTAGCGATTATCTGGTGTGAAATTGGCGATTACCAATCGCTAGCGAATTGCCTAACAATCGGTAATGCATCGTCGTAGTTAGCTTATGGTCGCCTCTTGTCACCAGTACAACTAAATTGTAGTGCATTTGTGCATGCATACATATTTCTGCCAATTTGATGTTTCACGGTCAAGTGGTACTCGAATTGCTGTTGCTTGGCTGCCGCTGCGCTGTCGTTGTGCTTTCACATATTGTTTTTTAACTGTCTGGTTGCTTTCGAAATTTTACAGCAAAACGACAGCCAAAGCATTTGCTTTTTTCCGAATTGCTGTTGCTTTGCTTTCGATATCATACATGCCGAAGTCAAAGCACAGCAAAAGTAAATCAAATGAAAAAATTACAGCATTTTCAAACCCTGTTTATTGTATACATACCAGCTAGAATTTTATAAAAAAAGTAATAAACATTAAATAAACAAAAGGCAAATACCAAAACCGGTCAAAATATTTTGTACGTTAGACTTTTTCATGCTAAAAAAATAGGTACTTTTCAGTACATTTTTATTCAAAGCAAAATTATGAATGTAAGTTCATAACAGATAATACTTCAATTCGCCAGAGAACTAGTTTTAAACCATATTTTGGTATACGAATAAAATATAGTTCATAAAAAAAAACTATCCATTTTAACATGAGCGTACACTAGGGTGGTCCAAAAATGCTTGTGAAAAAGTAAAGTCGGAATTTTTTGCTCACCCCCTAGGATTGTTCTACACCGAATAAATATACCCTTAGGGGTATACTTTTTTTGGATATAACTATAACAATCCTAGGGGATGAGAGCATTACAATTCCGACTTTACCGTTTTTGGGCAACCCTAGTGTACACATCATTGTACACACAAGCCAATAAATTATTTTATATTTATGACATTATTGAATAGCAATAATGAGATCATTTGAATCGTCAGTTTTTAAATAGTCAAAGAATTCTATACATTCCATTTTAAAATTAATTTTAATTTGAAGCTCACTTTAAAAAAATTGAATTAGAAGCCGATTTCTCTCTTTGCGTCAGGAAATAACTATATACTTAAGATCCTCTCAGTTGCATCGTTTGAGTGTGGTATTGAAAAAAAAACTAAATTACATATTTTTTCAAACTGTGGAAAAGTACCACTATTTAAGGACTTCATCTATATTTCCTCATGGCTTAAATTAATTTTTTCAACTACGCAAAAACTTTGAAATACTAAGAACTCGCTAAAAAGAGTATCTAACTCTATATCTCGTATGCAAAACTCTTTTACAATGTCAGTAAATTGTGAAAAAAGAATTTAAGTTATAGGCAAATTTGTTGTTATTAAACTGAAAGTTATTTTCGAGATATCTAACAACACACGGCAAAAAAAAAACGTCAGCCTTCTTTTTGAATAATTTAAGCTCCATCATATTATCGCAACTGGTACGTAACGACACGGCGATTTGCCCATAAAACGATTGATCTTTTTGTTGTTTTAATTTCTTGGGCATATCAAACATTATCTGAAGCATGGCAACTATAATTAAATTATTTTCCTTTTACTTTTTACAGTACAGTTTAAGGAAGTTCCAACGTTATGCAAAAACCTTAAGAAATCCTAGAGTATTTTGTTTGAATGGAAAATTCAGTACAAATCAGTACAAATTTTGAAAAATCAGGAAATTAGCGTACTGATTGAAGAAATGAATAAAATCAGTACAAGAGTTGAAAAATCAGTACTGTACTGATAAAATCAGTACGTCTGGCAACCGTATGCAGCCGTAATATATAGAATTATTTTATATGAATTTACTTTTCAGATGGTTAAATAAAATTGTGTGGGCGCAGCTTTGTCTACCCTTAATGCGATCTTGCATTTACCTCCGATTAACGAAATTGCTCGGTGCGACCGTTTTTGTAGCAGTAAGACTCAAAGAAACCAGTTCATAAATATTAAGACGAATTATAAAAGTGGCGAATTGGCTAGGAAAGATTCGACCACATCCGTCCAAGAAGGAACACGGTTGGTATATCAAGGGCTTCATTCGAACGATATTCAAGAGATCACACGACTCATTTAGCCAATGTACGGGAAAACTTTTCATCCTGAGGGGCTGCGAGGATTTTTGGCCCTCTTATAACAGAAAACGCTCATCTGTTTTCTTAGGCTTCCTTATAAGGACTTTTATTGGCTTCCGCATCGGACCAATGTTGTAGTTGCAAGATCAAAGGAGATTATACACGCTTGGCAGAGATTTCACAGGTAGAAATAAGACCATCACCAAAGCTCATGACATCGAAAGGGATTATTATTCCATATGGCATCAAAGAGCTACTATTTTTGGCCTTTTTTACTGCGGCGACTTAATGCCGTATTCCTTGCATTGGAGCACAAATTTTAGTCTCCCTTTCTGTTTAGCTAGTTTTTTTTTCTTACCGTTTTTGGTACACTCTAAAAAGTGCATGTAAAACTACTACTGAAAAGTGTTTATTTTTCAACCAGAATCTGTTCAAGTATACGCACAAGATGTTCAAGATTTGGTTTTGAACATGAGTTGTTTAAAATATACACATGAAATGTTTAAAATTACAAAAATTTTGAAAGTAAAAATATATTTTTTACAAATAATAAATACTAAGTGCCAGGGGCGCACGCAGGAAAATATTTTTGGGGGGAAAGGGTTTATACTTCTAAATATATATCATCAGCAAATACTGAAAATTCGCTCTTTAAAATACATTTATGAAAGTTTTATTTACAGTATGAAATAAATAAATATACTTTTTAAAGTATCATCAATTGCATTTTATTTACATAAAATTTACAAAGAACTCAGACTATTTAAAACCGGCTTCAAAAAAGGGGAGGTTATCAATTCTTCGGAGTATTTTTACTTCTTTTATTTATTCCACCGCATAACTTTGCACCGCGTGAACCGATTCCAATAATTATTTTTTTTACCGGAAAGATGGTACCTTAAGGGTCGTCTCGTAATTTGGTTTAGATCCGATCATTAAGTCATGAAAAAATTAACGGTTAAAGATGCACTCAACTTTCAAAAGTAATACAAAATTTTACAAAAGAATTCTAATATAAATAAATTAAATAACTTCGCTAAATTTTTGCCCTTTTTTATTCATTTTCGTCGATTTCTGGTTTCTCATTTTTTAATACTTCGAATAACGAAAATTTAACTGAACTTGTATTTTTATCATGTAGCTCATTTTGGTGGAACGAATTCGAAGTAAGCAAATTAAATCTTCGAATGCTTATTAAGTACATATCAGTGGTAAACTTTTTTAGCCTGTAAAGTGTAAAAACCAACAGTAAGTGAGTATGCATTGCATATTTTTAGGACAATGCTTTCATTCGCAGTTAAACTTTAAAGAGCTCTCAAGAAAAAAGAAAGATTCTTACAAAATGACGCACAAGAAATGGAAAAGAAAATTTTTTCTATCAAAATTTCTTATATCATAATAAATTTACCCCCAAAACCCATTCCTTGTGTGCGCTACGTGACAAATTTGATATGTAAAAGTAAACAGACAGTGTTTAATTTTGCACACACTAGGAGAGGAATTTTATGTGTAAACTGTGAAAATGTGAACAATAAATGTTTAAAACTCAAAAAACAAATTTGAAATTTGTTCTACGCCACACATATGATAAGTAAAAGTAAGCAAGCAGTGTTTAAATTTGCATTCATTAAGAGAGGAAACTGGTTACCTATCTTAATATGCGCAAATTTAAACGAAAATTTTTTAGAGTGTATACTGTTTGATAGTGTAACATGTTTCGTCGTTGTATTTTAGTTTAATCTTCTTCTATCTTCTTCTTCTTCTTCTTCTTCTTCTTCTTCTATCTTCTATATTAATAAAAATGTTGTGTTATGTCACGGTCGTCAAAACTCGAGAACGGCTGAACCGATTAGAATAATTTTTTTTTGTATTGTTCGGTATAATACCAGAACCAATGACATCGCAAAAAATTGGAGGGTTGCCACCTATTTGAAAATTTTTAAACCCAATTATATTGATAAAATAAATAAATTATTACAATATGGGTATCAAATTAAAGAGTTTTAAGAAAGATAACTGCTAGAAATATTTTTGACGAGGGTCACCTATTTGAAAATTTTAACTCAGACAAATTCATAAAATAAATGAATTATTGCCATGTGGGTGTCAAACTTAAGAGTTTTAAGAAGACGTACAGCCGAAAATATGTTTGAGGAGGGTTGCCATCTGTTTGAAAATTTAACTAAATAACATTGATAAAATAAAGAAAATATTACAATATGGGTATCAAATTAAAGAGGTTTAAGAATGGTTACTGTTGGAAATATTTTTGAGAAGGGTTGCCACCAATTTTTAAATTTTAACTCAGTTAAATTGATAAAGTAAATTAAATATTGCTATGTGGGTATCAAACTAAAGAATTTTAAGAAGCTTACAGTCGAAAATATTTTAAAGGAGGGTTGCCACCTGTTAAAAATTAAGCGCAATTTTATTGATAAACTAAATGATATATGACAATATAGATATTAAATTCAAGAGGTTTAAGAAAGATAGCTGCTGGAAATATTTTTGAGTAAAATTGCCACATCTTTGAAAATTTAAACTCAGTTATTTTGATAAAATAAATGAAATACGGTAATTTGGGTATCAAACTTTAGATTTTTAAGAAGGCTTACAGCCGAAAATATGCCTGAGGAGGGTTGCCACCTGTTTGAAAATTTAACTCAATATAATTGAAATAGGTATCAAATTAAAGAGGTTGAGGAAAGAAAACTTTAGGAAATATTTTGTGCAGGATTGCCACCTATTTGAAAATTTTAACTCAGTTATATTGATTAAACAAATGAAATATTGCAATGTGGGTAGCGAACTAAAGAGTTTTTAGAAGTCCTACAGTAGAAAGTTTCTTTGAAGAGGGTTGCCACCTGTTTGAAAATTTATCTCAATTAAATTGGTAAAATAAATGAAATGTTACAATATCGGTATCAAACTAAAGGCATTTAAAAATCTTGATTTAGAAATCTATATTTATCTATATAAAAATGTTGTGTTCCTATGTCACGGTCATCGAAACTCGAGAACCGCTGAATTGATTTGAATAATTTTTTTTTGTATTGTTCGGTATCATAGCAGGATCATTTATATTACAAAAATAAATAAATGAAGTATTTCAATATTAAGGTTTACGGCCGAAAATATATTTGAGGAGGGTTGCCACCTGTTTGAAAATTTAACTAAATATGCATAGTCGATAAAATAAATGACTTATTAAAATATAGGTATTAAATTAAGGAAGTTTAAGATAGATGACTGTTGGAAATATTTTTGAGGAGAGTTGCCACCTTTCTGAAAATTTTAACTCGAAAGCTTAGTATGTTGCACCAATGTATTTTCAATATAAAGCGATAAAATAAATAAACCAACGAAAAATTAGTCCCTTGTCAAATATGTTTGATTTATTATTATTTTTTTATGGATATGTACAAATGTAGAGCGGGTACGGACGATGTGTGGTGGCTGACGGCCGTTCCTGGTTGAATACGGGAAAATAAGTACCCGCGCTCTTTTCAATAGAATTGAGTTCAACCTCAAAGCAGTAAAACTGTTTTGAGGGTAAGTTAAGGCACTCCGTACATTAAACGCCTAGTCATAGTAGTGTAATCGTTCCGGCGTACTAAAGTATGAAGCTTTTATACCGAACACATGTATTTCAATGAAGCTCTGTATGTTACGATTCATAATCATGTTTTCGCCTAATCATAAAGGCTGCGTTTCTTTATACATTCCGGATAATCCCATTTCACAGCCGGAATAAACAGAATGCTTTTGAAATATACGTCAACATATCATCAGGAACGTTCTAAAGAATAAGTAAACAAAAAAGTTTATTCCAAACGTTCAGAATGAATAAAGAAATTCAGCCAAACACTTCATGAATCGAAGCGCCCAACATTGTAAGGCGCTTGCCGTTTTGATATCGGCATTTGTTTACTTTTTTGTGCTCGAAATAAAAATTGTTTGTCATTTCAGTAGATAATAATTGAAAATTAATGATTTTGTGCTAAAACTCGTGCCAATTGTATTAAGCCATAAACGTGTATGCAATATTTTATTACAAAAATGTTCGCGGAAGTGTATTAGTGAGAAAGACCGGCCAGAAAATGTGTAATGTGCGCGCAAGTAGGGCTTACGCAGGGCGCCCAAGTGTGCAGAAGTCGAGTCGTCATGCATTCGTTTTGACATGCCAAAACGATTACTCTACTATGATTAGGCGCGTAATGTGCGGAGTGCCTAAAAAATGGTTAATTTGGCGGGAAAAATTTATGACAGTTTCTAATAAAGACATGTGTACATGTATGCGTACATATGTACATATATTATTAAGCATTAGGGTGGACCGTTTTGGATTGATTAAATAAATGAAATATTGCAATGTAGATATCAAACTAAAGATTTTTAAGAAGACTTACAATCGAAAATATGTTTGAGGAACAATATGGGAAAAATCTTGATTTGGAAATATTTTTTATAGGATTATCACCTATCTAAAAGTAAAGACTGAAAATATTGAAATTGAATTGAAATAATAATGAAATATTACATAACTGGTTCCAGACGAAAATTATTTGGGAAAGCTTTACTAGGGAATTTTTTTAAATCTTTCCACTTATAGAAAATCCGAACATTGTAAATAAATATAGAATTTACAACATCTTATCACACGAAGTGATCATATTATCAACGAAGAGCTGGGACACAAATTACTTAATGTAAAAAATTCATAAGCAAGTAATTTTGAAGCAAACACACACACCGACTCCAATTCTTCCAATGATCGGATCTAAACCAAATTAGTACGGGATCACCTGGAAATCGGGTGACGTGGTCCAAAGTTATGCGGTAACATGCATAAAAAAAAATCCGACGAATTGATAACCTTCTCCTTTTTTTTGAAGTCGGCTAAAAACTACTGAAACAAATAACAAAATGATAAAAGAGTACCGAAAACAAAAAACTATTGCATGAAAGCTGTTTAAAAAATACTTAATGAAAACATAAAATTGTTGACACCGTTCCCTAGCATTATAAATCAGTCAACTTTTAATCGTAAGCAATTTTGTTTGGGTTCGCCAAGGCCTACTACGTATATTGCGAGTAAAGAAATTTTGAATAACATGAGATAATATTATTATGATTATCATTACTATTGTGAACTCCTATTCCCTATCAAGGATTCCCAAATTAAAGCGAAAGCAGAAGAGCATTTACGATCGCACGATGCAAATGTTAAGATAATAAGAGCTGCAGAACTGAACCATGTGGGAACATTTTTTTACAAGGGCGTGTAGTTTCTGGCGTGTGCCGATGACATCGACATCAACGGTAACAAAAATAGCGAAGTCTCTTCTGACTTTTCCAAGCTGGACAAGGAAGCAAAGCGAATGCGCCTGGTGGTAAACGAGGACAAGACGAAGTATCTCTAGTCACCGCGTTCGCGCCTTGGAACCCACGCCACTGTTGACAGTTATAATTTCGGGAAAGTGGAGAATTTCATTTACTAGGGAACCAGCACTATCACCGATAAAAATATCAGCATGGAAAACCCACGCAGAATTACTCTTGCCAACAGGTGCTGCTTTGGACTGAGTAGGCAATTGGGGAGTAAAGTCCTCTCTCGACGTACAAAAACCGCACTCTATAAGTCACTCATCATGCCCGAGCTGTTATATGCCGCAGAAGCTTAGACAATGACAACATTTTATGAGGCGGCTCTTGGAGTATTCGAGAGAAAGATCTTACGGAAGATATACAGGCTTCTACGCATGGGCGACGGGGGTTACCGTAGACGATGGAACGATGAGTTGTATGAGCTTTACAACTAAATGTACATAGTGCAGCGAATGAACATGGAGCGGCTCCTCTGGCTTAGACATGTCGTTCAATAGGAACCGAAGTTTCAGGTGTAAAAGAATTCAACTCGCAAGCCGATGGTGGTAGCAGACGAATAGGAATCACCCATTGCAATGCAGACCAAGTTGGCACAGAGAGAAATTACTGGCGTTCTTTGTGGAGCTCGGCCAAAATGGCTTAGGCGGTTACAAAGCCAAAGTAGAAGAAGAATATGCAAATGATAAATGACGGAGTTGGGGGACCATTTTTTTGGATGCGCCAGGAGGAACTAGGAAAATATTCCTTATCAGATAGATTCTGGCAACGGTTCGATCAAAAAATTACATTACCTTAGCTATCGCTTCGTCTGGAATTGCTGCGACATTATTACCAGGTGGAAACATTGCCAATTCAGCTCTTTAGCTGCCATTGAACATATAAATCATCGAAATTCCCACGTGCAATGTTTCCAGATCATCCGGTATAGAAAAAGTTTACCAAAAAATTAAATTCATTGTTTGGGATGAGTGCACCTTGGCACATAAAAAATCGTTTGAGGCTTTTGATACATTGTTGCGGGATTTGCGTGGAAACGTTCAACCATTCGGGAATGCACTGATATTGCTCGCAGGAGATTTTACGAAAACATTGTCTGTAGTTTCTCGATTAACACAGGAGATAAATGCTTGCCTGAAATAATCAACATTGCGACAAGACGAACATACATACACTGCAGCTGAAGTATTCGCGCGACAATAACTGGACATTGGGAACGCAAAGCTGCCAGTCAATGAGAGATGAAGACGAATTTTATGGCCTGATAATTTTTGTAAATTAGAAACATCGAAAGGAGAACTGCTCGAAAGAATGTTTCTTTTTTAAGAAAATTAATTTTAGGAATCACGATTGGCTCAGTGAACGGGCTATTCTTGCTGCGAAGAATAAGGAGGTCTATCAACTAAATAATAGTGGTATTGACAACAGTCGTTGCTTGAGCTGATCAGCTCTTTTACCAGACTGCCAGACCACTTGCTCACTTTGGTGAATACCACTAATGTTATTCAATCCAGCATTCAACGTGAGGAAATAGCATATACGTCAATAAACACCGTTGTGGAAAAAGACCATCCAACGAAATTTTTGAACTCGATTGATCTTCCAGGGAGATCCCACATACCGAAATTGAAAATAGGTGTGCCAATTATCATTTTGCGGAATATTAATCAGCGAAAACTCTGCAACGGAATGCGACTCGCAGTTAAGAAATTGACGAAGAACGTAATGTAAGCAAAGATTTTAACGTGGCCTTTCAAAGGTGAAGAATTCCCATGAATCCATTTAATGATGATGCTTCAATTTAAAAGATTGCAATTGCCAATTCGATTGACATTCGGAATTACAATCAATAATGCTCCAGGTCAAACTTTGGAAAAGTATGGTTTAGATTAAGGTGTGGATTGCTTCTGAGATGTTGCGTCTTCCATTGTCGGCAAACCAGATATCCTTGATATCTATGCAGAGAATGGAAAAATAACAAATATTGTGTGCACACGAGTACTTATTACATAACCAAACACATATGAAACGTATGCTTTGTTTCGTTAATAATTTATCGTCCATATAACAGAAATATGCCACAGCAAAGCGTGGCAGGGTACAGCTAGTATGTTGATAAATATGCTTCATGTTTATTGCTTGGTTATTTTTTGTTGCCTCGGGTTTGCTCACCGGCCAACTGCTTCGGCCGTTGAATTATATATATATTTTCTAGAGATCCCACAAAAAAGCTAACTACAAGTAGGTAATTTTTTATCAATTGATATTTTGTAGAAACAAATCCATGTATGTCTCATGTATGTATTTAAGCATGCACCTACATATGTATGCGTGTGAATTCAGCGATTTTTTAGATTTTAAGACTAAGGTCCTAGGGGTACATCTTCCTCTTATCCCACTGAGACTAAATTCCGCGCAGCCCTTTTTTAATTTTAGAAAAATATCTTATAACAGCCAACCTAATGTAAATACACATATAAATCAATGTTTATGCGTTAAACGTTGAACCATTTGTTATTCTTATTTTTTCACAGGGGTGTGGCCCAGATGTTACATGTCGGTGATATTCTGCACCAGATTTATGCTCATCCATTAGGGCTGCTTATTAAGCAAACTTCAAATAGATCTTCAATGGGTGGCGCTTCAACACCAAATTCATTGCTTAACTCCGACGAAGTGGTATTATTTTCCACGCGCTACAGGCGAACTTTCCAATCAGCTTTAGCATTACTCTTCACCTTCCTGCCCAATGAGAAGTGGTTATCCTTGAATATCCGGGAGTCTCACAGTATGGCGTTTTGTTTTACCGATTGTGCCTGCCAGCAAGCAGAAGTTTTGCTCAAACGACGAAAAGTTGAACAGAAGTTGAACTTAACCTTTCAACCGGACATTAGTAAAGTCATCCAATGGGTGGGTGGTACTTTGCTGCAGCAAACCCCAAACGGAGTAAATAATGTCCACGACGTTCTTGATGTGCTAAACACGGTTTTGTGCCACGATGCGCCGTTACCTTGTCGGCATTCTATTTTAAACAATACGCAGCTATTTTCAACTACACAACTAAATGCAATCGATTTAAATGATGTCATTAATATCGACCAAGATGAACAAGTTGGAAACTTAGTAGAAACTCATTACGTACCTGAAAAAGCATTGAATGATGAAGCCGATGGTCAAAACGTGATGGGGTGTGTCGAACAGTCACACGTAACCGCTCTGATGGCATACGAAAATTGGCAGTCAACGCAAAATGCTGAACATGTTTATTACAAACGAATCGGACTCCTTCGGGCTTATGGCATGATGCGTCACGTAGTCAGCTATATGCTGCGGATGATATCCGGTGACCGAACCCAATTTGTACTATACTCGGGCCATGATTGGACTCTGCAATATCTAACTGCTGCATTGGGTATAAGAACTGGTAATACATTTATATCTTATGCAACTCGATTGGCCTTTGAACTTTATAAAAGCGAAACACATACGGATTATTACTTCAGGGCAGTCTACAATGGTCGGGATGTGACACAACAAATCGATTTTTGTGAAGGTGGCAAAAGTCTAAGAATTACACGAGATAGTCGAGGTAACAAAGCAGACCTTTGCCCAATCGAGAACATCATTCGATTTCTGCACGAAGACTACTTTTCGTCGCTGAATGCAACGAATTTCAAGGATGCTTGCAGCCCATCATCACCACATAAGGACACTGATTTCTAATAAGCAAAACTCACAGGAATCTAGCTCATACATATCTTTGTCAAAATATTACTAAATTTAGTGTATGTATTTTGAAGCCATTCTAACAAAAATGTAATCCAAACATATCATTATATAATAAGTAGATATATTCTAATGTTATGCTAAAATCCGTCGCACGGAGTTCAGTGGAACCCAGATGATCTTTGCTGTTATATGTATATTTTATATAGAAACCATGATAAAAACATAGCAAGGTATAACCGTTCTCTCAATTTGTCGGCCATGATTTTTTTTTGAAGTTTGCCAACATTTTAAAATCATATAAAAGTGAAAATAAAAAATTGAAATTGTTCGAAATTGTTGTTGCTTGAGATTGAAAATGAAAATGTGTGTGTGAGTTTGTGAGTAAATTTAAAAATTAAATTGTTTGGAAACGTCAAGAATCTTAAAAGTGACTCTCAGCGGTTCTACCTTACTATATTTTTATCATGATAGAAACTATTTAAAATCGATTTTGTTACTACTGTTACTACTAGGTTTTATTTCAATAATTACAGACCGTTTGGAAGGCCATTGTGGCGTCGTGGTCTAAAGTCGGATAGATTATACAGACATATTTTGGTTTGGGGTTCACTGGACCTCGTGTGACCATAGTGTTGCAAAATCGAATATTCAGCACATAAGTTTCAAATGCGTTAAATTGTTAGGTACTTACATTGTGCGTCGATTACGGTAGACGCGATGAATGTAATAAATTTATCTTAAATAGTACTTATTTTGTATTAAAATAGGTTAAATAATTAATTTAGCATAAAAAAGTCGATTGTCCTTTACTTTATTTATCCTATGATTTTACGGGCTTTACGAAATTAGCTAGCTTCGATCTTCAAAATAAATATACTTTTTTCAAAGCTCATCAAAACCTTTTTTCTTCTTATTATTATTGGGCGCAGTAACCGCCTAACAGGCTAACCTAATATTCGCGGCTTGCGTTTTGGTACGCATGCCGTCGAATTTGTTTTTTTCACCCGAAATTGACTTGCATGCGTTTGCATTTGATTTCATTGAGCGAAACGTCAAATCAAAATGTCACGCAGAACAAAAATTGGAAATTGAGTTAGCTTCATACGCACGCCGTTCAATTTCGGTTGATCTCATACAAGTTGCATGTGCATGAGAAATTTTTGACAATAAATTAGCGGCGTGCGTGAATATTAGGTTAGCCTGTAAGCAATTTTGGCCGAGCTCAACAAAGCCAACTAACGCCAATTGGAAATGAAAGGTGAAGCCAAATCCTTCTCCACTTGGTATTTCCATCGCAGAGGGCCCTCCCACTTCCTCTGCTATCACCCGCGTGTTCCGAGTTGAATACTTTAAAAGCCTAAGCGTCGGTGCCCATTTCAACGATAGTTTAATTCGCTGCACTATATCTATGTCATACAGCTCTTCGTTCCATCGTCTGAGGTAGTCGCCAATGCGTACAGAACCGTAAATCTTCCGCAAAATATGTCTCTCGAATACTTCAAGAGCCGCCTCATCGGATGTTGTCATTGTCTATACTTCTGCGCCATATACCACCACGGGCATGACGAATGACTTATGTATAGAGTAGGGATGTTGCGAATGTGGAATTTTAGACATCCGCGGATGCGAATGCGGAATCGTTGTTTAAACAGTACTTACAAGCCAAACCAGATGTGTCAGGTTTTTCTAAAGCTTTTAAAAATAATTATTCATTCTCATTCCTTTGGCTGTTTCAGAATTTGGGGAACCTGTAACGTCATCTGCATTTTTTGATTGTAGTTTTTGTAATTAATTTTTAATACTTTCTTCTGCGACAGGTTTGAAAAATTTGTGCTTATAGCGAGCTAAATAGATGGATATCAAGGCACATAAATACAGGTAGAAGCCAAAATGACGTTGCTCTCATGAGAACCAAACCTTTAAACTTCAACTTGACTTTATTTTATTTCCTATATTTCGTTACGCTTTGAATGTCATATCGTTGTTTTTTTTTGAATGTTCGTTAATAACAAATTTTAATTAGCATTTGAATTTTTGTAGTGTTGTGCGGTTTATACTTAGTGTATGTGTTAAAAATGCAACACCTGAGGCGTTGTTTTTATTATGTGGTGTTAAATATAAAGCAGATACCACTAATTTTTTAACGTGCCTCAATGTCCTTCGCGTAAGGAGCGTTGCGAAAGTAGCTGTGGGCAGAGCTGCAGTGAAATGCCTTGCTGTGCGTTAAATATTTTAAAGAAGTAGATTCCACAAATACACCGGGAGGTACAGGAAAGGTACGTTTGATGCCAAGTGCTGTTCCTATGACCCTTATGCCGAAAAGTCCCTCCAACAACACTGCAACTCATAAACCAAAAACAGAAAACCACATACAATTTAACAAATTTTAACTAAAGAAAATAAATAAATAAGAATAAACTTCAAATATACTTAAAAACGTCAACCAGTGAAATGTATTTTTTTATTTTTCCTTACACACGCTCATTTTTATTTTTACTCTCCCGAAATATTTGACCTTTGTAGGTTTGACGTCAACTTGGCTTCTACCTGTTTTTATTGTACCATGCATGATAAAAATATAGTAAGGTAGAACCGCTGAGAGTTACTTTTAAAATTCTTGACGTTTCCAAACATTTTAATTTTTAAATTTACTCACAAACTCACACACATATTCATTTTCAATCTCAAGCAACAACAATTTCGAACAATTTCAAATTTTTATTTTAAATTTTTATGATTTTAAAATGCTGGCACACTTCAAAAAAAAATCATGGCCGACAAAATGAGAGAACGGTTCTACCTAGCCATGTTTTTATCATGGTACCATGGATGGATATGAATGAAAATTTTGAACAAAATTCTGTTTTCAAAGTCGTTGCTGCCAGCCGAATCGGATCAAAATATTGTAATAAAAAAAACAGCACCCCGTTTTTTATAAGTATTTGAATTATTAGAATTACGGATGAAGGGGGTCTCAGATAGTTACGTAATTCTTATCTAATTAAAGGTCAGACCTATATCTTTTTAATTATTTGAGCATCGAGTCTCTTAACAGCTAGACATTGATCATTTCTGCTGGAAATCCCTATTGAAGGACCTTACTCTTTGACTTTAGATAGCACAAAAGGGAGACGTAGGGGGACAGTTTTTTTTACCACAAAAGTTTTTAGCCAAGGATCCAGTGTATATCCGTATGAAAAAAATACAGCCCGACAAGTAAACAAAATCACTATTTTTTAAATTTTTAATAGAAATAAATTCTCAAAAGAGCTTCATTTGAAATGATTGAAACGAATATATGTAACATCAAAAGCAAATCACGAAAATTTGGTTAAGAATTACAATGTACACGTTATTCTTTTGTAGTAGATTTTTTTTTTTAGGATTGGTCCAAAAAAATCAATGAAAAAAAGAAACCAATGCAGGTATTTAAAGCATAGAAAAAAATTCTTAAAAGGACTATGTTTTCCCTGACGTACGTCAAACTTTGACAAATACGTCAAAGGTCAAGTAGAAATGGAAACTTGTATGACTGCCCATTGATAGCTCGGTTATATAGCTTAAAAATTAATAAGACAATTCATCAAATCGCGCAAATGCCTCGTAACCATGTAAACCTCGTAAATTTGCTTAATTTTGTATGAAAAATATAATTATTTGCGAGGTTTACGCGGTTCGAGGCATTTAAGCATTTCCATGAATACCCATAGTATGTTTAGAGACATTTTTATCAAATATTGGATACAATTTGTCATTTTGTTTGCCAGATATACACTGGTGCCCTTGCACAACATTCGCATTCGCAAAAGCTCCGCATTGATTATTGCAAATGCGAAAGCGAATGTTAAAATTAGTGCGGAAGCTTCGCTGTTGCGAATGCGACTGCGAATATTCGCAACAACCCTGGTATAGAGTGTGGTACTCGAACGTCGAGAAAGGACTTTACATACTCAGTTCAACGTAGAATTCGTGCTCATCCAACATGGAAAAAGCAGAACATACTTCGCGATTTTTGTTTCCGATCATGTCGATGTCATCGGCGTACGGTTGCTCTTGTAGTAAATTGTTCCTGAGTGGTTCAGTTCTGCAGCTCTTATTATCTTCTCCAACATAAGATTAAAGAAATCACACGAAAGGGAAGTCCCGTTTGGTGGCAAAGACCTGGAGAGGTCCTTCCTAATTCTGACCGAGCAGGTGGTATTGCTGATGGTCGTTTTACACAGCCGTATTAGATTCACGGAAATACCAAATTCAGGCATTGCTACATAAAGAGAACTTCTTTTCGTGGTGCCGATAGCGGCTTTGAAATCGACAAATGGATAGTGTGTGTCGATCCTATTGTTGCGGGCTTTTCCAAGATTTGGCGTATTGTGAATACCTTATCTATGGTGGATTTGCCAGGTCTAAAGCCAAACTGATAAGGTCCAATCAGTTTGTTGACGGTGGCTTCAGTATTTGACATGATACGCTCGATAAGACCTTATAACCTATGCTTAAAACGCTGATCCCGCGGTAGTTGGCGCACACTTAAATTCCAGTCGTCGGGCATGCGTTCATCTGATAAGAGTTTATGAACGCACCTTATCAGCTGCTCGCCGCCATGCTTGTATAGCTCGGCTGGCAGGTCGTCAGCTCCAGCAGCTTTGTTGTTTTTCAGCCGCGTAATCCCTATTCGTACTTCGTTATAGTCAGGCGGCGGGACATCGACTGGGGACTCGGGTTTGTCTTCTCCTCTACTTCCAGTTCTGCTACCATTCAATAGGGTGGAAAAGTGTTCCCTTCATAATTGAAGTACGTTCTGGACGTTGGTCGCCTCAGTTCCATGTAACGGTACCACATACTTTCTTTTAATATAGAAAGGGATATTCACCAAATTGAAAAAGTGGCGAGGCACTCTGGCAAAAGAGCAGATTTTCTCAAGGAACGACTGTTGTCAACAGCTTTTTTACCAGAGTTCCAGGCCACTTGCTCAATTCGGTGAATATCTACCTATAGTATTTTGGCAATACAATGCCAAAGTTTTTTTGGCATATAGCAAAAGTTAAGTTTTTTATGAAATTACTCGTGGCGGCCGCTGTGGTGTACAGGTTAGAATTTTTTCTAAAAAAAAATTAGAAGTTTGTCTGAATTGTCCATATATTGTCTGAGGCTTTTGTAAAAGAAAATAATAAAAATTAAAAATAGCCAAAACTGGTCAAAATGTCACTTAATCAGCTGACCATAAGTGTTTATGTACATATTTTTTATTTAAAACGTTTTTATCAAAATATATTGCTCCTCAGGCGTCCTCCTTTTGAATCTTACCTGGAGTAAATGTCCTCCTTTTTGTTTCAATTGTCCTACCAAGCTAAATGTTCATCTGGTAGCCCTACCCATGCTGCAAATGCGCGATGGAATGGTTCCAAAACTAGAAATCTCTAGGAAATTTGAGGTACACAATGCAGATCGAGCTCTCTGGAATACAGGGAACCCATACACCAAGCCTAATGGGGAGGTACACTGATGTATTTAAGCTTCAAAATGGTAAAACTGGGCTAGCATTTTTGGGCTTCAAAAAATCTTTAGCTACCGCACCATCTTTCAGGCGGGGATTCATGCAATAGAAATATGTGGCAGAGAATGTTTTATACGGTTGACAAACGGGCTCGCTTATTTGAATAAACAGCCTTTGTTTGTTTTAACTCATGTATTTTCCTCTTTAAAATTTTGAAATAAACTCGGATTGGGGGAATTTTCGATGACAACACTGGTAAACACGACCAGCTGTTGTCTTTTGTACAAGTAAGCAAACACAGCAGGCGAGTTCGGCGTCCGCGGTAGCCGAGTTGTGAGAGTTGCGTGCTACAAGTCTGTAGCCGCCAGGTTCGATCCTCGGTTGGAGCGACTGCGAAATAATTTCTTGTTTTTATTATTTATTTTATTTATTTTTTACTTATTTTTTATTACAATATTTAATTTTACTTTCTTTTATTTTAGTTTGATTTATTTTATATAACATTTTTTATTTGACTATTAGTTCATTTTAGAGTAGAATTTTATTAAAAAGCCAACAACAACTAACTGAAAGCAACGCTAAGAAATATAGAACTTATAAAAACAAGAATAAAAACGAAATAAATGAAAATTGTACTGACCGTGGTACTCGAACCCACGACCTTGCGGCTCGTTAATCCGCAATACTGCCGTTTGTCAGGGCAAAATTATTATGCGCATTTGTGTGCTGGTATATCTGCATAAGCATGCCCGTCTGTCTTGCGTTTTAGAACTGAAAGATTTTATCACGCTTTCTCTCTTTGCTAGAGCTCAAATATTGCAAAGAACGCGATTTTTTAACACTTTGATCTCGTTTTTCTAAAAATCTGGACCTGATGTAAACTTTATAAGTACTTATGGATTCGTAATCAGCACAAAAAAGTTTATCACAAACATTTTTAACATTTGCCGCACCAAAATCAGTATTGCCCTGTTTAAGCTTTCTAAACAACACAATGAGCACTGTTGTTATTTTATCGCGCTATTCAATCATGAATTACAACAGAACTTGGACGAATCTGGTTACTTTCTTTTTGAATTCTTGGAGTACGTTGCTTTTGTTATTATGTATCTTCAAAGTGCAGAATAGCCCGACCTCCCGCGATCACAACTTTTTCAACAATCAATTAAAAAATTAAAAACGGCCTCTAGCTCAATAAAATTGTTGAATTGTTATAAAGCCATAAATAACAAATACAAATAACTTAAGGACGAGTACACTTAAACATTCTAAAAAATAAAATTGTTAACAAAAACCAACAAAACAAACAACCACATGATCAGGTTTAAATAGCACTGGAAAAGATGCGCCTTGTTTGTAGTTGGCTTAACAAATGAAAGAGTGGAAAAAAGCAACAAGAATTAAGGCGAACACAGCACAATGCGTAGGCAACTGGCTGATTCAGCTGGGGTTGTTAGATCGAATCCCACTGAAAGAATTCTGATGAGGAAATGTGGTGATTTCCGAAACAGCTATCACTTCTACCATTTTTTTCAAATTATTGTTGCTTTTCCACAATAGTTTTTCATTAAAAACGGCCTCAAGCTCAATAAAAATTGGTGCAAACACACAAAAGTGTTCTTCTATATATTTTTTTCGAGACCGTCAGAAGCGCTCTCTATCTCGCAAAAAATAATTAAGTGTAATTAAGTTTCCGAAGCACAATTCTAAAGCCAATGAGAAAAGCAGCACAATCTTTAGTGAGAATAGCAAGTTAAAACTACTTTGGTTAAGAAGATACAAAAAGGGGTGCCTCATACATTTCATCCACAACGCAACAGTCAGACAACTTTGTTTTTGGAATATTGGCCAGCTTTTTCGTAATTTCTCCCACTGTGCATCTGTACCATGATAAAAATATCACAAGGTAAAACCATTGAGGGGCAGCCTGACGTTTGCCAGCAAAATAATTTTAACAAGTAAGAAAGTCTAAGTTCGGGCGGAGCCGAACATTAAATACCCGGCGCAAGTATTAAAGATATGTTTTCCACCTTGCCGAAAGCTACCGCTACATGATAAGCCGGGGTGTATACATTTTAAGTAAATTAGCGTCCTTAAATTTCGACATATTGAAATTTCAAGCATTTCTGAAATTTATTGTTATATGAAAAGCGGCCGTAATTTAAAACCGATTTCAACAATTTTCAACGGTTTGCTTTTATGTGGCAAGCACAATAATCATACCGAGTTTGGTATAAATTGCTAGAACGGTTAGCGAGATACATATATGTAATCACAAGTGGGCGGTGCCACGCCCATTTTCCAAAATTTTATCATAAACGTATTTCTTGGTAAAGAATTGTTGCAACCAACAATTTTGAATAAATTAGCTTTGATATTTACTGATTTATCGAAGATTTTGTATTTCTCGAAATTACCGTTATATGGAATGTGGGCGTGGTTATTGTCCGATTTTAAAAAGTTTCGGCCATTTGGTATGCTGTACCAGGACCAACAACTGTGCCAAGTTTGGAAGAAATTTGTGCAGCGGTTACCAAGATATACACATGTAACCATAAGTAGCCGTGGCTACGCCCATTTGCCAAAATTTTAAAATATTCTTATTTTTCGTCTATAACTCATTGTAAATATCAATTTTGAGTGAATTATCTTCAGTAGTTACTAAAATATCGCAGTTTTCGTATTTCAGAAAATTACCGTTATATGGGAGGTAGGCGTGGTTATTGTCCGATTTTTTAAATTTTCGGCCATTTAGTATGATGTATCAAGGCCAACAACTGTGCCGAGTTTGGAAGAAATTGGTGCAGCAGTTACCAAGATATACACATGTAACCATAAGTGGGCGTGGCTACGCCCATTTGCCAAAATTTTAAAATATTCTTATTTTTCGTCTAAAAGTCATTGTAAATATCAATTTTGAGTGAATAATCTTCAGTAGTTACTAAAATATCGCAGTTTTCGTATTTCTGAATATTACCGTTTTATGGGAGGTAGGCGTGGTTATTGTCCGATTTCGCCCATTTTCAATACCATCCGTCCTACGCCCAAAAGAAGTTCCCGTACCAACTTTCATTAAGATATCTCAATTTTTACTCGAGTTATCGTGTGAACAGACGGACGGACAGACGGACGGACGGACGGACAGACAGTCACCGCTTAATCGATTTCTCTTTTCATTCTGATCATTTATGTATACATTTGTCTATATCTATCTCGATTCGTTTTGCCTGTTACAAACAACCGTTATGTGAGCAAAGTTATAATACCCTTGTGCACAAGTGCGCTCGGGTATAAAAATCAAAACTCAAATTCACATACAGAGTCTCATTTTTAATCTCAAACAAAAACAATTGTGAACAGTCTCAATTTTTTATTTTCAATTTTGGGCCTGTAGCAATTGATAGAAAAGTGGAAATTTTGACGGATAAAACCAAAAATGTGACATTTCTCTTGGTGAATACGAACGTCAGAATTTTACCTAGCTCATGTATGTACAATATTGTGTAAGGTCATGGCAACTCTGGCATAGTATGCGAATAGTCTTATAGCCCAGTTATGCATACTTTGCACTGCTACATATACCATTTTACGTAAAAATCAAAACCCAACAGATTGGTTAAACGCTAACACGCAAAGCCCAGTTAACAGATTCCTTATGAGACAACTCTCATGCAACGCTAAGTATGCATAACTGAGGTATTAGTCTTTTACCCGACACGCGAACAGACGCCAACGAGTCAAGAAATATTAAAATCGTTTTACAATTAAACTTTGTGACATTAAACTCTGAGAAAAATTCATATCTTTATGTGCCTCTTGTTAATATACCTATCCTATCCTATCCTATCAATTGTTTGGCGGTAATAAATAGTGAAAATCAAAATGAAAACTGAAAAGGCACAAAAAAGCGTACGCTACTTGCAAGTTGCAAAATGAATTTAAACTTGAACAATTTCAGGAACACAAAAATAGAGCTTTCGCACGAGTGTTTGTTTGGGTTTTTTGAACTGTCAAAATTTTACTTTGAATTTGTCGGCCGCTGTGATGTAGTAATAAGCAGTGTGCACTTCCACTCCGCAGGGCCTGGGTTTAGGCCCTGAGCAACGCAACATCGCAAACAAAATTTAGAAAAAAGGTTTTTTCTTAATAGCGTTCGCCGCTCGGCAGGCAATGCCACATTTCCGAGTGTATTTCTGCCATGAAAAACAGGTTCTAATAAAAATACAATCGCCGTTCGGAGTTGGCGTAAAACTGTAGGTGTGACAACATCAAGGCGCACGTCACAAATCGGAAGAGAAGCTCGGCCAAACACTAACATATGTGTATTATCATTATTTGGCAGAGCAAAATTCAATTTAATTGTACACCATAGCCAATTTTTTTTACCTCGTCTCACCACGGAGAAAACTGTTATCGATTGACACACAGCCTTTATACGATTTTAAAATGCTTGCATACGTCAGAAAAAAAATCATGGCTTTACCCGGCCATCAAACCAGGGCGCCGCATAGTGGGGAAAAAGAGGATTTGAATGAAAATTTGTATCTTAAAGCATAAACAGACGGCAGCGTTGATCCGGATCAACTCGGGAATTAACTGCAGTTGATCCCGATTAAGCCCGAGTTAATCCGGACCAACGCTGCCGTCTGTTTAAGCTTTTAGTGAACTTGGGGACGCTGAATTCAATAATGTAATTCGTTTTTTATAAC
>NW_023458560.1:8487086-8505692 GCF_013731165.1 Rhagoletis pomonella | reverse complement strand
CGAGATTGAATTTACATACATATGTACAAAAGTGGATTGAGAATAAAACTGCTGGCAGCCATCCATGCTACTTTTGAGCATCTGTAGTTCAAAGGAGGCAGAAAATTTCCGAATGATCGTAGTTTTTTGCTTGACCTTGTACTAATGACTCCAATTTGTATTTGCCAGTTGCATTAGTGCACGCTAAAACGGTGACTTGCGCCGTTTCACTTTTTCTTCCGCAGGCATTTTTTTCATTTGAGCTCACGTAACTTTTATTTGGCAGTTATTTCCAAAATAAGCGAGTTTCGTCGGTATTGTAAATCTGGTTTTCATCCAACTGTTAATCATTTTTCAGTCGTCGAAATTTTGCTTTAAATACTGGCAATGCTTCTTGATCAGAAGACAGTTTTCCACCGCAAATTTTCAACAACCTGATTCCGAATCTAGCCTTGAATCCATTTAGCCATCCAGAACTTGTATTAAAGCCAATTCCATTTCCATACATTTTTGCAAGCAGTTGTTTAGCTTTTAATTTTAAAAGGTTACCAGATATTGGAATGTGCCAGCTTCTTTGCGTGATGGACCATTTATATAGATCAGTTTCCATATCAGCCAACTGACCCTTCCTCAGAAATTTTCGTTTTATAGTGCACGATGACGATGCCTTTAAAAGCTTTCTTTCGCCATTTTAATGCGTGATATGGTCGATTTGGTAACACCATATAGATCCGCCAATGATTTTAACCTTTATCGAGCGTTTTTATAATTTCGTATTTTGTTTTAAATGGTAAGAACTTTTGAAGTTCCCTCTACTCAGTATTTATCAGATTGAAGGTGCCCTCTACAGAATACTCAATGAAGGAATTTTTGTGGTCCCCTCAATCGAGTAGTTCTCCCAATCCGGGGTTCCCTCTACTCCGAGTCTACTGTATTTCGCAAAGTAAAAAAATAAGTATATATTTTTTTTTAGTTTTCAACAGATAAAATACCTTTGATTTAAGGAATACAAACCAGGGTTCGTATTTGCACACACATGCTCTGCTCACACACACGCCAGAAACACATTCAACTTGCACTCACTGCTCATACACATGTGTGTGCATAAGTGGAAAACAAACTCTACTCACAGAAAAGTGTGTGCTGTTTGTTATTAAGCACATGCACATGTGTGTGTGCCGATTTTTGTACAAATTCCAGCCCACTCTCATGCACATAATATATTCTTAAAAGAGTTTGTTTATTAAACGTTATTTTTTGAAAGACAATTCAATAAAAAGTGAGATGTTGTTTGTTTTTTATATGATAGAAAACATATTAAAAAATTATTTTAAGATTTGAGTTAGAATTCGAAGTGTATAAGTTTCTCTACGCAAAGCACACACATGTGCGGTGCTTTGTATTAATAAAAATAAAGTACACACATGTGCCCGTGCTTTTTACCAAACGGCACACACATGTGATGTGAGCAAGTTTTTAATTTTTTATATGCACAGCACACGTGTGTGAGCGCAAAATGTTAGGATGTGCTGCGCATGTGTGTGCAAATACGAACCCTGATACAAACAACATGATTGCAGATGGTTTTTAGATTTACTCCTTTAAACTTTACTCCTTTAAACTTTAGTATTTTTATTTTCAGCAAAATAAATGTGCATTTAAAATATAGTGAGTCTAAACTACAGAGCTCGGTAAAAGAGCATTCAAGTAACTTGTTTTTAATGTGACAGGTAATAAGGTCAATGGAAATAAGGTCAATTGACTTTATTTCGCACCTTTTCAAAAGCGAAATAAAGTCAACAAAAATTTGGAAATAAAGTCAATGACGCTATTTCCTCATTCAAATGGAAATAGCGTCAACAATGCTTAAAGTATGTCGATTCATAGAAAAAAATGTTGTTCTTGCAATAAACATTGCCCCGTAAGTGTTGTTTTTAATAGAAGAAAAAGGTTATTGCCAAATCCTCAGTGTTGTGATATTAATCCACACACAATCATGAACCACCACCAATTGATTTTATTAAAAAAATTTTAATTACGAATATGTACCTGCGTACAGCTGGAATACGAGAAATATTTGAAGAAAGAGTGTAGAAATGATCCATAACTTGCAAAACATGTTTCGTTTCCACAAAAATAAAGCGAACACTATTAAATTGATGAAACAGTCCATGTCCAAAAACCCCGGAGGAACACTGAAAGAATTCTGTGTTTTAAATTAGCATATTTTGAACGAATTCGGAATGTCTAAGGTGGAAAATAAACCAACTTTTCTCTAAGGAAACAATTATAGAAAATGAATTTTCTTACACTTACAATAAAGCTACATTTTCCAAACAAAAGTTCAATTATAACATAAGATAAACCAGTTGAATAACCTTTATAAATTAGAAAATTTTAGTTGAGAAAAAGAAGTGCACGCAAAGGTTTTCACAAAAATGTATTGAAATGTAATTTTTTTTACAAAAGTGCTATTTTGGCACTTTGTGCCAAATTGAAAACCGCGGGGACCGCGGCGTAGCGTGACGGGGTGTGCGCGCCGGTCGCGCGGGGTACGTGGGGCGCGAGCGCGAGCGCGGCGCGCGCGGTGTGGCGAGCTAACGCGGGCCGCCGCGAAGCTAAGCAAATATAATGTTTGAAAGGGAAATAATGTCAATGGATTTTATTTCGTTTTTAAAAAGGTAATAATGTCAATTGACTTTATTTCGCACCAGGGTGGGAAATAAAGTCAATTGACCTTATTTCCGTTGATCTTATTACCTGTCACCGCTTTTAAAGAATAAAATATTTATGTACAATGTACATTGTACGTTATATAAAACAGCTGGTACAACCAACCTTATAGCCAACACTGTATTCGATTAGTGGTGCCACACCATAAGACCATAGCCATAACCATAGCCATAGAGACCAATTGAGTTTTGGTTTTCCGCCATAACCATAATCAGCTGATATCTGAAGTGCGAGTAAGAACGTGTTTCCAGACGTCAAAAAATATATATATTTTTCACAGCCAACGTTTTGGCATAAGTGTAGAATATGAACCATTTAGCTATGCAAAAACCCAAATTGTGGCTCGATAGAACTTCTTACGCTGATTTCAGCTGTACCAAAATTATTTGGCGCAAAAATATAAAGATATAAAATGTTAAATTAAAATATGAAATGAAAATTAACACCTTATGAACTACATAACCGATTCAAAAACTAATGATGTCAAAATAAAGGCAATTAATTTATCTTTCAGTTGATGTATATAATTTATACTTATGTTTTTTTTATATTTTTAATCCAAAAATACTAAAAAATGAAAAAACTTCGTATTTTTTCATAAAATAAAATTTTTTAACAAAATTGCATAATTGATGCAAAAGAAATTTATATTATTAAGAAAGTACAAGTTAGTACCTTTAATTTGATGTACATATTTTATTATGATCTACTGTTGAGTTTAAAGAATTTAGTGTTAATTAAGTGATAGTGAAAGAAGTTCTGCGCAAATATCCTACGATATTACACATTTTCCGCGCCTTGTTACACGTCTGGCAACACCGACATTGTTGACCATGAAAAATCAGCTGTTTATGGTTATGATACCTATAATCGATTATAGTTAATGTGGTTACGGTTATGGCAATGCTAATGGCTATGGCGTTATGGCATGTCACCACAAATTTAATCTTAAGGTGGTAGCAATTGCATATAAGTAAAAATCCCGTGTATTTTGCTATTGCTTTTTGGTACATCAGAATGTCAAAACGAAAGGGAGTAGGAGATAAATTTCGCCATTTCGTTTTGTTGACATCCTAAAGTTGCGCCATTTCGTCTTGGGTGGCATTCTGCTGTACTAGTGTAGAGACAAAAATATCCAATCAGCTGTTCTAGTAACACCACCTTGTATAGATGTGTCTTGGTTTGTGGTGTCATTTTAACCATGGATAACTAGATATGAAACTCTTTTTCTCGTGAGAGCGCTGTCAAAGTGTGTATTTTTTATAACATTCTCCAGTAGAGCCACTGTGACGAAAACATGTATGGGCATTTATAGAGAAATTTATGGAGAAACTTTTGATTAAACACAACGAACAAAAGTTGCAATATTTTTCTTATCTATTTTATATTTCATTGTTTATATTGTCAGTAAAATCGCGTTTAGTTACAAATACTGTTTTATAGTAATATTAAAAAAATGCAGGCAGAAGAAATCCACTGAATTCAATGTGATGCATTTTCCACACAACTAGTGGTAGCTCGCCACTTCGCGTGTCAGCTGTTTTTCTGCCCAGGGATTGGCAGTGCTGCCAAGTACGAAAACGAGTTCCTGGGCGCGCTCTCAGAAAAAATGATAGTTTCATATCTAGTTATCCATGGTTTTAACTGCCAAAGCGATGTACGAACAGCAGAGCTCAGCACAACACAATTTTCTCGCTGTTTGGATTTCATTCAGTGTTTCATCTGTCCGTTTGTGCGAAACGGTGCCATATGTTTCTTGTAAAAAACTGTAGAATATTTTACATTTTCGCACTTTCGCACAAACGCACACAGTTTTGCCTTAAAGAGTGAACTCCAGCAACGCTTTTTACAAGTAAAATGATACGGGTAGATAAGTGGAAGGCGTTAGATACATCATCATTCTCTGATCATAAATACATCGAATTTAATTTTGCTTTCCCCCAAATCCCAAAAAAACGACCCTGAGGAGCCCAAGAAATACAAACTGGGA
Organism: Rhagoletis pomonella; assembly: GCF_013731165.1. Lineage (NCBI taxonomy): Eukaryota > Metazoa > Arthropoda > Insecta > Diptera > Tephritidae > Rhagoletis > Rhagoletis pomonella. The sequence continues at coordinate 8,500,990 of NW_023458560.1, read as the reverse complement.
TCTCTATATGAAGATTGTAGAGGGGAAAAGAACGAATTCAAAATTGCATGCCTTCCAGTGCACACTAAACGCAAATCCAAGCCCCTGTGGTGGAATAGGGAACTTGGACAGCACAGGCGCGAAGCACGTAAGCTCTTCAAGCTGTGTAGGGCAGCCGACAATTGGTTCTGCTTGGAGGAATACAAAGACTTCTTAAAAAGCTATAAGAAAGAAATCCGTAGGTCCAAGAAGCAATCGTGGAAGGACTTATGCGGCAACATGGAGAATACAAATGAAGTGGCAAGGTTAAGGAAGCTACTCTCCAAGAAACCGTCCACGCCAATGTTAATGGGAGAGCCACGAAATCCCCGAAAACAAAATCCCCAAACACAAAATTCCCAATTTCAAAGAAATCATCAAAATCCCCAAACACGAAATCCCCACATTTTTTGGTGGCAGTGTCACAAAATCCCAAAAACACAAAATCTTCAAACTTTTAAATAAATGTTATTACCGATCATATAAACATTAGCGCAAGCCGACTGTTATCTTTGTTCTGATTCGTAGTTACATACATCCGATTTACACGATTCAAGTACTTGAAAGCAATTCTTGTTCATTATCTTTTGTGTTTTCTACTTGTTTTTACATGGTTCAACTTTTTTTTAAATTCAAGTTTTTCGTTCTTTACATGGGAAACGACGAAAATATATGTAAAAGCAAAGCAAGAAACTTGAAACGCGTTGACGGTACAGGCGAATGTGTACTCTTCCCTTTTCTTCTCACCCCCTCTCTTCCACTAGCAAGCAGAATTAAATTCAATACTTCATCCATGGTGCATAAAACATGGGGGCCATGAGGGCCAGAGGAGCTTATCTGTAAAAAAAAATGTTTAGTAATATGAGAAGGAAGGATCTGTACAAAATAAATACGGTCTTTTACTAAAAAGTTCATTGCCCCTACGTGATGCTGCATAATAGATATAGTAAAAGAAAACTACTAGCCTCGGGCTAGTACCGTGTCAATTCAAGTAATGCATTTTAAGGTGCAGCTCATCGTTTCTTGGAATGTCAGTAGGGTACTCTGGCGCTCAAGGCCTCATATATACAATGCACATAGAACTTGCACCATTACGTTATCACTAATTCTTTCGCAATTCGCACTTGCGACTTATTTGAGATCTATATCACACAATATTTCTGTTAGCAATTAAAATCTGTATTTGTCCTCATCTTTTGCTTTAAACTATTTTGATAAAGAAATATAGTAGTTTTCCATTTATGTAAATGTCTTGAACAATGCAATTTGTGTTTATATAAATTCATGCTAAATATATTCCTAAGTTGGTTGGTTGGTTGGTTCTAGTGCCTCCCAAGTTGTCCTCAGGCATCAATTAGTGCATAGTAGCACCATTTTGTTGCACTTCTCGTTTGTCGCATTTGTGCAGTTCAAACAAACCACTTTGACCCGCTTATGAATATGTGCATATCGCTTATTGGAGCCCTAGATAAATTCGCTAACTGCCGAATTGTGTGTTTCCCGAAAGCTTTATGCCTTAAGGAAGCCAGCCCAGGGCATTCACACAGGAAATGGAATACCGTTTCCTCGCTGCCCTCTATTCGGCAGGTGCATGTTTTCCCAATGACCAGTGGCCGGTGATAGTCGCTACAATCCTAAAAACATCTACCCTAGACCTACTTAGCAGCTCTGCTGTTCTTTTCCTGCTATATACGCAGAAACGATGATAAGGTGTGGAACTGTCAAACTACAATCCTAAAAACATCTACCCTAGACCTACTTAGCAGCTCTGCTGTTCTTTTCCTGCTATATACGCAGAAACGATGATAAATGAACTGAAAGACGTGACAGATATGAAATCTGGAAAAGAAAACGTGAATGACATCCCACTCAACATTATTACAACAAACAAGATTGAATGGACAATAAAGAGTTTTGATACATTCAAGTCGCCTGGAACTGATGGAATTTTTCCGGCCATGATTAAGAAGGTCACTCACGTGGTGATCCCATGGCTAGAGGGGATATACATGGGATGTCTGAAGCTGGACTATGTGCCTGTGAACTTTAGAGACTCGAGAGTTGCCAATGGAGACCGCTCATTGCTCTTCGAGAGCAATATATATCAGAGCTTATATCTTGCCATCTATTGCCGGCAATTTGGTAGTTTGACAGCTACATTTTCATTTGCACGAAAACTTCGTGGCTACATCATTATTATTTCAATATAAAAGCAAAAATTGAGCTGCTTCCTGTTAAAATATTTCTAATTATGTATTTGGATGTAAACTAGCCTATTTTCTAAATTTTTTAAGCGATTGAATCCGGCAAAAATACGTTTTCGAAGCTATCTTACAAATGCTTATATCAAGATATAAAAAGCCCACACAAATATTGCCACTGATATAACTTATACCTAGCGACCAAAATGACAGCTGGGCAGCAATAAATTTTATCCTGTGGAGACGGCCAGTTAGGCCGGTAAAGCCAACCCTCTATACTCGAAAGAATACAGACCAGTGTTGCCGTTTTGATACCATTGTATAATTTTTGATACTTTTTTTTAAATTTTAAGATTTGATACTTTGATACTTTTTTGTTCACAACTGCCACATTTTGATACTTTTGGTTTGCAAAAATGAATTTGGCCTTATTCATAAAAAATATAATAGGTTTAAAGAGCTTTAAAGTGACATTTTTATAAAAATTTTCGATTTATAAAATAGTTAAAATCGTACTTATTTTTTATGAATTTGGGTGTTAAAAGTTTATATGTAGATATATATAAGTTTATTTTGGTAACTCTTATAAGGGAAATACAACCTGGAATTTCTTTATACACGCCGCTGTTACAGGGCCCCTAAACCACACAAAAACATTGCGCAATATCGGGTTTGTTCGCACAGTGGCCGGATAGGCAATGCTTTACGCGAAAAAGGCATATTTTAAAATTGTGATAACTTAACCGGAATATAGGCATTCTTATTCAGAAATGTCCAGCGAACTCAAAACTGATTAGCAGGGAACGTATTTTTAGGACCTAAAACCCTATAAAATAGGCAAAATAAAATAACGAAATAGGTTGGAAAAGGCAAAATGAAATGGCGAAAAAGGCAGGAAAAGGCACTAGGTGTTGCTAAAAAGGCAAAAAAAAGGCAAAACAAAGTAGCGAAAAAGGCAGGAAAGGGCACTAGGTATTGCAAAAAAAGCAAAATAAGGCAGTAAAAAGACAGAAAATACGAAGAACAATCAAAAAATACATTTATTTTAGAAATGTTTATATTAAATACAAGTAAAAAGAGAAAAACTATGAACTAGTTTCATTATATGAAAATTTTGTACTTTGAATCCAGAGTTGTGAAAAATGCATTAAATTTTTTAATGCATAGCATTTTAATGTAAACGAAAAAGATTAATGCATTAATTTTTGATATTTAATGTAAATGAAATTAATTCCGAAGAAATAATGCTAATGATTTTTTTTGTATTAACATTAAAATGTTGAAATGAATGCTATTGAAATAATTTATTGCATTAAAATTATAACAAGCATTAAAAACCCATTAACTAATTTTATTTTGAAGTAAAAATTCTTTGCTGATGTTGAGGATAGAATTTTAAGGTCAAAAAAGATAGTGACGGACGTTAAGGCTGGTTTTCACTATGTCAAGTTCAATGGCATTTGTCGTTAAATAGGTAAAATCACATTGTCTAATGGAACTATAAAACGGTTTATTGATTGATTTAGATCAGAGTAGGTCTTCAGTCGTGTACTTGCGCTGCTAAACTGGCTATCTGTCCGTTTTTGGCTCATATTTAATATTTATAATCGGTATGCACCAACAATCAACATAAAAATCTACAAAAGCACTCTGCATGCACATTGGCTTTCATTTTCATAAAACATCTAACAATGTCTAGAAGAATTTTTCTACAAATACACATAATATAATGAAGCTGAAAAAACTATTAGTAATTATTCCAAGTCCTTCCAAATGAGGTTATTTATATTTTACTAGAAAAAGAGTTAATGGTTTTTAATAATGCAAACGAGCAAAAGCATTAAACATTTTAGTGCATTAAAGTTTTTTCATTAGCATTAGCTTGGATAATTCAATGAAAAAAAATTTCATTAGCATTACATTTTTCAGAATTAATGCATTGAAATATTCATTTGCATTAAATTTCATAAATTAATGCATCAATTTTTTACATTAACAATATTGCTTCAAATATCATTAATGCATTAAAAAATTGATGAATTTTTCACAACTCTGTTTGAATCTTTGACTATTTTATCCTTTCGGGTTTCTAACTCATAAAACTTTAGTCTGTATAGTTGTAGTAACATTGAACCACAAGATGCATTTTGAAGTTTTCTGGCAGCATTTTCATTCGATTTTCGCGAAGAAAAGCCTTGAATATACTAAATGTGTGCTCGACGTAAGTTAATACAAGCGGCGCCCAATTTTAATATGGAACGTTTGAAACGTTCATATTATCAGGAATAAGGGCGTTTTCCTCGCCCTTTATAATTTTATCCACACCCCTTATTGTCTCCAAGCCTTCGTTAGCTGAGAAAACGGCTTTGAATTTTTCCAACACCAATTTGGCAATGCGCTTCTATAAGCCGCATGGGCAATGTGTATATTTTTTAATCTAAAAAAAAAAAATTGTAAATGCTATAATCACTTTTTTAAAGGTAGAAAAGGCAAAAAAAGGCAAATATCTTAAAAAAGGCAAAAAAAAGGCAAATATCTTAAAAAGGCAAAAAAGGCAACATCAAATGTGTCTATATGGAATCAGGGAAAGCTAAATCGTGGACATTCTTAATCGAATATACTCTATCTCTTTAGCAGAAAAAAAGGCAATTTCCATAAAATCCGTTCCCTGCTGATTAGTATCTTTAGTAATATCAGCTGAGCAAACCGTTGAATCCATTTAATTCAACGAATTCGATCGTGGCATGTTCTAACAGTTATGAGTTGATAGCTTTCTTAATAATTTTTGTATGGAAATTTAAAATTATAATAACAACTGCTGGTTTGGTGTTACTTCTTAAACATGGGAAATTATGACTTCTTATGAAATATAACATAATAAAAAATTTGTTGCCAAATTATGAATATCTTAATAACACGGATTATTTTTCAAGAAATATTTTTTTCAAAAAGGTATAACCTACTAACTGGGCCGAGCAGGTTCTTCATTCCTTTACCAAAAAGTAGTGCAAGGGGTCCTTTAAGGATCTTCTAACAGAAAAGCCGCGCATACTCGAGCCAAAAAGAGTGGCGGCCATTTTTTATTTCACTAGATCAACTTTAGCAGCTGTTCCAAATAAGATAAAGTGTATTTAGATATAAACGATTAATGCAATTTATTCTATATTTAGCATTATATTATTTATAAGGTGTGTCTTAACAAAACTGAAATTTGGTATTTAGAGGTTCTTAAGTTCGCTCATTAGAAATTTCAAGCTAGTTTATGAAAATTCCAAATGCAAAATCCAATATGGCGTCCGAAATTCCCAAAAATTCAAGCCTGAATAACTTTATTTAAGAATGAGAAAACGGAAGTTTTGGTAATGACGAATTTCGTATAAAATAAAAAAATTCTTAAAAAACTGTTGGGACCTAGATCAAATTGTCTGGGCTGAACATATAGCAGACGGTTTCTAATTTATAAATATAATTACTGTTATTATTTCATAACTTGACCATAAATTCATCTTAGGTATGATCCCTCCTATATCATAAATAAAATTTTGCTTAACAAATACAAACATAAAAAATATTTGCTTATTTTTGGAAAAATTAACAGTTTATTTGACAGATGTCAACTATCAAAGTTTTAATTTGACATAAAATTCGTGATCAGCATGTCTAAAAAGCTAATCAGTGGCATTTTTATAAAGATTGTCTTATTAAAAAAAAAAAAAAATCACAGTCAATTTGACAGCTGTAGAATGCCAAGCTTTTAATTTGACATAAAATTCGTGACTAACTTGCTTAATAACCTAATAATAGAGAAATTAGCAGTTGATTTGACAGCTGTCAACTGTCAAACTAAAAATTTTATTGCATATTCGGATTTAGCATAACAAAAATACTACCATACTGCATTTTTATTATAATCGTAACAGCCCTTCTAATTTTTCGCGTACAACATATCCGGCCACTGTGCGCCAATTGGAAATGCCAAGCGAAGCCAAGTTCTTCCCCCTGGTCGAACGTAGAGGAGATCTTCCTCTTCCTCTGTTATCGGCATCAGCCTTTCTGTTCGGACCCATTCGCTTTACTTCTCTATTTAATTCCGAGAAGGCAGAACAGACGTACATAAATTAGTTTGTTCCAGTATTCTTCGTGCAAAAACCTGTGGAACTGTCAAACTACAATGTTACTCTCTCAAGTGAGAGTAAAAGGGGAACAGTGTGTACAGAAGTTTACGGGAACGCAAACGTCAGTCGGTTTGTTTACATGTCATTTGTAGAACACTGATTTGGCTGAAAATCAGTAAATAATTATTGAAAACTATGAGTCAAACTTTCTGAAACGGGCCACTAAAAATTAAGTATTAGAAGTGTAGAAGTATAGAATGTTTAAACAATATCGTGGTTACGCGAAACCACTACCGACGATAATATTTAAAAATAAAATTTTTCCAATATGAATATTTTTTTCGATTCTGCTACTTTTTCTGAATAAACCATTAAAATTTGGTTTTTCATTGAATATTTACGGAAATATAGCAGTTAATATATAAAATTGATGAAAAGAAGGTCAAAAATTCATTTATGAATAAATTTTTGAAAAATTTAAATCTTCAAAAAATAAAATTAAGATATTAATTTTCACATATAGACCTTTGAATATCTGCCAAAACATATTTGAAACTCGAATACTTAATTTTTAGTGGCCCGTTTCAGAAAGTTTGACTCAATACAATTAAGAATCTCTCTTACTCGCTCAAAAGTGTTCCCAGTGAGAGACACTCTTGCGTACGGGAACGACTTCCTTAGTCTGTTCCTTTGAACTTCGGACTAAAACCTGTGGAACTGTCAAACTACAATTTTACTCTCTCAAGTGAGAGTAAAAGGAGAACAGATGCAGAAGTGCACGGGAACGCAAAAAGCACTATTTCCTGTAAAAACGTCAGTCGGTTTGTTTACATGTCATTTGCACAACTCTGATTTGGCTGAAATATCACTAACTAACTATTAAAATCTATACATATTCAAATATTTCGTTGTTTACTTCCATATTTTTACAAATATAAGGTTCTTTGCTGACACCGCTTTCTATTTTTGTTTGCACATGCAAATCAACTGATCGTTTGACACTTTTCATGAACTTACAGGAAAAAAAGCTCCGGACTATATCCTGTAACTTCTGACTAGGTACAGTTGCTCAGTTTCTCTCTCAAAAGTGTTCCCACTTACAGGTCTTATGTCAATAGGAACGACTCCATGTAAGTTCTGACTAAATCCTGTAAACCGGACTGCTATTGGAACAGACTACCTGTAATTTCATACTATTTCTTACTACGTCCTAGTGTTCTGGAACAAACTAAATACATATGTATGTAGCCCTTGTTTTTACCGATAATTTCGCTGTCGTACGCAAGCAACTTATTTCATTCACATTTACTTATGTATTTCTATTTCATATAACGCCTAAGCCCATATTTGCATATTGCACATTTCTGTAAACATATGTATGTGTATTAGGGTGGCCCAGAAGTTCATTGTGAAACGTAAAGTCGGAATTTTAATGCTCTCACCCCATAGGAAAAAATATTTAGTGGTCACATAAATCGCTCAAAGTTCCCCATGTATTTTGTATTGGGAATAAACTATTTTTCGTATAAATGGTATAGAATCCTTGAAAACCAATATTTTTCAATTAGCAAACCCTGTTACTCCTCAGAAGTCTTCACAGAATAATACCTACCCAATTGTTTATTTGACATTTTTATAATATAAATATAGATATATTTTTTCGGTATAAAATATTAATTAAATTCCTGCTTTACTTTCTTTGGGCCGCCCTAATGTACATACCTGCATATGTGTTGTATTGCAACTTTGTGGGATGAGGCTATGCAGTCAACATCGAAATACGCGATCGACAATTATTCGCGCGAATTTCACTTTACAGCCAACTGCGAGCCTGTTACAACTCAATACACTGTGATAATTTATGTAATTTACTAATTTCCTTTGAAATAAGTTACCTATTTCGACAAACAGATAGGTACAAGTAAACAGCTTGAAGCCCCGGAAAGTTCAGTGCTCATCCCAAAATAAAGCAAATTACAACTCGTCCATGGCATTAGCAATGTAATACGTAATGCTACAGAAGCAATCAAAAATCAGTAAACACCCCTCAAAGTCCAATTGGCATTCCGCAGAGTAGTTGGTGCCAGGTGGACACCCCCGTTATTGTTCATTGTTTAATTTGTTCGGTGCACTCGCACTGCAAGTTCGTGTTACATTGGCACAAGGAGCCCAGCTTTTGCAGGTTGCAACTTTTGGCAACAACAATTGCTTTGCAGTCAATATATTATTTGCTTGCATGAACGCATACATTGATAACTAAATACAAATTATCATTGTGAGCAGAGTTGGCATTTTATAATATATGTACACACATATGTATACATACATATATGCATGCACTTACATATGTTTGTGCACTTTTTGCTTGTTTTTACTGTGGCGTTTCGTCTTAACAGAAATTGCAACTGTAACTGTTTGGGTAAAATATGTACCCTGCAGCAAAATTTAGGGACAGTCTGGCAAAGCGCTAGTTCCGCCCTACAAATTCCAGAACTGTCTCTGAACTACTGAAAAAGGGATGCAGAGTTGGACGGTTGAAACTCATATGTTGCTAGTTGCGCTGTCATCAATGTTACTCATCCTGGTCATGTGAAAGCTGACAAAAGATGCACAAATGTAATATATTATATTTTTTCGATTTTCTTAGACCCTAAAAGTAATAACAAACGGTTTTCGTTTATTTAATATGTAATTCTCTACATAGTTTATGGGACAACTGCTCAAATATTTCCAAAAAAGTCGTTATTGGTACATTAATGTCATTTTTATACATATCTACGTACGTATGTATAAAATACGAATAAAATCATATAAACCGTGTTTTAAAACTTTATACAAAACAAAGTTAAATTTAACGATTTTTCGTCAAAATGTTTGACCTTTTAATCAGATGTAAAAAAATTTGCAAAAGTGGTAAACAATCTCACTTTGAAATGGGAGTGCTATTTATATGAACGATAATGTACATACGTAAATGTATCACTAAGCCCCCGAAATGTGTAGTTATGCATTGATATTTTTTTAATTTCCAATGTTCTTCATTTTCAATATTTTTCGTTTAGTTTTTATTTAAGTACTATGTCTCATACTCCATAAACCATTTAAATTCAAATTCCTAACTGTGCTGCAAACTTATAGAACTCTAAAAACCGTCTTCAAAATTTCAAATTTTTAATCAGATATTTTTTATAAATATTTCGAGTATTCTGTTTTGTAGCCCATAAAATTTTAGTGTAGTAAAGTGTAATCTTGCATCTTAAACGAAAATATTTAAATAGGAGAATGCCTTCAAGAGCGTGCGTAAAAAGTGTTATAAAAAATCAGCGCGATTAATTATACTAAAATTTAATGGGCTATAGAACTGCATACTTTTAAACTCTGATTTAAAATATTGAAGTTTTTATAACAGTTTCTAGAATTCTACTAAATTTCCAACACAGTTAGAAACGTGAATTTATTTGTTTATGTTATAATACTTATGAGCCATCCTTAAATAAAAAATTTACGAAAAATATTTAGCATGAAAACTATTGTGAATATTCAAAATTCTATATTTCTTATGAGATGCCGGAAAGTCTATGTATTACATTTCAATAAATTTAATGCAATTTAACGCTGAGTTATCACGAATAATCATTCAATATATCACCGTTTTTCTCATTTTTTGACACGACTTAGTTCAGATTTTTAATTATAGGTATCCCAGAAATACCCATTATACGTAACAAATATAAATTATTTTTAAGAATAACGGTTTTAGAAAATGAAGGAATAATTGACACTTTATGTTCCTAAATTTAAAGCACAGTTTGCGTCAAAAAGTAAATTAGTTCAAAACAAATAGCTCTTGAAACATATAATGAAGTATTTTTATTTACAAAATTGTATGCGTGCTTATTTAAAGAAAAGGCTCCATACTATACTTATTAGAACCAGCTCAAAACTAACCACATTTTTTCTAGCCCGGAGGTGACCCTTTTTGAACTATCTATGAACTGTTGTTATATGAACTGTATCAGAACCATCTAAGCCAGAGTCAGCTCAGAACAAGTTCAAAAGTTCTGCAGAGGGCGACAATTGTCACTTCGTAGGACATCGCCATGTTAAAAAAGACAGTTGCAAGCATTGAGTTGGGATAGATGAAGAACCAGTACCGTCCCTTTTCAGGCTAGCTCTGCGCAAGTTCTGAACCAGTTTGATTTGCTGCAGGGTACATACATGTTTATGTATATTCAAAGGCTTGGTATGTTTGTCCATATGCAGGGTTACCACTTTGGTAAATTATTACCAAAATTGGTAGAAAAACTTTGGTTTGGTAGATTTTTGTTAAAATATTTTATGTGAAAAAACAATTGAAAATTTAAATTTTCCACCCTCGCTTTATTTTTTGTAGTTATCTTTATATTATCAATTCCTTTCCATACACTTCCATAGATACATCATACATTGGTTGGAAAAATTGTAGCCGCACCACATTTTGAGAAGTTTTAATATATAATATTTGTTTTCGTTATAACAGTCAGGGAACTGAGCGTATATTCTGATAGCGAAGCGGCTATCAGGGCCTTGAGTTCGTTAGAGGTGCGCTCTAACTTGGTTAAGGAATGTGTGCTCTCTCTTTCGGCCTTCTCAGAATACTTCTGGCTTTCTAGCCTTATTTGGGCCCCGGGTAACACCGAAATTGGGGCAACTGCGCGGCTGACGAGCTGGCCAGGGAAGGAACCTGTGAAACGTTATCACCGAAAAAAGAGCGGCTGGGGGTGCCATTGATCACTTGCGGTACACTCTTGGATAGATGGGCCTCATGTCAGCTCAGCGAGCGCTGGGCGAATACCACGACATGTGCGATCGCAAGGTCCTTTTGGCCGGGGGTGGACCGGGGGTGGTCGAGCGTACTCCTCACACTCACAAAGCCACATCTCTCACTTCTGGTGTGGGTTTTAACATGTCACTATCCTATCGGTATTCACGCAGTATGGCTGAACATTCTACCGGTCCCCTTATGTCGCAGTTGCCTGGAAGAGGACTAGGTAGAATCACCTCAACACTACCTTTTTAGCGTCCAGCGTTTGCGAGGATAAGGTTGCAGTACTTTGGCTCTCACTTTCTAAATAGCTCCGAGGAGTTCTAGGGCACTGAGATCAGCCGTATTCGTAAATACATAATCGGCTCAGAGCGTTTTAACGTTAAAGTTTAGGGGGCCGTTCCAAATTGTGTTATCACAAAGGACAATCTTACATTGTCTGAGTTCCGGTTACACGGGGCTGCCACCTTACCTAACCTAACCTAATATATTATTTTTGTTAATTCACTGGCCCAATGCAGGCTTGCTTTGCTTGCTTCGCTGCGAGAAGTGTCAAAAATTATTTGGAATGTACTAAAACGTATAAAGGCTGGCCGAATGGCAGTCTTTCTTCACTTGCTTTAAGCGCCCCAAGTTTTCAAATAGTCAAATGTTCTACTTGAAAGCGTTTTTTAGGCTTTTGACAAAGAGGTATGTTCCCGTTCAAAATGCATAAATTCAAATAAAAATTTGCTTAATTAAAAAAAATCACAGAAAATGCAATCAATTAGAAATGAAACTGGTAAACTGAAATAAAATGGTTCCTTGTGTCCATATTTATATTTAACATATCGTTATATCATAGTTACAATTTGCAACGCCCACTGTTACAAATTTTACACGAGAGGAAAAAACTAATTATAGCCCTTTTCTTCAAGTAAATCGCTTTTTTCAGTTATAGTTTGTTTAGTAAATGTAGATATGTATACATATGGATACGTGAATTTACAAGGGACCTACGGTCAGAAAAAATCGGTTTTCACTTTTTCATCGACTCTTATAGTAAACGGGCCGCTCTTTCCAATGCAATAAACCGCAGCTTTCTAGTTGCATTAGTTTTTTCGCAATTTCACTTGAAAGTTAGGCACATATTTTCATCAAATCCGCTTTAAACTCGCTACTAGGGGGTTTTCGGTGTCGCTGATTACGAATCCGATGTTAGTTTTTCAAAATTCAAAATGGCGGATCCTATATAGCGGATGACTTTTTTAAAAATTATATTCAACAATTTTTATTGAGCTTGAGGCCGTTTTTTAATGAAAACTTATTGTGGAAAAGCAACAATAATTTGAAAAAATGGTAGAAGCTATTTCGGAAATCACCACATTTCCTCATCAGACTTCTTTCAGTAGGATTCGAACCGACGATCCCACTGACTCAGCCAGTTGCCTACGCACTGTGCTAAGTTCGCCTTGTTAATTCTTGTTGCTTTTTTCCACTATTTGGATTGTTAAGCCAACTACAATCAAGCGCAGCTACTCAATATACATACATACATATTTGGGCATTACGAATTCGCGTACTATTCTAAGCGCACAGGTATGACGGAAAACACGAAACAAATAATATTATTTTGTCCCCGCTACGTCCCTGGGACACTAAACACACTACAGGGCAACGACATACTGTATTATAGTTAAGGCCCCGCCAGATAGAAAATCCTTTTTGCGTCACAGGTAGGGTTCAATCGATACTTTTCATTTGATACCAAGTATTTTTTTACTCGATACCTTTTTGTTCGGTATCAAGTAAGTATCGAAAAAGATATACTTGGTATCGAAAGACTATTTTCTACTACTTTTATCAATGCAATGGCAACTCAACAAATGACGCCCGTTATTCGAGTTTTCGCGAAAAGTGCGGTCGTTGCCATTGGTAAAATTTAATAATTCTTAACCAACTTATGCAGTGCATATATTTAAGCTTGGTTTGGTGATTATATAAACACTTTAGTTGTTGTTGTTTGATTAAAGTGCTAAAGAAATCTGTATCTATCTGTAGAAAACAGTACCTCCTCCTGCATCAGAAGTGTGGAGCTATTTCGCGAAAAATAACAATAATTTGGCTTCATGCAAACGTTGCCACAATACAGTTAAGTATTGTGGTAATACATCAAATTTGCATAAACATTTAAAGTCCCACAATATTGTTTTAACTAAATGTACACAAATTTCGAAGTAAGTATGAATATGCATTCAAAATGGTAGACGCTTCATTAAAGGGGCCATACACCGTGCGGCTGATTCGTAAGTCAACCGCTTACATGTGATTCACAACAAATATCAAACCTATTTTTGGTTTACGGTGTAATATATACACACTAGGGATGCCAATCCCGGGATACCGGAATCCAGACACGATAAATTTAGTAGTAGAGGCAGGTTTGATTAATCGTGATATGACAGTAATGCTCGGTAAAGTGAGAAAAATCGTTAAATGGATCAAAAACAGTGTAATTAACTCCGATAAAATGCGCAAAATTCAAATGGAACACGGTGTATCTGAAGGGTGTGTAAAAAACTGGTTCTAGATGTCCCTACTCGTTGGAACTCGGTATTTTATATGGTAGAGAGGTTTTTAGAAATGTTGAAATATATATCAGAACTGATATTAGAAACTTCGTCAAGTCCAGATATACCAACTGGGCAAGAAATAGAGTCACTTAAACAATTACTTTTACTTTTGCAACCATTTAAGTGTATCACCAGAGAAACATCTGGAGAAAAC
>NW_023458560.1:8470458-8487076 GCF_013731165.1 Rhagoletis pomonella | reverse complement strand
TGCTTTCGACTGACAAAACGCACAGAATATGGCGAGACGGCACAATGAAAACGTTGCCGTAAACAAAACGGCTCAATTTGATTGGTCAAAAATCAGCCCGGTTTGAATTCGCTCTATAAATTTTTGTTGTTGTTTTTGTTTTGCCGCATATGCGTGCGTCAAAAGTTGGGAGTTGATAGAATTTTATCAGTTGGGGCAATGCATGCGTTGCCAATGTGGCGTCTTCTATTCAAAATCAGTGTTGGCACTAATCGATTGATTTTTTAATCAATTAGTTAATTTGATTAAATTCAATCGAATTACAGTTAATCATGGTTTTATTTACTCTGATTAAACAGTTAATCGTAACTGTGATACAAAATAATAATTTTTAGTTATTAATCCTTAATTTAATTAAGTAGATTTGGTGAATTATTAATTTATGCCGGAATTGTCTTTTGTACACAAGGTCAGTTAATCGGGTATGGCTAAGTCGGTTTCCCTCATGAATCTAAGCAATTTGGTGTGCATTTTGATTGTGATCTATTACCAACAGACGTTATGCAAACTAGCTTTTAATATATTTCATCACGTGTGCGATGGGTTGTAAAACGTCCCAGTTTATGTTATACAAATTACAATTATTATTTGTTTATATAAGGATTATGTGTTTTTTATGAACGTCACTTACAAAAGAATAACCGTTAATGGTGTTTGATTTAAAATGCAGCAAACTAGACCACTTAATCCGATTTTTTTATCGGATTAACGATTGATGATTAAAATTAATTAATCGTAATCACAACCGACGATTAACGATTAAAAATGTTAATCATTTATCTTACAGATGATTACGATTAATTAATTTTAATCGTTAATCTCGATTAACACTTTAATCGTTAATTTTGAATCGTTAATCAGATAAACATTTTGCCAACACTGTTCAAAATCACAGAGTTAACTTAGATGTCAGTGACGCAGAAAAGAATTTCTATCTGGCGGAGCCTTTAGCCTCCAGTGGGAACAGGCAGAAGATATAGGCTTCTAAGAATCCGTTATAATACGTAAGGAGCCTGTTGGCCAACCCGTCCCGTGAATTAATACGTTGAATGACAGTTTTACGGGGAGAGTGGTTTGTAGTTCGTGGAGAAGTTTTAGTACATACCAGTGATCGGACTTCTACCACATTGTGGTAGATCTGCCACTTTTTTGAGCATCTACCACATCTACCACACAAGGTCTGAATTCTACCACATATTCGCGTTTTTGAGTAGTTTTATTTTTGCTCGACATAATTTTCTTAATTTTAAGAGCAAAAATTGTCCAACATTAAACACTAACAGGTAGAATGGGAGGATAAAATAAACCGTAAAATAGTAAATTTTCTCAATATTCAATTTTTCGACAGGAAACGTAGTTTTATTATGTTAAATTGCAAAATATATGATTTTTAAAAAAGAATTAATAGCGAAAAACAACCGGTTTTTGTGACAGTATTAGCAAATTTCAGGGGAAAATTTTAGTAGACGGACGGCAAATTCTAGAAAAGGGGGGGATGAGGGGGGGTAGAATAGGACCCCCTGATTTCAAAACTACCCCCCTTTTTTCTAGCAACCCTATAGTTCTTATATAATTTATTGTTAAAGTTTTCATATAAACGATGAATAAGATAGCAAAATAACATACAACTTGGTGCTACCAGACTGGAATTTTGAATAATAAAAGCGGATTTTTAAATCGGAATTTTCACTTAGTAGAATTATTATTTCTGTGTTGCCGAACACATTTTGCAGATAACACCTTTCTGCGTAGGCGGCCTTCGGCCGCACTTAGGGATTATAACCCTCAGGCAGTAGGATTCTCCTTTCTGTTTTGCGAAGAAAACGAGCTGAACACCATTTGCAGAGAACACCTTTCTGCGTAGGCGGCCTTCGGGCGCACTTAGGGATTATAGCCCTCTGGTAGTAGAATTCTCCTTTCTGTTTTGCGAAGAAAAGGAGCGGAACACCTTTTGCAGAGAACACCTTTCTGCGTAGGCGGCCTTCGGCCGCACTTAGGGATTATAACCCTCAGGCAGTAGAATTCTCCTTTCTATTTTGCGAAGAAAAGGAGCTGAACACCTTTTGCAGAGAACACCTTTCTGCGTAGGCGGCCTTCGGCCGCACTTAGGGATTATAACCCTCAGGCAGTAGAATTCTCCTTTCTGTTATGCGAAGAAAAGGAGCTGAACACCTTTTGCAGAGAACACCTTTCTGCGTAGGCGGCCTTCGGCCGCACTTAGGGATTATAACCCTCACTAAGTAGAATTCAAAAAGCATAACAATTACGGCTTATAAGTGTATTTTATTGCGTCCAATAATTCGAGAAAAGGATCCTCGTGTCTACGAGCGATTCTTCTGCGCCACATGAACTCAAAGAGGAGATCGGCAAAATTTGAAGAGTTGTTATAATTATCCTTGGAGAAGAATCGTTTTACAACTCTCCATTGGGATACAATGCGTTGGGTGTGGGTCCCGTCTGGCGCTACGAATGGGTTGTCTGGGTCGCTATGGTTGACCTTACGATGCTCATACCCGTGATCTTTAAGGCAGTCATACGCGCGCCAAAAATCCGTACAAATGATTGTACGCTGAAGCAAATGCTTTTTGATTAGGGGCTTAGGGATCTGCGGACCGCACATTGTCCGGACATACCTCTAACCTAAGGTCGTCGCCCGCATCTTCCACCATACCAAGGGCCCAGTGACCCTCGACTCTTCGTCCTAAAATGTAAAAATAATATAAGTATACTTATTTCATTGAAATAATAAGCAATAGATAATGACAACATACCCTTGTTATACTTTCGTTTCCGAAATTTCGATTCGTCTATCTGGACGATCTTCCCCGGACCTCCAATTTTACCCCTCTGCTCTTGGTGATCGATCTCACATAAAACGACTGCCTCTCGGCAGTAGTTGTACCAGTCGGTAATAGTAGAGCTCGAAAATGTGCACTCGTTTAAATAATTTTCGAGCCTCATGGCGGCTTGTGACCAATGCTGGGCATAAGCATACATTAAAAAAAATGTCTGCGACATCGAAAGTTTGGAACTTTCGAACCAGGTCCCTGCTGTCCGGGAAATGCGGGCCTTGGTTCGACATGACCCCTTATTGCAGCGAAAGCTGCCTGTGGTATTGTGGGCACAACCGCGAGCGTAACAATAAGCCATTTGCGTCGCAAAATTCAATGCACTGCTCGCGGGTGTCCAATTCCAAAAACACCCTAATCAAATTCCACATTTGAGATGCTTCAGCGGCCGAAAGCACGTTGGAATGCCGAATTCCAGCGCTTGTCGACGGAAGTCCATCTTCTAAAAAAAAAAAA
Source organism: Rhagoletis pomonella (assembly GCF_013731165.1). Taxonomy (NCBI): domain Eukaryota; kingdom Metazoa; phylum Arthropoda; class Insecta; order Diptera; family Tephritidae; genus Rhagoletis; species Rhagoletis pomonella. The sequence goes on along the minus strand of NW_023458560.1, from coordinate 8,483,732 downwards.
TGGAAATCAGCATATATTTTTAATATTTAAAATATGTATATTACCATTTTCACTAAAATCCATTTTATAAAATAAATCTTTTTTAGGAATGTATTCCACCTTCGAGCTTGTTAATAAGTGAATGAATGCAAATAAGTAACTGCAAAACTATCCCGTTATGCTTTTACTTAATTGAAGGGGTGTAGACTAAGAGGGGGTAAATAATAATTTGAAAGTGTATAAATTATTACACCATCCACAGTACTTCTGGAACAAGAATTCCTTCCTGGGGCCGCCGCCCCAGTGATGTCTATTATGGTTATGGTCAGGACTAAGACCTCCATCGATCCCAATATAAATTTTTCCAATCAGAGAAATGTACGTATTCTGCACATATACCGTACTTTTGCCTAGAACGCTTTTCCGCATCGGCGCCCTTCGACCGAACTTAAAGCAAACAAATCGGGCGGGACCAACACCGCCCACGTCATGGGCAATATTTTTGCACAGGGGTTCGTGACCGGAAACCGTCATTGATAATAATACACGCCCAGAATAAAAGTAGCGGTAAATTTTCATTTTCTTTTGTATTGATTTCCCCTGTATTCCTTTTTAAACATTGCCTTCTTTGTATGTATTGTTTTGTACAATATGGCAACACATGTTATGTGTTAGTTTGCAACCATGTGTTATTGTAAATGTGCGTGAAATTCAATGTAATTTACAAGTCGATAAAAGTTTAATTAAAGTGATTTATATACAAGATAAAATAAAATAAAAGTGTGTAAAGTATTAAGTACAGTGTTATGTGCATTTATATATATAAAAGTATGCACAAATGCTTTTTTGTTAAGGAAACCAAGTAGAACGACTTAAGAAATTTTAACAACAAATAACTTATAAACAATGATATTATTTATATTTTTTAGTTATACATGTTTTAGAGGTTACCTCCCTTAACATCCTGACCAAGTTACATTTGTTAATTCCACCTGGTTTTCATAAAACACAAGGTGCGGCTGACTACTAAAGCCCACCCAATTTCAGTGCATCTAAAGTTTCTAAAGCGTTGTTTACTTTTACTTGAGAATTGTCAAAATCGGCAAATCCCAAGTAGCGGTTTCTGGAACGTGCCACATTTGTTCGCTACATCGTGATGTGATAAAAAGAAAAGCTGGTAGCACTCCGCAAGGTTGCAGAAATCTTAAAAAAAATATCTTGATATGGAAGGAAGTGCTTTACACTGTCAAGGAAAAAAATTGAAACTCCTGCAGAATTTTTCTAATTTTTGTACAAAGTTTGATCCAAAACCTGAGATCTACCACAATTTTTTGAAATCTACCACATTTTTTCCAGATTCTACCACACACATATTTTTGGAAGTCCGATCACTGGTACATACTTAGGTGCATCCGCAGCATAGTAGTACTCATAAGAGTTTCCTTCTTTACGTCATAAAAAAAAAAACTTCTACATATATGTACTTATGTTTGTATATATAAAAACTTATTTATTAAAAATAGCATCTCACTTCTTTGCATTTGGAACTAAATTCCGAGTTAGACGTTGGTAAGTGTCAGTTTTTCAGTGCGCGGTTAAATCTGACCGTGGCTTAATTTAGTTAAAATGCTCGAGATAGCCAATCAAATTTCAGAAATGCCGTCTTTTAAATATGTATGTGGCAATATTTAATATATGCATACCTAAAATATATTGTACCTCCTGTTGTTTAGGAGTTATAAATGCTTCAACAGCGGACTGTTACATTCCCATTTTTAGAAGTACTTTTTAAAACTGCTTTATATTATCGAAAAAGTCAGCTCTCCTTATATAACTCAAGAGTATTACGTAAGTATTTATTGAACTGATAAAATTAATTTTGGCGTCAATACTATTACGTTACCTGTGCGATATACATACGTGTAGATTATAATTAGGTTTTTAAATGGCTTGTAGTCTGTTTTATGCAAAAAGTAGCATGAATTCAGTAGACTTGCGATTTGACATACAATCAAAAGAAATTAAGAACATGATAATTGAGCCATTCTTTTTTAAGTCGGACGGATTTCGTAAAAAAATTATGTCATGTCTCCAATTCGCTTCAAAATTTATTTTTTTGGTTCTATACATGAAATAAGCTAACACGTGTTCGAGGAATTTTTTTATATTTTTTTTTCTTCGGAGATATGATCTTTAAAATTTTGCATTTTTTCGTGATTCTGACTAATCATGTACTTCTATAAATCGTTATATCTCGGGTTCTGCTCGTCGTAGAGTTATAAGATGGCCAAGGTTGTCCTAAAGCTAACAGAGCTATTAACAGTTAAACTTCTTGAAGTTGATTTGCATAGTGAAGACCAGTAAATTAGGGATTTAAAATTATACCGTCGTAATCCTTGTTTAATCCTCCATAAACAAAGTGACCGTTTACCAAGAACTATTTTTAAAATATTTTTCTTTATCACGAGATGGTGATGAAGTTGGCAAAAGGCAGATTTTATTGCGGATTTCGGGAGAATATCGCTTCGTTAACAATATTTGTTCCACAACTTTTTCAATCCATATAGATATTCGGGCGAAATCCACAATAAAGTCTAAATTTTTGAACTTTGGTTTTAATATAGCCACGCCCATTTCTAGAATATTCTTTGATTAAAAAACTTGTGGAAAAAATGTTGTTAATGAAACGATGCCGAAATCAGCAATAAAATCTGTATTTTGCTAACTTTAGTCCTGCAATTGCCACGCCCATTTCTAGGAGTTTGTCGCCTTACAGAAAAATCTTGCCATGCAAATATTATACCTGGATAGGTATTCTATCGGAATCTGCAATAAAATTGAAATTCTTCCGAAAACCCGATGTTTACACCTTGCTAAATATATCTTATCATAAGTTTTCGAAAACAAATTACAAAAACTCACAAAAAATTCACAAAAAAAGCATCTCGTCATAAAAAAAAATTATTTTAAAAATAATTCTTGAAAAAAACGCCAAATTTTTTGAAACATATTTTTTTTTATAGAGAATTCAACAAGGAATACGATGGTATAATTTTAAATTTCTGGTCTTTGCTATGCAAATCATCTTCAAAAAGTTCAACTGTTAATAGCTAAGTTAGATTTGGGACAATCTTGACCACCTCATATATAGAAATGTTAAGCCCATTTCTTTAGCTTTAAAACGACGTTAAGATGAAGTCTCTACGATGCGCAGAACCCGAGATATAAAGATTTGAAGTAGTACATGATTAGTCAGAACCACGAAAAAATGCAAACTTTGACTGATCGTATCTCCAAAGAAAAAAAGAAAAAAAAATCCTCGAACACATGTTACCTTATTTCGTGTATAGAACCCATAAAAAAATTTGAAGCCAATCGAAACTGTGACACCAAATTTGGTGTCCTATATGAAAAAGAATGTCTCAATTATGGATATAGATTTGAAAGTTTCTGTGGCTGTGCAGCTGCAGGTCGTTTCAGAAATAATTTTCTGTGTAGAACTCGAGATCGATCTTAGAACTGCGCCAATATATTGAGGCTTTTCGCGGTTAAGTACACGAAAAATGGCTTTAATGGCCACTTTCGTTTACCATTTAGTACTATTCTTACCTTTCAAAATGCGCCTTCGAGTGGTGCTTTACGATTTTTCATTCAGAAACTATGGTCATTGGCGATGTTAGATTCGATGACACGGCAGTTTAAGTGGCCGTAACTCTTGAAGGAAAAATCTTATGGCACCATTCGAGAGTGCATTTTGAGGGATAATAACAGTACTAGAAAAATACTTGAAATAATTCCAATATATTTTTATTATTTAATCATAAAATCTTCTTCTTCATTTACCTTCTTATTTTGCTTCTTTTGGCCCCGTTCCTTTTTGAAATAATACAATTCTCGCGTTTTATATTTTTCTACGTAATTTTTATTTTCCGACAAAGGCACGACCTTCACCCATCTGTTTAATGGATGAAATCTACTTTGTATGAAATTTAACGTGTTAGGAAATATTTCGCAAGTGGATTGGATGAAAAAATCCTGGCCAGGGTATTTTTAATTAAATATTCAAAAATTTTTATATTTTTAACTTTGCACTCATTTGTTTAATGAACAAATTACAAATATACCAATCGAAAGCATAAAGCCTATAGAATGTGTTAAAGAGATGAGTGAAAGTTACTAATATTACCTACCAGTTCATACATGCCAACTCGATAGGTAGGCCAGGAAATAATATATAACCAGAGCTGTAAAACTGTGAAATCATTTGAAATTAAAAATCATCAATTTTATATTATTATGTTTTCATTGAATTCTCCCTTATTGAATAATGCGGCTTGTAGTTTTCCAATTCTACATTCACTCAAAGTAGATACGATTGCACACATTTCCATATTCAAAGAAAGATTGAAAAAATTGAATGACGAACGATTCACTTTTAACACTGAATAAGCACTCAGATGAATGCAGCTTTTGCTATGTGTGCACACATCCACTCAGTACCAATCAATTGATATAAATATTTTGAACACACAAAACCCTCTGAAAAATACGCCAGGTTGCATTTTATTAAAAAGACTGCAAAATTTCAACACGAAAAATAGTTAATAGAGCGTTATCATCAGTTTTTTTCACTTAAATTTGTACAAGGATTTATAAGAATAAAAAATATTAATTGGAGAAATATTTTTTAGTGAACGTGTCGTTAGAATGTCATTATGAAAAATATAAATTATTAATGATTTTAACATCTCTGTTTAGAAAATTGTCAGCTTTCCAAATAAGTGTTACCAATACACCATTAATAATGCATAATGCATAAATTAGTACATACATATATAAGTTAATATAAACTAACAAATTTAAGAGCTTCTGGTTCTAAATTTAGACATACATATACATTTCATTATTTAATTATAAAAATGTTTGATACAAATTTCTTCGTACTTTTTTTCGTCGCTATTGGGTCAAGCAGTTAATAAAGATTCGAAAATCGAATTCGTTGGTTTGTGGAGGTTTTTTCATTTACAATAAGCCACAAATTATCAACATTTCCAACAAAAAAAATATTTAACAAAATTCGTTGGTCCCTATTTTCATTAACATCCTTTTCCGAAAGTGCAATATTTAAGAATTTATACCCATTTCATTGAGCACGCTTTTTAACCCAAGTTTTGGTTTGTTTGTTAACATCAAAACTACATATCGACACCTAAGTGGAAGATCGACCTATCTCGGCAGCCAGTTCGAAAACTCCCTATCTCAAAAAACTGTTCTAGAACACCCTATTTCAGAATTTTGTTGAAGAACGCCCTATCTCAGAATGCGGTTCAAAAACGCCCTACCTCGGCAAATTTTCAATATATTTTCATTTGAGATAGGGCGTTCTTCAACCAAATTCTGAAGTAGGACTTTCATAAAAAGTTTTCTGAGTTAGGGCGTTTTTGAATTGGCTGCCGAGATAGGTTGATCTTCCAATCAGGTGTCGGTATATTAATAAAAAATGATTAAACATTGTCTGCTGTAACCTATTTTAGAAATAATTTATTTATTAGGTGTTGCAATTTGAAAAAATTAGTTCCTTCCAATTTTGGGAATCAAACGGGACTCCACACAAGCAAAAATAGTTTTCTACAATCTTTATTAACCTGAAGGGCTAGACAACAAACAACCGCTATGCGAACAAAGTTATAATACCCATGTGCACAAATGCGCTCGGGTGTAATTATTTCTTAAAACATTATTCTAAATGTATGTTTTGAGCAAATTGATTTCAAAAGTTAGAAATATGTCCCATTTTTCAAAAATGTATAATAATAAACATGTGACTTTTTTAGCAATTAGCTTTCTGTAATTAAGGAAATATTGAATTTTTTGAATTTTTCGAAATTACCGTTTTATGGGAGGGACCAGGTTATGGTTTAATTTTTGTATTTTCAATACGCTTCTGCCCTGCATAAAGGGAAACCCGCGTACCGAATTTTCTTCCGATATCTCAATTTTTCCTAGAGTTATCGTGTACACAAACAAACGGACAGACAGACAGACGGAGATGGACTAATCAACTTCTCTTTTTATTCTGGGCATTTACGGTATATACATACGTATGTACATAAATGTAGTATATATCTATCTCGATTTTGGTTGTTCCAAATATCCGTTACGTGAGAAAAGTTATAGTACCCTACTGCAGAAGTGCGTAGTAAATATGTTTAAATAGTACACCTTTTAATTAATAATTAATAAAAAAAATTTTACAATGTAACTCCTCAACCCCTCTTTAAAGAAAACAAGAATCCTATAAAATTTCGTTTTGAAAGTTTTCAAATTTGATAACTGAAGAAAAAAATTAATAGAAAAATAATCATACAAATTAAATTTATATATACATATATTCTGCGAAAAAATGTCTACAATCAATTTTTAAACCCTTTTCGCAATTGGTGTACTCTTGTAACCGGTAAATTTTGTTACCATCTCATAAGCTGGTAACAAAATATTGCCCCGCCCCGTGAAATATGCAATGCCAGAATTTCCACAATTCTTCATGGATGAATTGCTGAATATATAGCATTACCAACGTTCCTAGAATCGCGGTGACATGAACAGGTAACATTTTTTGGTAATAAAATTTTCCGGTTAAAAAATCTTCGGTTACGTGCAGAATAGACCTTTTATAGTTCTAAAAGTCTATAATACGAAGGGACAGATGCCGGTAATGAAATTCTTAAGTTTTTTCAAGCAAGAGTTTTAAAAACTCAATTCTATTGACACTGTTTTATATTTCTATATACAGTTCACTAATTTCGAATGTAATATATGTAAATGTATGTATCAAGATGTGTCCTTTGTGCTCGACGGTTGCGATGTTTGTTTGGACTGATTTCGCACCAGTCATTAGCCATGGGTTAATGTCAGAAAACGTCTATACATACGCGTTGAAATACATACATACGTATACATATATGTTTTTTTTCAATTCCAGATATGTTTAAACTTTAAAGTATAAAATATTTCAACCCTGGGAAAAAAGTATTAGTACTGAATGGTAAAAACGTGTGCATTCATTTTAAATATACAATCATGTGTGTGTGCGAATGCTTCTGTTACATTCACAATCCATACTGAATGTCAATCTACCATTCAAAAACACAACACAGTTTATTTGTTTTCAAGCATTTTAAGCCACTCAGGAATGAGGCTTTTTTTATACAAACAAACAATCAAAATTTTGAAAAGAATGTCGAGTGAATGCAGATCCTATTGATTCAATCATTTTACAGCTCTGTATATAACCCAACGTTTTCACATTCTATAAACCTAATACTTTCGACTGGTATATAATTTGTTCATTAAACAAATGAGTACAAAATTAAAAAAATAATAATAATTTTCGAATGTTTAATTAAAAATACCCTGGCCAGGATTTTTTACACGTTAAATTTCATACAAAGTAGATTTCATCCATTAAACTATACATATATGGAAAACTATTCATGATATAACATGCTTGTGTTCGTGCATAAAATTTTGGTTTACGGTGTGGATATTGTTAGACATTTCGTTATTTCTATCGGAGTGAGGAGGTGGAAAACCTCGCGTACGGTGGGTTTGGGTTCAACCACGTTAAAAGCGCTCCCAATGAAAACTACAGCAATGCATGTCCGACGACTGGAATTTAGGTGCGCTCTACCAAAATCCACAAAAAAGGCCACCCCGCCATACTCGACGACTAACGTGAGATCAGCCTTCTAAGTATAGGTTGCAAGGTCTCATCGAACGTATTGTGTGAAAGACTGAAGCCCACCGTCAACGAACAGATTGGGACTTATTAATGTGGCTTTAGAATAGGGTATTCGTTTATCCGCCTTTTTTCGAAAACCGTTTTCATGTTATTCGAAAAATTGCAAATAAAAACAAACCGGTTCATGATTTTGAAATAAATAAAAAACGGGATAAATCGGTTTTATTTTACACCGTTTTCATGCAGTGTAAATGCTTACGTTGGTATGAAGTCATGACCAAAAATTTCAATAAAACTATTAACAGTAAAGATAGCTTTATAAAAAAAGCAAAGCAAAATAATGACTTTCTTTAGATCAAAAGTAAAATAAATAAAAATCAGTGAACAATTCATGTGTTTGATGTTATTTTAACTATTTTTAATACTACATTGCATTTTCCCTGACTTTTTCGAATTTCAGTAGTCTCGTAGCGTCCCGTCGCACCATTTATGCTATCTGTGTGCTCAATCCATAAGGCGACCCCGCTTTTCGCGCAAAATACCGGGGGATCAGTGCCCTAAGCATAGGCTGCAAGGTCTTATCGAGCGTACTGTGTGAAAGACTTAAGCCCACCGTCAATGAACTGATTGGGCCTTATCAGTGTGGCTTTAGACCTGGAAAATCCACCATAGACCAGGTATTCACAATACGCCAAATCTTGGAAAAGACCCGCGAGAAAAGGATCGACACACACCACCTATTTGTCGACTTTAAAGCCGCCTTTGACAGCACTAAAAGGAGTTGCCTATACGCCGCTATGTCTGAATTTGGCATCCCCTCAAAACTTATACGGCCGTGTAAAATGACGTTGAGCAATACCACCAGCTCCGTCAGAATTGGGAAAGACCTCTCCGAGCCGTTCGCCACAAAACGGGGTTTCAGACAGAGCGACCCCCTTTCATGTGACTTCTTTAATCTGATGTTGGAGAAGATAATAAGAGCTGCAGAACTGAACCGCTCAGGAACAATTTACTACAAGAGCGTGCAATTGCTGGCTTATGCCGATGACATCGACATCATCGGTAACAAAAAGCGCGAAGTCTGTTCTGCCTTTTCCAAGTTGGATAGGGAAGCAAAGCGAATGGGTCTGGTGGTAAACGAGGACAAGAAGAAGTATCTCCTGTCACCAAACAAACAGTCAGCACATTCACGCCTTGGCACCCACGTCACTGTTGACAGATAAAAATTTCGAGAAAGTAGTCGTTTACTTGGGAACCAGCATTACCACCGATAATAATGTCAGCATTGAAATCCAACGCAGAATCACTCTTGCCAACAAGTGCTACTTTGGACGTACGAAAACCAAGTCACTCATCATGCCCGTGCTGGTATATGGCGCAGAAGCATGGACAATGACAACATCCGATGAGGCGGCTCTTGGAGTATGCGACATTAACTCACTTTTGGCTTTTGTACTAATGTCATTGATATTAATTGATTCCAGTGCAATGACATTATTTCACGTCACCTAAATAATTAGATAGAGGAGTTATATAACAAAAACTCATATATGAGAAAGGTGTGATATGGGATATATATCTTAGTTATGTAGCACCGATCAGGTCACACAATTTCATTATTTTATCTGCCTACATATAGGAGTTATAACTAATGTGACCAACTATTTCATTGCTCAAAGAAGTACAGGAACTGGAAACCAAAAATAGTATGAAAGTAATGAGAAAATTGTAAAAGAAGAATATACAAAAATGGTAACAGTATACCTACCAATTCAACAAATAAGTTTTATTAATTAAAAATCTGTACTATATATTATTCTAAGGCAAGGCGCTTATTTCCAGCGATCGTACAAGTCATGTATCAAATTAAAGTGTTCTATCTGAAACTTTGAACAAACATTTCAGGTTTAAGAATCATTAGACCATTGAACAAAGCATTGCTACGTTCATTAAAATAGGCCGCAACTGTGGAGCGCTCTGAATATGGAGTAAAAAAGGACGCCCAAAGCAACAACTCAAATTAGTGTTTTCGGAGCGCTCCGACTATATAAAGTGTTTTTTTTTGTTATCTAGTCGGTGAATTAAAAAATAAATTTTCAATCACGCAGAAACTGATCGTCGTTTCCGAATATTCCTGGAAATGGACACCGCAAAAAGAACTGTTGATATTATGGCGGTTTCAAATGCCGAATTTCCACTAGGCATTGAAATGACAAAAAGTTGGAGGCATTTAAAAAGTGCCATGTGGAAATTAATTTAATGACTATTTTTTTTAAGGTAATGACAAGAATATTTTTTAATGCCCAGTTTGTCATTAAAATTTCTGCTATTTAATGCCTAGTGGAAGTCTAGCATAACTTTAGAATTTTTCAGATTTATATATTAGAAAATATGCTGGTTCAGGCAAAGAGCGGGCGCAAAAAGGTTCCAAACCTAAAAGGAACAACAACAAACACAAGATACAAAATAATTTTTTGATATATTTCAGGATTTTTCCGTTTTTTACTGAGTAACATGTGTTTAGCGTTTTTTTTCAATAAAAATTATACTTATTAATGATAAACAAAATTAGAAACATTTTGGAAAACCGTAAAGCCTCCTTTCCGGTCTATTATCGGAGCACTCTGAAAACACTCCGTATGCTTAGGTCATCGGAGGATTTAAGGAGTCCTTCTCACAAAACTTGCTGTTTGGGACACCGAAATTAAGTTTAAGTAGTCCAAAAGGTACACTTTTTCATATATATTGAGAATGCCCTTTTCTCCTGCGGGCATGCTCCTTTGAAACTCTTTTCACAGCCTCCCTAGGAGCATCAACGCACCGTACTAATTGTGCCCCCTGCGGACTCCGCTGGTATGCTGGGAACAATATTTTTGAACGATTTAATCATTGCCGACGAACTATTTTAAACTTCCGATAAATGTGAGATTATTTCAATTTTCTTTTGCGAGTTAGAGAATATCGAAAACTCTTCCCAGACTCAAAAATTAAGATAAGTACAATTCATCAACTATTTTGCGAGGTGTAAGTAATCAAAACCGCTTGAAGGATTGAGCAGTTTCGTGTCCAAAAAATAAGCACTGTACGATAGTAAATAAGGAAATGATTAATATCTCAGTGGGAAAATGTAATGTATAGTAATAGAAAAAATAATCAGTAAAACAACCCTTTTCACATTCGAAAATGCATTTGTTTCCCCAGAGCGATGACCTAGGAGAAGTGGGGCATTCAATTTTGCATTACCTAGTATCGAGAATTATCACGCATGGAATGCATTACTACTTTTTCCACTGGGATGTTGCCCGGATAAAAAAATGTTTACTATTCCATCGATACTGACGTTGCTGAATATCCACACAGGAGCAAGTAAGATTCGCCACAGAATTTTTAAACTCTCTAACATCTTTTAATTCTATTTGATTGAGTAGCCATTTATAATGAAATTTTACACCTACAAAAGTGAAGTGATTGAAAGTCATAGTTTATGTGTTGATCTACAAGTACCCTAACTGAGATGACTTACCTTTTAAAATTTTTTGAAACAGTTAAAGAAAACTCAATTTAAAAGGTAGAACCAGGGCATATCAAACAGGTATTAGATGAAAAACCACATTTATGTGTATTTTGTTGTTGCCTCTCTTATCTAAAGTGTCAAAACTGTTCTGATTTTTTTCTTGTAAATCAAAGAGTACCATGTGAAATACAAAAAATAAAAATTAAAAATTAAATTTGGGGGAAAAAATGGTGCGAATTTCTTTCTTAGTAAAGTTTGTTTGCTTCTCGAAGCATTGATCCATCATTTGCAAGGCCCATGCATCAGTTTGTGCTGCGGAGTTAAGTGAACGTGAGAAAGTGGTCAATGTGCCTTGAATAGAATAAAATATGGCAAAGAAGTACATTTGACTGTACTTCGAAGTACGAAATACAACGGCTCAAAAAGAAGTACTGTACTTCCGAAAGAAGTACGGTTGGTCACATTAGTTATAACTCAAAAATATTTGAACATTCCGTGGTACGGGAAATATACCTTAAGGAGCAAGAAGCATCGAAAGCCTATACCCGTGTGCGACTTTCACCCGAACTAAATCTCCGACTTTCGAAATACCGATGCTCCCAGTACCATGGTCAAGTATTTCGTCGAAACCCGACTTGAACACCAGGTTCGCACATACGATGCGGTCGGATACGCTCAGTCCTGCGCTACACCTAATAGGTTCTGCCACGCCTTGCTTATAGTAAAAGACTTGTCTTTTAACTATGTTTTTTTTAACTCTTAGAGCTCTTTAACTTACTTGAACTACATAATACCATGTTCGGACCGACAACGCAAACACTTTGAAAACGAGTTTTGTGATTGTGGATTGAAAACTGTTCGCACTGGCTGTTAGTGTTTTCGTTGATATTTCATCCTTTGTTTACAGTTTTGCTACAAAAAAACCAAAATTAAAATCTTTATCTTTCATTTTCTTATCATTAGCAACCTTTTTCTTTTGTTCATATTTTAATTTGGCCAGACAATTGACAATGATCCCAACAAGCGTATTAAAGGTGATAAAATATGACTTCCACTTCGATAAATATATCTAAAATACTAGTGGTGACACCGATTGGAATGAGTGGAACGTGAGTTTTCAAGTGGTTGTCAGCGAAAACTGGTTTTCGTTTGACAGATTTTACATGGACGAAAACACAAGTTTTAGGTCGCAAACCAGTTATAGCAACGAAAACATGTTTTCGATGTCGGTCCGAACATGGTATAAAGTACAACAAAAAGATTATATTTTTTGTTCTTATAAATAGTAACGACAAATAACTTACTATTATGGCATGGCTTCAAGCTGCTTTTCGTTTTGGTGGTCGGAATGGACAAGATTCCGAGCAGCCCGGTCGCTGATATTTGCATTGAGCAGGCATTCAGAAATTACGAGTTTCAAGCCCGTATGCATACGTATGTATTTACATACATATCTGTGGTCATAAGCAATAACCGCCTAAGTCGACTTAAGAAATAATTGAGTTATATATGCTATCGTTTTCTGCAACTACTATTCCATGTGTATGTGAAACTCCCAACTCTTTATCTAGGCTATTTAAAAAGTTATAGATGAAAATATTTCGTTTCCCCATAAGGTTAACACTACAATCCAAATCTTTAAAGCGTTTTTTCTCGAATTCAGGTTTTTCGACTTAGGCGATTATTGCTTATGACCACAGATATATATATTGCTTTGGCGGTTGGCCTAGATTCCAATCAGCGCATTTGCTTTGGTTGCAAGATTTCGTGTTAGGCAGGCGGCCGGAAAGGAAGAGTTTCAAAGCCGCACTGCCTTTGGCTGTTGGAACGACCTGGGTTCCAATCCCCGTCTGCGCCTCGGGTTAATTTTATCACTGGTATGTATGTGTGTGCATATGTATGCATATGCAAAGATGTAGTGTAAATACTGTGAATCATGATTTGGTTCTTATGGGACATTCCTTGTTAAATTTTAAACATTTTGGTTTTGGAAAGTATGTATGTATGAACATTCATAACTTTTAAGGTTGACGTGGAATC